>NC_084663.1:10933634-11236665 GCF_028389875.1 Rhea pennata
TTTGTGAGGCCTTTTTTCCAGATCTTGGATAATTTTGTGACTTCTTCCTGAGTTTTCTCATGTATTTCAGTGTCTTGTCTTTGAGAATGTTCATTCCTGGTCATAGTTAGAATTACAGGATTTGTCTCAGTGAAATGACTATTGAGATACCTGTTTTGTGCCCTTGGCTTCTCTTCTTCCCCATTCCCCATATCCAAGGTTCCTGTTAGATTGGCTTGCTATCGCATCCCACTAGCTCAGGTTGAATTGTTCACCCACTTCAACTTCTAAATGCTTTTCAGGATACCCATGTTTCAAGGTAGAGCCACTGTTTTATAAATATATTGTGAAATCTTTATTCCTACATCTATTTCTAATGGTATATTCAACAGTGTAAAAATACATTGCATTTGAGTGGCAGACCCTATATACTCTAGACTACTTTGTGTGACCATCATATCTTCCTTAGTGTTTACTGCTGCCGATTATATTTCATCAGTACAATTTTGTATGATCATATACATATATATTCTTATAGGTATGTTTGCCTACCTATAGCCACATCACTGGATAGTAATTTCCTGTCCAGTATTTTACGTGATTTGTCTGTTAACTACTTATTTATTCTTTTGATGTGTTTTGTATTGGTACTGTGCAGTACTATTTCAATAGGCTAACATATAAGTCAAACATCCTACAGTAGGTTGTGGCAGTTATGCAACTGTCTCTATTAACTACAACAACTATATGGAAATAAAAATGGCTCTAAATGTTGTTGAGTACCTGCTATTCTATTATTTTAGCTTCTTTAAGATGACATACATTGAGAAAACAGATTGTGGGAGACTAATCACAAATCACTTTACTTAGTATTAACTACACAAGTGTTCTTTTTCCCCTAAAAAATTAAAAGACAACTTACACAGTTTTTTTTCTGTCATATTCAAACAAAAAGCCAGGTTAAACTTTTACTTATTGTTTTTATTTTTCCCTTTTTTTGCTATAATGCATAAGAATAGGATGTGTGTTATTACTGCTGCTTAAAAAAACCCGATCAAACAATAAATGTTTAAACTCTTTTCATGGATCCCCTAAAGTATAGTCTGCACCAACAGTTATGCAGAGACCACAGACTGAAATGTTCCATGTCATATACAGTCCAAATGACAAGAACATGAGCTTTATAGATTTTTTTATTCTCCTCTCCAAAAAAGTTCTTTATATGACAACTCTTGTAATTTACACCATTTTCTATTAGAATTTTAGAGAGCGTTCATAAATTCTTGGAACATCTGAGTTGTAATCCAGTGCCATTTGCATTTCAGAGGGTAGAGTTAAAGCACAAATGAAAATGAAAGCTAGATTATTTGCAGTGGAACCCTAAAACCTAGGTACAAGATTATTGAGGCATTTTAGATCTCCAAGCTTAGCACATCACTTTTCTGTATTCTTGACAGTGCTCACTTTGCTAATCAAGGTGTCATATTGGAAATAGGAGATCTTTTGGGGCAAGGCAGAGATTTTAACAGGGAACTGGTATCTGGCATGCCCTCTTTTTTCTTTTTTGTTTTTTTGGATTTTTGTTTTTTTGTGCTGCTCTTCTTCCTGCCTTCTCATGCTAGTGAGTAAGTGGAAGGGAGAAATCATAGATTTATCAGGCCCTGTTCTGTATTGAATTGATGATACTTGTTACTGTTTAAGTGCATGAGAGAGCTGATGAAATTTATACAGAAAAGAGGAGCCATTGTGGATCCCCTGCTTCACCCGGCAGATAAAGCAGCAGTTAGGTTTATCAATAGTTCGCAGGTCCAGAAAGGGTTTTTTTTTTCCTTCCAGCAACATACTAAGTTTTTGGTTTTGAATTTGACATGGTAGTGGAAACCACAGGGTAGTGTATAGTAAGAACATAAGAAGTGCCCTCCTGGCTTGAAGTAGCCCCCATAGGCTTTATTCTGACCTCAACATTGGCAAAAGGAAGGAATATGCAATGAGAACCTGCAAACCTGGCCACTGTCTGTCACCTGTTATGCTTCTATACAAATTTTGTGTTAGAAATTTTAAAAAGGCCTATTCCCTTCAATAATTATTAATGAACTTATTATCCATAAATGTGCCTAGTCCCTAATCTGCTTTCCCTATATTGTTTACCTCCACAACTTCCTGTAGTAAGTAATTGCAGGACCTTACTATCACTTAGGTGAAAAAGCATTTTCTGCTCTCAGCTCTAAATTGATCTCTGACTAGTTTCAGTGAATGCTCCATAGTCTTGTAGCGCCAGATTTGATATTCACTTTATTCCTTCCATGATGATTTTGTAAACCACCTGATTAATATCAGCTCTAAACCTTGTCCTAAAAAAAAAAAAAAAAAAAAAAAATCCCACTTTCCTAGTCTCTTTGTAAGTGTAAGGCTGAATATCTGATACATGACAGCTACTTCCATCCGATTAATTGTGAAGGTATTTGGATTAGGTGTAGTGAGGAGGTTCTTCTAGCTTGTCTTGGCTGTCTATGTACTGGCCCAAGTGCTCTTCTGGACCATAGCTGGTAGGAGGGCATTCTTCTTTCAGCGTATGATTTCCCTCATCTCATCTCATCTCATCTCATCTCATCTCATCTCATCTCATCTCAATAAATTGTCATTGTGCAACCAGAGTGGGATTAAACTAACAAATGTGTTATCGTTAAAAAAAAAAAAAATCCCTGTTTCGACTGATGAGATATGTACATGTAGCAAACTAACTTTCAACTTCAGCCAAAAGCTTCCTAGAGTAGGAGCCTATTAATTTGCCATAAGGGTATCAGAATCTAATTGCAAGCCCTTTGCAGAGTTTTATTCTTTGCATATCTAGAAGATAAAACCCAACACTTTTGAACTGGTTGCTGGGCATGTAATTACAAAATATAACTACCCATTCAACCATGGGTAGTTGAATAGTCTTTCCTTTCAAACAATCTTTATATTTTTTTTCACTGAGTTTAGGAAGTCTCTTCTGAATGATACACTAGCCATCTAGAACATGGCTAAAATTCTTATAATACAGCTGCAATATCCTTAAATGCCCTGTAGGAAAGGATACTGCTAGGGCTTCGGTAGCGTAACACTCTTCCCTGGAACATTTGAGCTTTTCCTAGAGCATTTTGGTAACCTGATGTGTGTCAGTTTTTCAGGTGTACTGTTAACTGAAGCCCTGGGAAAGAGTGCAGGTAAATCAGGAGCTTTTCCAAGTAAGCTTTAAAAGAATCAGATCACTGAGGCTGAGTCCTTGGGAGACAGCTTGCATGAAGAAGGAATGCCTAATTTCTGTCTTCCTCAAAGCGTGAAGCAGACCTAAGTAGCACATTCCTCTGGCGTCTTTCTTTGATGGGTTTCTCTCAGTCATCAGTTTTAAGCTGTCTACTGGCTACCTTGCTTATGCCTTTTGGGTTTTCTTTGGGAATTTCTGTGGTACAGCACTCCTTAAAAGCAGTTTCCGTCAGCTTTTTTTTAACATTGTCTTGTTAGCACACAAGGCAAAATTCCCCAGAAACCTAGCCATTTCCTTAGGCCACAAGTGTCTGGGAAAAGCTTGGAAAGCAGGACATGCTGAAGGAAAGCAACTTAATGAACTATTTTGTGCTATTTCTTGAAGGTATAAATTGAAATTTCTTCCAAACTTTCTGTGATCCAACTGTAAATTTGCTGATAAACGGATGTAAGCTTCACCTGTAAAAAAATGTATTAATCAGTAGAGGCTGGGGTACTTAAAAGTTTTTTTTTTTTTTTTTTTTTTTTTTTAATGTTAGTCCTTTTGGTGAATGAAAGGGTTCTCTTGGAGGACAAGCTTCATGAAACAAGGATTTTATGAAATGTATTTATGGGTCTGTGCATAGTGTTCAGAGGGAGGGAGACTCTTGCTGAACTACCCCAAAGACTGATGATCCCCACGTACCCTGACTGCTTCACGGAAGGGCTGGGAATGACGGCTGATGGATATGTTGCATTGCACTCCAGTGGCTTGGAGCTGTGGGAAGTCCTTCATCTTCTGCACTTCAACCATCATCATTCCTCCCTCCTCCAGCCCCAACAGTCCTGGGCAGGATGGCAGCTTCCCAGCTTGCAGGTCCTATTCCAGCTGCTATGGATGTTTGGCAGCTCCCAGTGCACTGTCTTGTGCTGTGTCAGGAAGTCATGGGAAGACACTTGATGAATACTAGCTGGTAACAACTGAATAAATAGAATATATTCAACCCCGTTGTAACAGCTGGACTTATGAATAGGAGAGGTGAAAAAGGATGATGAAGAATGAGTTGAGGCTGACACCAATAGGAAAAAACAAGTTCTGCATTTTAGAAGACACCAAAACAAAGAAACAAAGAGCCAAAAAACTCTTAATAATCACAACTTTTCCAGAACAAAGTAACACCACAGAACAGGAGATTGTTTTGGCTGAATAAATCAAATTATAATTTTACAGCAGTACTTCAGAGCAGTCCCTGAGCTAGTCCCTGAGCTAATATAAATCTGCATTACTTCACTTGTATTTCCTTAAGCCTAGAACCAAGATAAGGGCATAGCATTTGTACAGCTAGATAAAAAGCAAGAATGCTTGATTTTAACGCACCTGATTGTCATGGTGGAATCAGAAACTCAGAGAGACCTAGGTTGTATGGAATCTGGACATGAGGTGTGCACCTCTGAAGGACAGATGTCTACCTGCTTCTTGTGGAATGACTTACACAGATGTATCTGAAATGCTCTGTATGGGTCACTGATGTTTGGGTCAGTAAGGGTGACACCTTAATTTCCTTGGTGTCAGAGTCTGTCTGGAATTTTCCAGTTAGAATTGCTGGTTATGTAGACATTTTAATTTTTTTTTTTTTAATGTGATTGGAAGAAGATTCTGTATTTGAAATATATGTCCAAGAAATTAGGGAACTAGGATCAAGTATAGATCTTCAATCTAAAAGGGTTTATCTTTGTCTCACACCTCCCAAAAGAATGTCCTGATTACTAGTTACAAGACACACTGAACAGAAAGGCAATATTCTCCGTTAGTTATTCTTCCATCCTACCAGTGCTTAGACACTGTGCTAGATAGGGAGGATTCATGAAACTGGACAAGAGCATAACAAAACTAAACCACCATCAAACAGAATCGCCATCAGCAGAAGATGTAGAGCACTTGTTCCCAAGGGAGGCCTATGAATGCACCATAATGGCTTGAATCTTAGGTTTTATAAATGAAAGTGAGATCCTATCCCACTAGACTATACATAGACTATGCGTTATTCTGGAAAAATTTAGGCTAAGTCAGGCAGCTCTACTAGGTAGGGTACCTCTGACTCATGCACTGTAGGTGAGTCTTTGGGGGTGGAGCAGCTGCTTCTGCAGTTCTGGAAATGCCCCAAAGCCAGGCCTGCAGTCACATGGAGAAATCTCTGGTCGAAAAGGAGATCTCTGAATTTCAGCTTTTAGCATAATTAGTCTGCCAGGAAGTAAAGTTTTTCTAGTTGGCAGTTTTGGACTGCATTGTCCTCAGTCTTCTTGTAGGCTCTCAATTCCTATTTTGCTTTATTTTACTTTTTGGTCTTTATAAAATGTGTCCTTCAGACTGTATTTGTAAAATTCTGGGCTAATACTTTCCATAGATAAAACCAGTCAGTTTCTCTCCCAGGTGGATGGACTTGGGACTTTATCTCTGTCAGATAAAATCACCATCAGGAGAAGTACCTGTTCCTAAGGAGAGCATGTGGATCCGTCAGAGTGCTTCAGCAGTTTGCACTGCATTGCAAATGACAGAGAAATTGTTTCATTTAACACTTACAGTAATTTTCAAATTGTTTAAAAAGAAATTTGCTAGTGGTCTCACAAATAGAAGTAATTTAGAAGCCACTGTTACAAATTAGTGCAGAATATAACATAGATAACAGCAGAGGTGGTGATGCCTATTTTAGATATAAGAAAAAGTTTTCGTTATAAGATGCTTTCCTTTAATGGTCTGTGCCCTCTTCCTCCTCCATCCTCCTCCTCCAAAAAATTGTTTTCCAGTGTTTTTTTTTCAGGTGTGCAACCTATCCATGCCTATCCATGCCTATCCATGCCTATCCAAATTGGAAAAAATTCATTATCGGAGTTTCTAACTTATAGAAAGTTAGCCTTACCTATGTTTACTTAAGAGTGACATCGTTAGCTTGTTTCAAATTTTTCATTTTTTAATAACAAGAGAAGTTCTGCCAGTCCTAAGGTTCAGTATATCCTGAGACAGAGATTGCTTTTTTGCAATGGCCTTTTTATAGAATGATTTAGGGATTAAATGTATTTTGAATTCAGCATTTCATATTAAAGCTTCAATCACCTACCACTTGATTATAATTAAAAATGCCCCTAGGCAATAAATTTTGTTCTATGTAAATATGACAGGCATAATTATGGCAAACTTAATTGTTCATATATTCCTAGTTTTTATGTGGTGATAAGTTGAATATTAAAATAAGTGAAGAAGTAATTACATTCCCCTTCCCTTTCAAATAATGAAACAAAACAACACAGTCTGTACTTTTCCTTGAACTTAGGTCCATAATACATTCAATAAATTCTGAAATTAATTTCGTACCAAAGATACCAAGTTGCATCCTGTTGAATTAGTAAAGAGGACAAACTGGCTGTGGCTGGAGGGGAGGGCAAGGAGGATTTGGACGTGCTGAGGGAACTGTGTTCTTCTTCCCATCCCTAACACGGTCACTGCAGTGTTTGGGGAATAGAGGAACTATGCTTCCCCTTAGATCCTTCTATCGCCATCTTTTTTCCAAGCAGCTCTGATATTGCTAAGGAAAAACACATTTTTTTCTTTAAGTAGAGTCGTTATGTTTTGAGAGGAAAACCTTGCATGTTTCTGTGGTGTGACCTGTTATGGGTCTCAGCAGGTTCATTAGGAAGGTGACCCCTCCACCCCCAAAGAGCTAGCAAGGAACTCTTGCCAAAAGCAGAAAGATCAATGAAGATGCTTTAGGTCTTGCCTGGCTGTATAGAACAACCTTACATAACCCTTCAGATTCGATTTTTGCTTGCACACTGGCTGTGGCCAGGCTTCTTCTGCTTTGCTCTTTATGCTGTCCCAAGTTGGTCTGTGTTACAGCTGCAGTGACTCATTAATGCTCAGTCCAGTGTAAAGTACTAAACAGACAGGCGCTGCTGCTAAATTCAGTAGCTATTCCCCAAGTACCTTGTCTGAGTCAGAGCTCTGTGGAGAGAGAATTTTGTTTTTGCTGCCTCTGTTTGGGAGGATGGTGCAGGAGTGGGCGGCTATAAAGCTCTTGATGCTGAGCAGGCAGTGAGCAATCCCCCTTGACTTTTATTTTATTTATTTATTTATTTATTAAGTTTTGCATGGATTTGGGATTTGCCCTTATATATTTATGTTTAAACAGGTCTTTAAAAATAGTAATGTGCATGAGCAAAAAATAGTAGATTGAATTGAAATCCTAGGAGCGACTATTTTCAGACAGATTCCAGACAGAATTGGTCTTTTAGAAACACAGAAGATACTGATATGTGCAGGCCATGTGGTCCAACAAGAGCTTACCAAGTGCATTTCGTAACCGTGCTCTTCCTTGGCTTTAGCAGCACGGAAAGCCAGACTTTCCATGCAGTCAGCAGAGGAGTCATTCCCCACCTTCCAACTTTTCATTAGTTATTTTTTTATATACATATATATACATTGTAATAGACTGCATACCAGAAGAAGTAACCATTGAAGAGCATCTTAGGGATGTTTCATGAACAATGAAGGTGAGTCAAAAAAATAGCTCATGATATTTTACAATTCTAGTATGAGTTTCTCCTCAAATGACACATTTCATGGGCTTCAGCTCCCTCTGTAAGATGACAGCATATCTAAATTTGTTCCTATCTTCTTATTTGTTCCAAAACTCTAAAAATGCTGTGTGTAAGTGAAAGTACACGGTAGTAACTACAAGATTAAGAAGTTTAATTGATAATATATTTCTTTTTTTCTTCACAAGTAGAAATTCAGATTATGTAATTTAACCAAAGATTATCCTTTTTATAGATTCTTTTTTTTTCTTTTCCAGTATAGTCTCTCTGTAAATTATTCATTGCAACCTTAACACTAATTTTTGGTGTGTGTCTTATTTTTAGGATATTATTTTCTAAAACAGATGGTTACCACAGCCACTCTTTGTGGTTGCTAAGTGAATATGGTAAAGAATTGAATGCAGAGGGATGAAAGCAAAGAAAAAATAATATTACAATGTACAAACTATGGTGTAGGATAACTATAATCATGTACCACTGTGACTGGTGGAGTGGAGCATAGTACTGTCATAAGGAGCTTTAACTTTTGATTTTATGCTTTTAAGCTTTTAATGAAGCATATTATGTTTTTAACAGTCTTAACATTTCATAAAAGTGCTTTCTGTATATGTAGTAGATTCACCTAAGATACATATTTGCATGGAAAATCATTGCTGTATTGTGGACAAAGTTTACGGCTGCAGCTATATTCCTGATTTTGTGCAGAATTAAGCATGGATTTTACATGTACATACTATCACTGACATTTTTTTTCCCTTGAGTCAAAGCCTATAGTATGATACGTAACTAATATTGTAAAAACACTGTAATAGTGAATACAATAATAAACATCACATAAAATTTGAATAGAATTATATTCAGACAGTGCCAAGAATCACAAAATCACAGAATGGTGGGGGTTGGAAGGGGCCTCTGTAGATCATGTAGTCCAGCCTTGCCCCCCTGCCAAGTAAGATGTGTTGTCTGGTTTACCCTAGGTGTTGAACTTCCACTGGTTTCTCACTGAGATGTCATTAAGTGGGCCCAATGTTTGAAATCGTGTGTACTTAGTGCTATTGCATTTCCTGTTTCTGAGTGTTTTGTGTATCACCCTTTTTAACTGTGATTATGAAATTTAGGTTGAGCTACTACAAAAACTCTTCATATAGTAGATCCCATTTGTATTAGTTTAAGGATTTGGGTATTAGTTTAAGGATTTGATCTTTTCAACTCAGTGATCCTGAAAGCAGATGAGAATGCACTGTATGAAAGTTATCATATAAATATTAGTGTTATTCAAAACCGTCTTTCCTGTTATTACCTAATTCCATTAGCTCTTCCCATAAGTATAGATTTAACAGGGCTGGGTTTCAGGGTGACTGTTAGTTTCCTGTTTTGGGGTGTAGACAGCAGAGCCCTGGACGCTCCGGTATGCCTGGTTTGTTGCAGTTGCCTGTGCCCAGCAAACAACAGGATAATCGGAACAGTTTGCCAAGCCCTTGAACAAGTCCAGCATGATGGGGTTAGGGAGTAATTTCAGGATGTGGAGGTGACATGTCCTTGCTGTAGCAGATGTTAGGCATTTTACCGTGATACTAAAGGAGTTTATATGGGAACTCACACTCTTCCAGTTCAGGTTTAGACACAAGTGGCAAGACTGAACTAGTGGTTCAGAACTGCATTTTGGTATAAATCTATATCTATGTGTATATCTATGTCTATCTGTGTATCTATCTATCTATCTTTATGTTATATGTATATATGTATAATATAATCTTTATAACAGGTTTGAGCTTTGAAGGTTTGAATAAGTTGTTATAAAAGGCTTATCAAGTTGATTTTCTCCTACCCTTAGCCACATAATAACACAACACAGTACTGTGCTTTTTATTTCCCCCCCCCCCCTAGTACTTAAGTTATACTCTGGATAGTCTCATGAGTTGTTAGTATAATTCTTGGTTATACTGTTTAGATGAACTGCCTCTGTTAAGAGTTACTCGTTGTGGTCTCCACTGCAATGACAGCTGGATCAGATACTGGCCATACACTGGTATTTGTAGGAGGGACGTGAAGCAGCAGAGATGTGGGAATGAGATGTGTTTTTGCAGGATGCTTGACTACATGCTCTGATTTATTATTTAGCTGCGAGTTATGTTCAGTTCCGCAGGGGAGCTTTTCTTCCTGCAGTTCCACTGAGATCACTGTGTGTCAAGTTTCTATTGTGCAGTGAATTGGACAACATTCCCAATTGCTTGTCCCTACTGCATGCTTTCAGCAGAATGTATTTTCACAATGGTTTCAATGCCTACAGAAGACTAGCTTATACTTGTTTTTGTACTCTCTAATACTCATCATGTTCACACAAACATTATACTGCTAATTGCTTCTTTACTGGCTACCATTTGTCTGTTTGGAAATCACAGAATTCCATTCTGTTATATAGAATTAAAACTAATCATAGTAAATAGCTGCGTAATTAAAAGCTCTCTCACCACTTCAGAGTAAACTACCATCTTTTCACATTGCATCTAGCTCAGCAAACATTTCTGGTATCTTTTGATCTGTTTGAGCAAGGAGCAAGCAAGTGGGTAGGGGAAGCTATAAATGGTGGAACAAAGTTTTCATTAAGTTTGTGTAAGCATTGTATTTTGATGGGCTGATGTTTATATCAACATGTAATAGTGGGACTTCTGAATCTGCAAGAGAGTCTTCTATGCTATGAATGAAAACTTTAACTGTGGTCTAGCCTACCTTGTAAGTCATTAATACATGGGAAAATACAGTTGTCTAAACTAAAATAATTGACATAGATATAAAGATCAAAAGCTATTGTAGTTTTCATTATATGGTGACAGTTGTTGCAATATCTACTCTTTTCACTATTAGAATGGAATAAAAGTCTTAGTTCTGATTTTTTTTTTAGGCATTTTTATCTGTGGTTGTAATGGCTGTGATAAAAGTGGAACACTTTATGGCAAAAACCAGTAGGAAACCATTGTGGTCAGCAAGTAAATTCCATAGGCAATGGCTTGGTGACTGCTTGAAAACTATCTGTAGCTGCTTAGTTAGTCCCACTAGTAGTTTTGTGAGAAAGTATTTCTACCCATAGCATAAAAAAGGGGACTTAATTAACCCTGAAAGACAGGAAGAAATGACTGCAGATACTTTAAAGCTTTTTGTAGATTTTTAAAATGAAGGCTGATATGCCAGCTGTGTTAGTAGTGTCTTGGTTTGTGCTCCTGCTGAAACATTTCTTTGTTACGGAGTCCAGGTGAACTGCTTGTCATATGTACTGCCTCTTGGAGCTGCCTGTAGGAAAGTATAATGCCCAGAAACACAAGCACGCCACAGACAGGTTCATTATTTTTAGCATTCTTCATAAGTTATCCTTTAGAACACTGTATTATTTGTTAGATTTAGATTTATAATCTAAATATAGGTTATTATTTTGGACTCTATATAGGATTGAGAAAACATGCCATATGATTCATTTTGCTTAATTAAGATACATAAAACCTGGCTGTCTAGTCTAAACTAGGAACGTGGTTTTCCACTGTATCTGCTGGAAAACAGGCCCTGCAAGAGCGAAGATTCATTTCTCTGTCTTTCAGGCCCATTGGTGCTATTTCCTCTTCCGCAGCAGAAACAAACACACGAACCTTTTAAATTTCTTTACAACTTAGCTGCTTCTCACTCATCTGCCTTGTGGATTGTCCTGTTTTATGCTAGCAAGTAACCATCGTTTTGCCAGCTGCACTGCTGCAAACTATTATTCTCTTTGAAAACCTCAGCTCCAAGAAATTCAGATACTAATACCTGTGTGTACTTGACAGTCTTTCCATCTTGACAAACATTTTAAAGTGGAGAGGAAAGAAATAGCAGGCTGCTTCTGACCATGCTGCAGAATTCAGTATTAGTTTTCATTAGTATCTTGATAGGTAGTAGGTATCATTTATCTGTATAACCTCACTAGACTCAATACAGATCTATTTTTCCCCATCAGTTGTAGACAAAAATGTAAAATTCTGTCTCATACATGTCAATTTTGTCACTGTCAGACCAAAAGGGAGCATTCTCTCACTTCCTTCTTCCTCGTTGACTGAAAAATACAATGGAAATTGTGATAGGGCAGATCTTCAGCTGCTGTTGGCTCTACTTGAATATGCAACTTTTGTGTAGATCTGGCTCAAGGCACTTTTGGGACAAGATCTATATACTTCCTGGATTTTTTTTTTTTTTAGCTTTATATGGAATTAACATTTTGAAGTGAATTTAAGAGATTGAAAAAGAGAAAGTGGCTCAAATCTTGTCCTCTTTCCCCTAAACTACCAAAGTGTTGAAGAATGATGAATCATGTGGAGGCAGACTTCATAGAGTAGCATTTTATTCTGAGATCACTTGCACATTATTTTCAGCGAATCTTCATCTAAGATGAAGAGACTTGCAGAGACTGAAATGAAGGGCCAAAAGCCGTTTGCCAAGATATAAGCAGTCAGATGTGCAAAAAGTTACACAGTAGAATTTTCCAAAGCATGTAAGAAGATTATACCCCTAATGCTCCCATTTGCCATGGGAGGATGTCATCCAAGCTTTTCATATGCTTGTGTGTATATCACCAGATGCTTCTCTATCTTCAGAATCGTAAATCTTGGAAATCTGACCCAATCTGCCTACTAATAAGCACTTCTGTTTTCAAAGCATGAAGAGGTCATTCCCATATCAGAAATATTAAGTTTGTAGCAATTTGCAATTGCACGTTAATTTGGTAAGCAGACAGAGCCATTGGATGTATGCTCTTGCATGGGTACTGCCTGTGGCATGTGTTACTGTCTCAGAGGTGGAGTGCGCTCCGGCAGGGCATTTTGATTTCCAGGCCTGCTCTGACATTGGTGAGTTTGACCATGTAGGCAGTGCAGCGAAGCATGTTGAGCAGATGTTGTGGTCTGAAGAGAGAACAAGACAACAAAATGCACACACAACCGAGGAGCATTTGGTGGGAATGCAGCTGTTGGAACTGGAAGGGAAATATCTGTAGATGGGAACCACGACAACAACAGCATCATTAACGACAACAACAACAACAACAGCAAAGAGTAGTAAATCCTTTCTGGATCTGCCTATGTGAAAGGACCTAGAGAACAGGAAATGAAGCTGTTTCACTGTGCCATGGACCATCTTGCTATGGCAAAGCTTATTAAATGATGTATTGTGAAGGAGAAGTGATAATTTTCACTCCTGTGAAAACAGCGTCAAATGATCTTTGTGGTTTCTAAAAGCTCTTAATACCACAAGCTGCTAATTGATTAAAAAAAATCGAAGTTGTTATCATTGCAACAAATCATGTTTACTTTTAACGATCTTATATGAAGGGGAAAACCTTGAATGTTGCATTTCTGAAGGAAAAATCTAATTTCTTGGAAAGAAGGAGCCTTTATTACAATATCAGCAATCTTGAGGCAATTTGTTTACTTTCTGTTCATGAGAGTCAAGGAGCAGCACTATCATTAAAAGGAATGAAGTGCATTCAGATGATCAAAACAACAGTAAGATGTCAATTAAAAAAATACAGAAAAAATCACATTTTTGTTTTGTCCTTTTGTTCTCTACAGGAATTCAATCTGTAGCCCTTTTTATGAAACTAAAAGTAACAAAGACATTAGTACTCTGTTGATATCAGAGCCTAGCAGGCAAAGAATCCTATGGAAAAATGACAGAACACTTCATCCCTAAACAATGTTTTCTATATATCAATGTCAGTTTAAATATGTGTGTAAAATTCATCTCGTGGGTCTGCAAACTACTGTAAAGGGAGAGAAGATGCACAGAAGACAAGCCAAAAACATAGGCTGAAAATAAGAAATTACAAGAGGAGATAAACAGCAGAGGTGGATTCAGGTCGAAGCAGCAGTTGAGTTGTGTGCAAGGAGAGTAAGGTGAAACTTCAAAGAGGCAAATCAAAAAAGAATGGGAAAAAAGCAGAAAGCATGATAGAAAATGATTATTTTGTATATTCATAGTTCTCTTGGTCCTCCTGTTCTATCCTTTATAATTGATCAGCAAATGATCCTCTCAATTTTTTATTACAGCTATAATTTGGATTTATTATGATTTGGATTGCAGTCTTGGGCTTGGAAAGAAAGCAGACTCAATCCATGAATGTTAGAGAGTCAGAAGATGAGTGAGAATAGACTAAAATGATTTCTATCACAGCACAGGGGATGGGGCTGCATGGTGGTTTACCTTTTGATTAGCAACCAGCGGATTTATCTGACAACTCTACAGAACTTAGAAGTGTGAACAGCTGCTGTGGGCTGAAAATCTGGTACAGACAAACTACACTTTGCATTTCAGAAAGACATGGGGACGCATAACACACTCTGATTTACTGGGCTGATGTAACCTCCATAAGAGGATGGAAGTGCCAGGGCAAGATTCCCCGTATTGCTGGTTTTCATTTAGGAAATGGGGAAGCAGCTACACCTTATCTGTAGCTTATGGATTTTTGATTTAGTTCATCGTAATTTGATTAAACTAAACTCTAGTTCTAACTGAATATATTCAGAACACAACCTCAATCTGTCATGAAAGGAGACAAACTAAGTGGCATGGCTGTACTTAATTGGTGGAACAGTAAATCTCATTAATTTAAACAGTATGTTAGCCTCTGGCACATTAATTAGTTTTGACCCCTTTATCAACAGACAGCAGACACCCAACAAGCTCTTTCTTTCAGTAAACAGATTTTGAAGAGGAAGTGTATCTTGACAAAGTACAAATTGCCAACCTTATTTGCCATCTTCTAGGTAGAACTCCTGACAAAGTCCTCTACTAGAGGTTATACCAAGAACCTAAAATATTTCTTTAAAATTTCTTCAAATTCTTTGTTGGTTTATCTGTATTTTGTATTCTAAAAGCTAGTAAGTCTCTGGAAGCTGAGAAAATCAGTACTAGAAAAAGCAATAAAATATTAAACGTTGTACTCCCTATCGATTTCTGAAGTGAGGACCATAAAACTATAGTTCCTACAGATAAATGTTACTGTGATTTGATGTTTCGTAACAGTGGACATATTGGTCGCTCAGGGGAGACCATCTTGTGGGCAAAACATAATTACCCAGGCTTGTTTCCTGCATTCACTTTTTTTCTGAATTCAGGAAAACAGAAAGTTTTGCTTGGTTCAGAGCTGAAGTTAAAAATCTATGGGAAATTTAAAGATCTAGAAGCACAGAAAGATATTAAAAATGTTCTGGAGAAACAAACCACCATAAATTGATAATGAAAACTCCAGCGAGTCTTACATCAGGCTAACTTTTGCTGTTTACATGGTGAACTAGATGTAGTTAATATGAACATGAATTTCTGTTTTAATGCTCATTCTATTCACCAAGACCAGATAGGGGGATTTGTGCTTCAGTCTTTTCCTTGTCGATAGTTAGCTGAATAACACTTCTTGCTGGAGATGAGAATTTAGATCACATATGACAATTTATAGCCTTGTTTCCTAGGAAGATTAGAACTTGGATCGCATCTAATGAAACTCCAGTTTCTGTAATGTGGATATCTACATGAAGATAGTAATCTAAGCATATTTCACAGGCAATGGAAAGAAACAACCATCTGTAGGTCATGAGTCATTTGATAAAGTTGTGACACCTATTTGAAGATGAGATGACAAAAATCTAGACTGCTTCAAGTCTGCTTGACCAGACCACTGGTTGGAGGAATCTCACTTTTCCTGTTTCTCTCCATTTTGCTCTATTCATCCACTCTGTCCTCGAGTAAATCAAGAAGAGGAGAAAAATACTGATGGGGCAGTACTATAGGTTGAAAGGTTAGGAACACACAATATTTGTAGGTTATAGGGTGAGCATAAGCAAGCCAGAAAGTGTGTCTTTCCAGTACTAGGAACCTTCATGATGGCTTTGGGGACGTGGATGAGTGTCAGGCCTATAAATCGTGTTTGATTTGTTTGGGATATGGAAACTTGTCTTGATTGTTGATCATTAGTTTTTGATGTAGTCAGTACTGATTATTGCGATTTTTACTTTTATCAAAGATGAAACATGAGGGCTGATGGCAGAGGTTTTAGAGTAAAGGTCTTGGCAAAGTAAGACAATTCTAATTGATTCCTTTCAACAGCGCTGTGTTAAGGAAGTGCTCACGTTGTATCTTCCAAACCTGCTGCATTACTTTGGTCCTGGTTTGTAGTCTGATCAGATGCCATCTGGGAAAACTCCAGCGTATAAAATAAGATATTTCTACTGAATCAATATTAGCTATTAGGGCAAAATCCATTTTATAACATAGTTGATAAAAAGAAGGAAACTCTACTGAAAGTGCTTCCCCCAACCCAAATAAGCTGTAAAAATGAAATTCTTTCTTCTTAGGGTTATTAAAGATCCCAAAGCACCTTTAATAAAACCAGGATACTTCAGTAACTTGAAATAGTCAACACAGACAAATTCCACTTTAGGAAATTGAACTGTGCTTTCCTATTCAAATAATTCCTGCCATTTTGAAGGAAAAACATATATCCTTTACCTTTTCTTATTCTGCCCTTAGCTGTAATAGCATAGTGTATTGCGGTAGTGCTGTACAGTTCAAAACTTTGTTCTGTTACAAGAAGTAGTTATGTTTCAATAGTAAAAATGTTAGGGCCTGTGTATATATGATGTAATTTATTTACCCTCAAAAGAAAAGAATATGCTGTTTTATGCTCCTGGAATTAGTATTGTAATTTTCTGTTAATAAAGGTGACCTTAAAATACGAGTCACCCTATGTATCCTACACATTTCATCTGTAATTCTCATTGCTGACCATAAAAGCAGTGCAGTGAATCCTGAGCAGTAAAGGTTCCTACAGCAATATCAGAAAATAATCAGACTTGCTTTGGACATATAGCTCTGTATTAAAGGAGTGAATAGAGTAGAACTGATTAAATAAGTGAAATAGTTGTGCAGAGCTTGAGTCGCAGAAGGGCATTAAACTGCAGTACTGTGCAAACGTCATTAAATTCTGGGTCTTTATGTGAATCAACTCTGACGAGATATTCCCCGAGCTCTCTGTGATTTGTCACTTTGTGCCATTGAGAGTATTTGGCCTTTCATCAGTTAAACAGACTGAAGTGTAGCTTTTGGAAGATAATTGCAGGTTCTCAATGAAAATGGCAGAGTTAAGGCCTGCTGGATGGTGCTTGTCTCGCTGGAGAGAGCACAAAAAGCATACACAGGCCATGGGCTCTCTGCAGAAGGGCCCCTTCCTGGGATAATGATACAGCTTCTTGCAGCAACGACGGATCTGGATAGCAACTTGATGGGGGACGTGCTGTTTTACCTTATGTGGCCAGCTGTGCTACCCATTCCAGAAGAGCAGCAGAGCTAAGAAGGAAATGTCGAACAGCAGGCGAACTATGCCGACCCCTTCTCTCGTGCAGGACCTCTGCATTCAAAATAACTCTGGTGAAAAGGGGATTTGTTGACTTAGAGATGTTCTGGGTAATATCCAAAAGTATTACATTCTCTGCTACTCTTCGAGAACGTGGCTCTCAGAGTTACAAGTCTCTTGCTCGAGGTCCTTTGTAAAGTCTCATGTTTAATTAAAGTAGTAAGGTTTACATTGCAGCTTAATTGGCATCCCCAATGAGAGATATCTGCGTGGTGGCTAAAACAATGTGTAGTGTTTGTGTTTAAGTATTTGCCGTAAGTAAAGCCTGTTTTGTTATTGTTTGCATGATCACCCTCTACAGGGATATAGTTACTGAGCCAAATCTTCAGCTGATGAATGTCAGGGTAAACTCAAATTAAATTAACAGATCTTTACCAATTTACCCCAGCTCATAATCTGGCCCATAAAATACAGGGAATATTAAAGAGTGTGTTCGTATCATAGAAAGGTAAGGTTGGAAGGGACCTCCGGAGATCATCTAGTCCAACCCTCAGCATAGCCCCGTAGGGGGATTGAACCCATGACCTTGGCATTAGCAGCACCACGCTCTAACCAACCGGACTAAACCATATGACTTGCTTAATACTTTCAAAACAGCATGATGATCTCTTTATATTTATAATTATCTCATTAGGAACTGTATCCTTGAATTAAAAAGCTATATATGTTCCATTTTTTCAATTAAAGAGGGAACTTTTTTTTTTTTTTTGTTTTAATTATTTCTTACAATTTGTGAGGCAGTGAAGGATACAGAATGGTGTTGAGAGCCTGTTGTTGAAACAAATGTGGAGAGCTAGAAAAACTGTCAAGCTGCAAATGTGTCCAACAAAATTCTCTATAGGATTGAGTATTTGTCTACTGATATATATATTAATCATTTACCAGCTCTGTTTGCTTTTAGAAAGCATATACAAATACAATGTGAAAGAGAAGTGATTCATTAGAGAAATGGCAAGTTCACACAGAAAGAATTTGAGAGCCAACAATTCCCGTCTTTTCAGAGAATTTATTAAAATGCAGGAGAGACAAGAAAAAAAGACGAGAAGTGGAGTCAAGAGACTCGTTGCCAAGATGAGTTGGTTGCACATTTCTGGTACTAATGCTGGCTAAAGACTTCTCGCTCCTGGCGAAGCGGGCGGGAAGTTCCCTCTGAGAGCGCGCGTCGGACGGCAGCGGAATCGCAAGCGCTGTGGTTAGTTCGACAGGTTCTCAATTCTCGCAGACCGATTCTCTGCTCGGGCAGGGAGCGTTGATGGTTTTTGTGTGTGGAAGACAGATGTTCTCTTTACAGTCTCTAAGCGAGATAATAAAAGTTCCCTGTCATATGCCAACCTGCATTGGAGCAAACCCAAAAAGAGATAATAATGTGCTGCCACTGCCACTGCTTCTGGTTCTTTTGTGCAAGACATTGGAAGGCACAAGAACGGGGAGCTAAAAATAATAACAGATGCAAAGGCTTTGTGCTACGGAACTGTATTTGTGCCACAGAAACCTTTACTTTTTATTTTATGATATTACTTGTTTCACTTCTGATTATTTTGGAGGACATATTATAAAAATATTCGTTGTGAGTAAATGTGCAATGCTACATATCAGGATAAGAAAACTAGTCAATAAAAAAATTGTACTCTATGCATGTTAAATTGTTTGGCAAAGGTTTTCCACTGACGAGCTGTTAGATCAACCTGAAATAATAAAAGTGCATGCGATAAAGGGAGAGAAGAGAAGGGGCAGCATTTAGATCCAGACAGTGCTAATTGGTTTGAACTGGCAGTGAAACATTTGCATTCAGAAAAGAGTAAATGCTATTTTAGATCCATGCCTAATGCTGGCTGAACTCAAGCCTTGAATCTAATTACCTTAGAAGTTTTTGTTGCATTCATATTTGACTCTCCAGCACTGGGATCTATTTCTGCAGATTTGCTTTCGGGTTGGGGCCGAAACTACAAGGAGTCTGTGGGTCTGGGTCTCATTTGAATGCATGCTGCAGCTCACAAGAGCAGCTGTTTTGCAAGATACATGCCAAAATTTTCAGAAATTTTGTGAAAACAGGTGTTGTGTGTGGCTATTATCTTTTGGGGCTGAGATCTTAAAATTAAGTGAAATCGTAAATTAGCAAAATTTTAATTTTTTTAACTTTAGATTTAATTCTGACTTAATGAAGAAACTTCAAACTGGAAATCTGGAACTCGTTTAAATTTCTTGTTGAGCAAAAGGAATAGTCACAAAATCACTCTTCTGAGTGAAATTGGCACATTATGGAAAAGTCTTCAGTACTGAAGAATTAAAGCCAATGGAAAATCACCGGACACTTGAGAGATCATCTGCTGTTAATTTAGACCTTTGCTTTTCTTACCTCTTCTTTAGCTTCTACAAATTTTAGACTGTAACTTCAGCTCATGAATGCTGGATATTGGCAAAGACATAGTGCTTAATGAAGAGAAAGTGGCGGACATGATGCTCTGCTACTGGAATTTATATGAGGCTGTATGACCTAAACAAATGAAAAATGAAAGTCAAATTTGTAGACTTTATTATAACACAGAAGGAGAATGAAAAAAAAAAGAAATGATGAAGGATTCCAACACCCTAATGTCAAAGACCTTTACAGTAATTTAACACATGACCCTCTGCCTCTGAAAATAGCTCAAACATGTTTTGGGACAGTCTGTAGTAATTTTCTCAACAGTACTTAAAGCTTGTTGTCAAAAACAATTTGAGAAGCTTAACTTCTGTTGAGTTGCTATGTGACTTCAGGCTCTGTAACAAAAAATAGGATGCAGAGTTTCTGCAAAATTTACTCTGTCTTCAAGTTTACACTGTAAAATCTGTGCTCAGTGAGATTACATTAAAGCTACTTTTTGCCATATTGATTTAGAAGTCAGCCTTTTAGGTTTGAAAAACTTTAACCTCATACACAGATTTAGGTAGAACGCACACCCCGAAATCCTTATGGCCGAGTTCAGTTGGGCTTTCGCAACTCTTACGCAAAACATTCAGTTGAAAACATTCATTGAAACAATTAATTTTTTGATCATGACCACAGTAGCACTTAAGGTGAGTATACCAATCCTGTCTTTAAGTACCAGCTTCAAACTGTGTCTTACTTCAGAAAGTTTCTCTTCTCATCCACAGACTGTCATTGTCCATAAGTTACCTACTTTACACAAATATTTGCTTACAGCAAAATAGTGAAGTTTAGGAATCTTGAACTCTGCTTAGGCTTCTGTAGGGAAATGTGTTCTTGCAGGTAGCAAGTCTTTTACTTAATTACCTCCAAATAACATTGCCACATATCCTTCCACTCTTGTTGTTCCTTCTTTTGTTATTCTTTGTCTCCCCCTAATCTGCCTCCTTGTTGCATTCCTGTTTTCCTGGCATCGTAAGTCCTGCCTTCAACTCTTGGGCTTTTCATTCTAGCCTGAGTCCTCATGATCAGAAGGAACATATGGAGATCTCCCTTTATGTCTCCATCAGCTGTTCCCAATCTCCTGGCTGTCTTCTTGTTTTATCTTAATTTTACCTTTTTCACAGCCTTTTGTTAGAGGGCTGTTTATCTTTTTTTTTCCTGCCTTCTGCCCCTGTTTTCTGTCCTAGAGATTTCTTCCCATATAGTCTGAATCTTTCCTCTCTTGGTACTCTTTCCTCCTTCAGTTTTCATTTTTTCTCTATACTGCTCCCATATAAAGGATGAGAATGCCATTTATTTTTGTAATTGCTTCTTCAAAATCTAGACTTTTTTGGCTCTTCTTCCTGAGACTGAATGAACAGTTTCTAGATGAAATGTTTCTGTTATATGCCCAGAATGTTTGTGTCATAGGGATTATCAAATCATGGAAATATTGGTAGGAATGAAGTACTGGAGGTCATCTATTCCTAATCTGAGCTCCTTATCAAAGTGGGGCCGTTGCCAGCTCTAGGCTAAGTCATCTGTGATTTTACCTACTCAAGTCTTGAAAATCTCCAAGGATGGAGGCTCAAGAGCTTCTTGATCCAGAACTGCACTACCCTCTTGGTGATTTTTTTCTTCATTAATGTTCAGCATGAACTCTTTTAGCTGCAAAATGTAGCTACTGGCTAGATTTGTGTTGTCTGCCACTGTGGAAAAGACTGGTTCTGTGCTTTTTATTTTATTCAGATAGTTGAAGGCTGTTCCTAGATCACCCCTTTGCTTCTTCTTTGCTTTGGACTAAACAGCCATGTTTCCTTCTAAGTCACGTGCTCTAGGTCTGTGACCATCTTGGTAGCTCTCTTCTGAACTCTTCCTAATTTCTTAATATCCCTCTTGAACTGAGAAATGTAAAGTAAGACAAAATTCTAGGTGCAGCCTCACCAATGCTGAGTAGAGGGGGATAAGAACTTCACTCGATCTGCTGGCCACCTTGCTCCTAGTGTAGTCAGCAGAGAGCATGCCTTTTTTGTGATGAGAGCTCAGTGCTGGCTTATGTTCAGCTTAGCACCCAAGTCTTTTTCTGTGCAGCTTGTCATCGCTATCCTTGAATGGAAAATTATCCTGCCCCAGGTGAAGAGTTTCGCACTTGCCTTTGTTGATCCATGGGAGGTTTCTCTTGGCTCAGTCCTCAGGTTTCAAGCTCTTGCCATTCAGCATGTCAGCCTCTCTGCCTACTTTAATATCACCTTTGCATTTGCTGAGAATGTACCGTGTCTCATTGTCAAGGTTGTCGGTGAAGATACTGGACAACAGTGGCCCAACTATCGACCCCTCGGGTGCTCTGCTTGTTACCAGCCATCAGCAACATGCCATTGATTACTATCCTCTCAGCCTGGCAGTCCATCTTCTTCCTGTCCAGTAATATGGCACAACTTTGTCTCTTTTCTTCATTCTGATTTTCTGTTTTTTAGGAGGGAAAAAGTTCAAAATCCCTGTGGAGAAGGGAAGGAAAGTTCAAAGACGTTTTGAAGGGAAAATGTGAGAGACAGGAAGCAAAGCCCTAAATCTTGTCTTTCAACTGTTGTTAAGAAAGGTGATAAATGCTACATTTACTTTTCAAAAGATCAGGTAGACACAGATTTATTATTTTTCATTGATATTAAAGACGTTTTTCAAGGTGGCATCTGCTACATTTCCCCAGCTGATCAAGAGTCTGTTAGCAAAAATTGCTGTAAAAATATTGTTCAGGAACAGTTGTATTTTACCAGAATATTTAAATAACTAAATACCCCCAAAGATGGTAAGCCTAAGGTTGTATTTGAAAAGAAATGTTGGAATTCATAGAGAAGAATATATTGTATTGGTTGCCCTTGTTGATTCATGGTCTTTCACTTAACATTTTCGTTGTGACCATCCCTGTTCTGTAATTCTTAGTGATATTATTGAGCTAAGGAGCTACCTTGGAAAAAAAAAAAAAGAAAAAGAAAAAAGCCCTTTCCCTGCAAAAGCAAGCTAGACTAGTATTAACTTCTTTATCGCTGCATGCAGTTTATTCTTCACTTTCAATTTCATTCCTTATCCTTTAGATTCCAAAATTTCCCTTCTGTGCTTTCCTAAATGATATATATCTCTTGTTTGCATTCCCTTGTTACGTTTTCTTGTCATTACCTAAACTTTCAGTCCTTGACTCTGTTTTTGAGATTTCTATGTGGACTATCATAACACTTTTTAGCTTTGTTAATAAAGAACAGTCATTCAGCATACCAAGCTCCTCAAACACTAGGGGAAATTGCTGCCATGCAAGACTGCTCATGCTGGAGAGTAAACTAGGATACTTTCTACAAATTTTTTGTTGCTCTCGTGAAAGACTGGATGGGAACAGGATAACTATTCTTGTTTCAGTACTATGAGTGTGATCACTGAGATCTTCCAGCCCTCCACAGGGAAGATTAGCTATTTCTAAGACCTGGAGTTCACCTAATCACAGACAATAGTGGTATCTTACACTTAAAGTAAATCAACAGTAATACACTAGAATGTGATCCTGTTGCTAATGCAGTGTCAATCAATATTGCTAAGCTTCAATGCTTGTTTACTCTTCAGGTTGTAAGTTAATGCCCAGCAGACTCTGTTATTTGAATTATTGATAGAGCATTTTGTTCAATGTAAGAATGCAAACCCAGTTTTGAATCAGGAGGGCAAGAGAATGTTTTCTGCTTATTCTCAAGGTGTCATTGTGAATATGTATCTTGGAACTTGATATCAAAATAAAAATGATTTTACTTCAACTTTACCAAATTTACCAATAAATGAAATTATTAAATATGAAGTTAACAGAGAAGCATTTGTCCTGTGCCTGATTCAAAAGCCTTCCTATTGGTGGCATATGAGAGCTCTCCAGATTGCAAGTGTCCAAGGTGACTTTCACAGCAAAAAAAGTAGTGTCTCAGAGTCAGACTCTAAGTTGCAAACTCAGCCCATTATTTCCTTTTTCTCTGAGTGCATGTTGTCTCTCCCCAAAAAATAAGAATAGATCTTATAATTTCACTCTTGAAGGACAAAACTCTGGTTTTGACTCTAAAAGGGACATTTATGATTGTGTGGTCCTACCCTGGCTCATAACATAGGCTTTAGGATTTCTTTTAATGTTTGTCAAATAAAGTTCACAGGTACAGGCCAAGACTATCCTGCAGAATGTGTCCTAGCTACAGGATGTGTTCTAAGGAACATAAATATTTACATTAAAAAATCGTTTTGATTTTTTTTTCTGTTGCTTTTCGTTTTGATCCTGGACTTAGAAAGAACCAAGCATGTTGCATGCTATTTTTATGCTTATGAACAGTCCTAATGAAATCTCAGTGAAAATAGGACAATATAATTAAATGGAAGCACATATTCATATATGAATTTTTATTGAATTGGAAGCAATGTGTGTAAAAAGAACAATGGTCCAGTAGTTAAAGCTTTAGCTTTGGTCACAAGTAATGTTTGTTGAAGATCTTGCTTTCCTGCAGACCTTTTGTGTAACTTTAATCTTAGGGTAAACTTACTTAGGGTAAGGTTCATCTTATTTAAAGTTGTCTAAGTAGGTGTTTCTCTAAATTTGTTGCATCTCCATTGCTCTTCAGAAAGTGAAGAGATACAGGCATCTCTAGGGAATATATGGAAGTGCCTTCTATTTCCACAGTGAGAACATGGATAACTAGTTCAGACTGTACACCTAATATTTAAGCAGCTGAAGACTCATCCATTGGATTGTCTGTCCTGGAAGGGTGGGAAAATTAAGTGTTAAAGCATACCCTCTCTGTCATGTTCCTTGTTTTAAATGATCTTAAGTGGGATGCTGAAAAAAAACCCGTTTGTGCTGGTTTGTGCAGAAACTTGTAGTGTGCCCTGTGCTTTAAAATACATTCGAAGATGTCCTTGAGTGTGGTGTAAACATCTGACTCCATAACACTGAGCTTTTTCCAGCCACTGTCGTACCAATGTCAAGTGATTAGTGCTTGGTCAACAAGAAAACCTGATGTTGCTTGTATAGAAATCCCAAGGAGATGCGATTTGAAGGTAATGTGAGTTTCTAGACTTCAGGGTATTCCTGGGACTAGCCAGGTCAACTATAGACATTTTTGTTCTACATTAGCTCGCCTGTAACATTAAAATACTCTTTTTTGTTTACTTTGCAAGGTTTTGGAGCAGATGAAGGCATTTAGGATTCAGTCACGTTGACCGCACCTAGCCTGGCACAGGCGTGTGGTATGGCTCCCTTCTGGCATGCGTATCTAGCTCCCTTCCTGCAGACACCAAAGAGTTTGTAGGGGTGTCAGGGGCAGGCGTGGAGGTCTGGCCCTATGCAGGGCGGGCTATATGCCCACACCAAAACACCTGGAGTTCAAGCTAGAAGTAGAAGCTCAGAAAGGTGTTTTGTCAGCAGCTCCAGTTACTCTGGTGATGAGCCATATATACCACAAGACTGCTCAAGAATAAACAAGCCTAAGGTGCATATTTCTGTGTCTTTTAGCAACTATTGCAGTATTTGGATATTTGGACATAAGGTAAACAAGAGAAGTCAAAATATGTGATCTCAGATGAGCTGTGTCTCTTGAATGAAATGCACTGCATTCTGCAATGCAGGCAATTTCCATACCCTTCTGATTACTAATTAAGTAATAAAAATGTGGCAATTTATCATTATCTAACATAAAATACCATTACAACAGTTTTGAGCTTTGGCCTATCTAACAGTGTGGGCTGAATTCTACATCTCGGATTCTAAAATTAGAAACATGGAGGCCCAGAAGTGCTTTATATGGTGTCAGTATATAATAGTACCTCAGGAAGGAATCCAGACAAACCAAATAGTTGCCATTCAAAGTAAATCTCAGGGAGTTTGGACAAAAGCCACAGCGAGTTTGGATTGCTCATTATTTTTTGAAGGAACTTTTAGAAAGAAATGTATTAATATGCAATACCAATCCAGCCCCGAAGGTCACAGAGAGTTTGCAATTTGCAAGTGCTTTAGGAATAGTTGTTAAAGATTAGCGAGGAGGAGGGGTAGGAAGCGTCAGGAGGAAAAATAGCGCTGTAGTGCTAATGAGCAGATGCTCTGCTGTGTATTGAGAGACCTCCTTGCAATTAAAAAATAGTGGTTGGTAGGAGGAGATCATTCAGCTGTCTGTGTGCTGTCAGTTTTACCTTGACCAGTTGGTTGTATGACAGATGCATTTTTATTTAACCAAAATTAAAAAAGGGAAAAAGCCCTCGGGAGCTAGCGACTGACGTGGCACGAATGTTATGTGTAGCAGAAAAGTGAGACCTAGGTTCAAAGGGAGCTGCAGGACATCTCTTCTGTCAGGTGTCCTTCACACTACGACAGTTAATGATCTGCTACGGACCTGCTGGCTCATCTGAACATAGGGGAACGTGAGCATTACTTTTAGGAGGGGAGAGAGTGACAGCTCCTACCTCACCTCGTCAGGCATGGAATTGTGGGGGGAAAGGATGAGTAGCAATTATTCGATTTCCTAGCCTTTATCAAAGAGTTCAAGAGGAAAAATAAAGAGCGAGAATCAAAAGCAGAGATTCTTCTGTAGCGGCTTACCCGTCCCGGTGGTCAGGGGCACCGTGCCGGTGATGGGGGTCCTCCCTTGCGCGGGAGAGTCGTGCAGCCTGCACAGTTCGCTCAGAGCCGCAGCACGTCTCGCTTACCCGACTCGCTTTGCCGAGGGGGAAAGTGGGTGGAAAAGCAATGAGAACTATTGTCTCCAGCTCCAGCTTTGTGTGAAATTCTGTCATTTTTATTAGAGAAACGCTGAGAGGTTTTAGGAGCAGGTGCATCCTGCATAGGTGGAAGAGCTCATCAAGAAGAGCTCAGTTGCTGCAGGCGTTATTTGATCGAGCATACGCACTTTTCCCGTCTCAAGCCCCCTACCCTTTCTTTATTCCTCTCCAGGTTAGGGGGCTTACAGCATAATTAGAAATTGAATTATTTATGAAGAGTCATTAAAGTGGGTGGCTCGCAGATTAGTCAAAGGCGGCAGACGTGTGACATGAAACTGCTTTTTTTCTTCCTTTCTTTTGCTCATACTGACTGCTTGGAAAGCTAGATAAAGCATTTTGAGCTTTGGAACAAAAAAACGAGTGCTCTGTGATATTACCTGTGTATGTGCAAGTACCCATCTGAGTGTTTGGGTAAACTGAAAATAGAGTGGAGATCAGCCAAGAGAAGGGTATTCTGAGAAAGCAAAGGGAAGGGGTAGGTCATGCCTCATTACGCAGCTTTGGAAATTAAAAAATGTAATTTCTCTGTCAACTAGAGGAGTTTATGAGCCTAATGAAATTTAAAATCAGTGGGAGCTCATTTAATAGTCATAAGACATACAGTATTTACTAATATTATGAGGAGTCTATCTAAAAGTAATGTAGGAAGCCTTTATTTATATCCTGCCATGATACTAAGGACATATCTCTAAGTAGATAAGATCTATAGCTCTAATAAATGAGATCCAAGACAAAAGAAGTTAAGCCTTTTAACTGCACTGCTATTTTTGTCTTTGTAAATCTTTAGAGAAGGAATGCTGAGAAATACACATTCATGTCACCAAAATTAGTCTCTTTCTCTCTGGCTTTTTACTTGCTTTCAAGTGCAGTTCTAGATGCTGATATTTCTCCTTTCAGAGCTCGATCTTCACAATGTGAGAAACTCCGTTTTTCACTGTGATCTTTCGTGAATTCAGGTAATCTGAATTACTGAGGCAACAGTCCCTATACATTATTAAGGGTGCTTGTGACACTAGTAATAGATTTACTGGATTTATATGTATAATGAGGAGATACAAAGGAAGAAAGAATTATATTTTCTCTTCCAATCTTTGGAGCAAATAGCTTTCCATATATCTGAATGTTTTTGAAGTGCATTCTTATGCTCAGAGCCTATTATGAGGAAAAAACTTCTTTAATGTGAGAGTGGCAGAGCACTGACAAGTTGCCCAGAGAGGTTGTGGAGTCTCCTTCTCTGGAGATCTTCAAGGCCTGCCTGGATGCAACCCTGTCTACCATGCTCTAGGTGACCCTGCTGAGCAGGGAGGTTGGACTAGATGATCTCCAGAGGTCCCCGCCAACCTCAACCATTCTGTGATTTTCTGATTCTGTTGAAGGTCAATCATCACTGAATATGGTTATGCAAGTGCTGAGATCCTTTACGAAAGGAGCTCTTGTTGTCAAATTTTCTGTTTGATCATCCTAGAAAATAGTAGTAGTCTGTCCCTATGTGAGACGCTAGAGGAAAGCAGTGAGCAGTGTACCTGCTAGCTCTGTGTTCAGAAGCAGCATGGACATAAAAAGTGCAAGGGAGTATCTTGAAAATATGAGAGTTCCCTTAAATGAGTTTTCTTCCACATGAATTTTTGCTACAGATTTTCTATTTTCCTTAGTTGTCAAATGAGAAAACCTAATGTATATCAAGCAATAAATAATTCAAATTCAAGACAGACTTTTGAAGTGGTAGACATCACTGGCAGATGTTTTGGTTATTTATTTTTCAAATAATAGCATCAAGTTGCACTTGCATCTTTGTACAATAATTATTCCTGTCACAATATCAGAAAAATATTCACATTACCAGTATAACAATAAAAAGAGGAAAAATTAGGTAGTTACAGAAGGAAAAAGTACAGGGAAAGACCAGTAAGATGTACTAAAATCTAATTGGTAATTTAGGTGTTTTGTTTTTTGAATGAAAGCTCAAATCTTCCACGCAGGTTTTATGGTATTCCTTCTATTCCAATAACCTTGATTTTTTTTTTTTTTTTTTGCTGAGCTATGTGAATAAAGTATGTTGTCCATACTAGTAATTTTTTAAATATAGCATACTTACTCATGTGCCCAATAAAGTCATAAAATACACATGTCAAAACAGGGCGTGTAGTTTTCATTCTGCTCTTCATGACGTGGTTCCTCTCTTCCTGACTTAGACTTCTTTGATATGTTTCTTTCCATAATGATGCCACGAGAAGTGGATAATTACTACTGGGTGTTAGGAAGGATGCTCAGGGCTGCATAACAGGACGTAAGGCATCTCAGAGGATAACCACGGGGGCATGAATTTCATCTCTCTTCCACGGTCTGGGATATGGCCTGCAGCATCTTTTCCCAATTCTTCTTCTGGTAACATGCTGTTTTTTCAATGTAAGAATAAACAAGTTTCTTCATTGCTCTGTGCTTTATCCACAGAATGATTCTTTTATGTGTAGAGAGCTTTGGGCTTTACAACTGAGAAGGTGCTGAATGAATACTAAGCATGGGGGCACTGTTATTTTACCGCTGTGAAAACTGAAGGACATGAACATCTATGGCACTTCCCTCTCTTCTGTTTTCCTGGTCTAGCAAACAGCATATAATTCATGAATTCTTGTCCTCATTATGGGTAATGCCAACATTTCTATGTTGTACTCTTATATTTTTAACTGATTCCTACAATCTGTCAGATCCATTTAGGTACATCCCACATTTGCTTTTATTTATCTACAAAGTGGAGCCTCTTTATTCATTACAATTTGGCTGTGAATATGGGTGGAAACCATCCCAAGATGTATATGAATTTAAATGGCAACAGAATGACTGGCACTAGCTATGTGTTTTTAGTGTCAAGGCTATGGTAATGTATATCATTAGTTGTTAAACATAGTCTGCTGTCGGCTCGGTGCCAGCGTGCTGTCTTGTGTGCAGTGCCAAACCTTCCTGGAAACCTAGTATGTTCTTTAGTTCAACTGCGCATTTTCTCAGTTGAATCTGCAGGAATGAGACACCAAATGTGGTGACACAAAATAACTTCTGAAACATGTTAGTGCTGTATTCCAGTTTAACATGAACTTCCGTCTCGCTTTAGGCCAGATAAGTCGCCGTTTTATCTTTATCTTTATCTTCCTTTTGTCTTCATGGGGTATAACCCATCCTGGATGAGAAAACGGTAAAAAAATCATCCTGGAGCTCTTTGAAAATGATATGTAATCAGATGCAAAGAGAAAGAAAGGAAGTTTCCCAGAAAATGTTGAAATAATTTATTCCCCCTACAAGAGTAGTTAGGAGATGAGACTGAATGGTGCGTCTGACTTTCAGATTGTTTTCTGCCTGTTTCCCGGGACAGCTCTGTGCTGCCTCTCAACGTGGGCAGTGATGAGGTTACAATCTATCTCTAGCCTATAAATATATCGCCTATATTGAAATAGAATATTTTGAAAGAAGAACATTGTTTCCAGACATGAACACATGAAGTGAAAACTTGTAGTTCCATAGTGTCACTTGTTTTTTGATGCAGAATTATTCTACCATTCTAAGTTAAAACTTGTGTATACATATGTATATCTATATAGATACACATACATTATATATATGTATGTATGTATATACGTTTGATTTTGCTCACTGAAGCACATGACATTCAGGGAAAGGTGAAACAACTTGGCTGAGACAACTTAAATCCTAAAAGGGAGAGGACCATTAACATTAAATTACAGTTCAGACTCTAGAATATCTACTGACAGGAAATAGGACTGCAGGGAAAAATGTGTAATAATCCAATAATAAAATCCAGTATTATTTATCAGATTAAAATATTTATTTTTATTTATTGTTTTTATTTATTATATTGTCCAGGGAGATGATTGTTCTCCTAGTTTAGACTAGACAACTTCAAAAATACAAGTACAAGTTGTTAAAGGAAATATTTGATGACTCTGTTGGTCATTCTTTGACAACTCTTTTTCATTTGCTCAGTGAGAGAACCCCAAGGTTATCTCATAGTTTTCAGGTTTGCATGTCACTGCTCATTTTAATGATCTTTAGATATAGATTAGACTATATTGTCTCTGGTTCCTTTCCACCTCTCTATAAAAAGTAAGATTCCATTTCCAAGGGGAAATGTTGGACATATATTCTGGAAAATATATGCAGTGCCCCAGAGTCCTTAGAAGATTTGAGAATTCCTACTTCTTCCAGAGGTTTTCTATGGACTTTGGGCAAGCCACTTACTTCTCTGTGTTTGGGTTTTGCTCAGATGGAACAGCATTTTCTTGCCTTGCAGGACGGGTTAATGGGGCATTTCTGCTGAACAAGGCCATATGAATAGAGGAATGCTTGATATCTTTTGGAATTATGCCCAGGACTTAGTTCAGTGTTAATTTGGTGTAGTGAGTTTCACCAGCTAATTATCCATTGAGTGAAAATGTATTATGCATCAGATGTGTTTCACTGGGGGGTCTGTAAAGTGACACATTTAGACTTCGTTTTGCGGTTTAGGACTTTTGAGTATTTGCCTTTGGAGCCTTAGTTTTGCAGTGACATCTGTTTTGTTGTGGGGTTTTTTCAGATGTTTCTCTTTAATAGTTTGTAAAGCCTCTGTGATTTTTCAGAATGAGAAGTGCAAGTAAAGAAACATATTATTGCCTTCCACTGAGCATTTAATTTTTATAGAGTTTTCACCTAAGAGATTAACACATTTTTTATTTCCCAAGATTTTCCTACACTACCTACAGGCATCTGGAACTTGTATGTAGAGGACTCATCAAGACTCTTAGGATGAGCTGTTTGTGCCTAAATATTCTTGCTATGTGATTGTGAGTTTGGGAAGAAGTTTCAGCCTTTTTAAATAGTTTAAACATGTTTTAGCTGCTTTAATAAGCTAACTTTTTTGTCCATTCTAACTGATTTCTTTGAACCTGGTAGCTACCTTTTTTCAAGTTATGTTATGTATTATGTGTTTCTCCATACTTCAAGAGGAACTGAATGCAGAAAACTACTTTTGCTAGAAGATATTAAAGAATTTCAGTTGAAAAGTTGGGGTCTTAAGTGTAGTGCTTAGCCAGGGTCTTCAGTTTCACACCAAAAAGAAATAAATCTTCTGCACAGGAGTTAACAAACTGTAAGCACAAGGAAAAATGTTGCCTTTACTGCAAGGGAATATGTATATGTGAGACTGGATGATAACATGTAATAATTAAGGTAGGTGATGCTGCTGAGCAGGGAGGTTGGACTAGATGATCTCCAGATGTCCCTTCCAACCTTACTGATTCTATGATTCTATTCTATGATTCTATTTCAAGATGAAAAATCAAATAGGCAGCGTCATATGTAAACATGAGCATAGGTCTGCAGATGCACCTGATGCACTGCTAACCAGTGATATGGCAAGAGCCAAATGCCTTACACTGTCTTGACACTCCTATAGAATATAAACATTTAGCAGGACTTGAAAATAGCCTGTGAAATGGAAAAGGGAAGGTAACAATTTTTCTTGTTGAACAGTCCACTGCAATGTAATTAGTACAGTCTTTTCTGAGATCCTGTGGACTTAAGACTAAATTTGCTAAACAGTGTTTAAGATCAAAGAGTTGTGTTAAGGAGTTTGGCATTGGTAAACTATGCTTTGGATCTCTCAATGTAATAAATTACTATCGATCCATCGGTGCACATGGACATGTGCACCCTTGGGCATAGATGATTGTTTTCAGCCAACAAGAGCAAGCTATGGAAAGCTTTTAAGGAGATATACTGTCTATTAGGTCAGAAGATAAACTAAAAATATGTGCAATGTGTTTCTGATCCAGAGCTTGCTTTCTCTACCCAGATGTATAGGCTACATTTCAGGTTACCACGTTTGCCTGCTTTTGCTAGGGCCCCTGCCTCTTAAATGCGTGCCTACAACCATTTGCACCCAGAGGAGGAACGAGAGGTGCCTTTATTTGGGAAGCCTGTAGCCTCTGGGATGGCACACAGTCTTGGAATATACAAGTTCACTCTTCTGCTGCCCACAGAAGCCAAAACCCCCATGCACTTCATGGGACTTGGCAAGCTGGATGCCAAATGAGAGGAGAGGTAGACTTTCAGGGCAAGCAGGATACGCTTCACCTGAGCAAAGCGTGCAGCTTTCTACAGATGACAGGATAGCCAGTGAAGCAAGGAAGTTAAATTATGAGAACTAGGTTTTTCCTTCAAGACATCTTTAGTTGCAGATGTCTTCTGTGACTGTGGAATGACCCCTGGGAGAAATGTTGGCTCTCCCATCCCCTCCGAGCTGTGCAGGCTTATAAGGTTGCAGTGAGGCAAACCTAAGTTGTGAGTGGGTTGGATTCCATCCGGGAGGTTTATACACATATATAGGTATATGCATAGACATAGTATCTTCCGAGATAAAGAAAGACTTGTCTTCTTTCTTAGGCAGGTTTACCCTTAGTAGAGGTGAGATGATTCACTTAAGATGATTTGGTTACAGGAAATAATAGAACTATTTCTGAATCCAGTAGAGAAGATTCAGAACAAACAATCAAACAAAAATAAAATCTGTGGGGTTTCTTTTCCCCTCATTTGTACTACAAAGGACAAATGACATGGCAAGAAAGCTTTAATTAAACCAAAACAAAGATTACATTTTTGGCGCTGAAAAATTCTATTTACTGCATTCTGTATCTTCTGCAACGCACATATAACTGTTTACGCGGTAAATGCCGTAGAGCATGTGGCTCATCACCATCTCTGTTAGTTTATGGCTCTATACAAGTCAGATTATATTGTCAGTTTGGTATCTGTACTGAATGAAGGGTGATATACAGCCCTGTTTCTCCAGGAGGAGAAGAGAGAGGACATGGAGTTTTGATGTCACACAGCTGTACGGACTGTGCATTTTGCTGTGGTCTTATAGCTCTGTTGGCCTTTACCAAAAGCCGAGGTTTTGCTTTGTGTATTTATCAGCTATAAAATTGCTTTTTTCACTGGAAAACAGCATGGTCAGCAGTCTGGAGCACACTTATCAGGGCAGTTTTATTTACAATTATGAAGCTGCACAGTGGCACTTACTGATTAGGAAATCTAGGTCTTCAAAATGTCCTTATGCATATCTGCTCTCAAATCTGAAAGCAGAATTAGATTAGTTAAAGTTAAAAAAACGCTTTAGTGTTGAAGCAAGATTTTACAGACTTGTCTCTTAACTTATAAGCAGGAGATTTTATTCTTACTCATGCTAGAGAGATTTTTTTTCTTTTTATTATGATGCTAGGTGTGAAACTTCTATTTTTTAAGATATAAGCTTCCAGAAAAAAATCAGTTTACGTTACTATAGAGCATGAAGGGGAGAAGGTACCCTCCAAAAAATTAACAGATAGTGATACTAACATTTTATATTGCATTTCATGTCATGTATGCTCTGGCAGTTAATTGTATCACTTCTGCTTTGTGAAAACTATCATAATTGCAGTGTAAAGTGCCTCTTTGGACATAAAATATGTTTTACAAGTTGCAAAATACTGAAGGAAAAAAAATCCATAAGGATTTATAAATTTTTTTCTTTTTTTTTTCTTTTTTTTTTTTTTTTTGGATAGGATTCTTCCATGACTTTTGTTGATAGTCATCTCTGTTAAAAGTTGGAAATGTCTTTGAATCAGATTAGTGGTAAAGTGTGAAAGACTATTTCAACTCAGTTGTTCTACCACAGACTTTAAAGTTTAAAGTTTCACCAAAAGGAAAAATAAAGGAAGAGATGGAAGGTCTCCTGACGTAAATACAGAGGGGCAACTTAACATGGAGAGAAATGTCTGAAAATATACTATTAGCAAGAGCTCCAGAGTACTAAAGGTGTCTCTTCTTTAAACAGCTTTAAAAATTCCCCAATGAAAGACGAGTGGCTGCTCATTTTATTTGTAACTATTACGAGGTCTCAGAGGTGTGACTTACCAATTCCTCCACTTATATCAACCATAAGTGCAGTAGCTGTTAAAGGGCCTTAAATTTTTGGTCTGTATTTAGCCTTTCAAACCCCAATACTGATAGAACTATTTTCATAGAACCTGTCAAAATATTAATTAAAAGCTTTTTCCCTTTGGCTACATCTTTTGATTTAAGCGTTCCCCTGAAGTCTTTGCAGTTCAAATGCTGCAGCAGCTTGCAGAAGAACAGAGGAATGAAAGGAAATGCAAACAAATGAGGAATAGTTTCATCCATAATCAGTACTTGCAGAGTAGATGAACCAAAATAAGGATCCCATCTGGCAATTGGGCCTATCTACACACAGAAAAGTCAATATTTGTTCAAATTTAGCTACAGCAGCATTAATTGTACTTTCCAGTTTTACATTTGAGACTGAAGGTATTCCAACCAAGCTGATTTGAAATAAGGATTGTTTGGACATACCTAGCGTTTAAAGAAAAACTGACAGCCAGGAGTGACCTATCTGAAATTAATTAGTGCTCTCACTGCGTATCACGGTCCGTATGTGTCCATCTAACAGAAATGTTGCTAGGTCCAATTATCACTAATTGGCAGTTCAGCTGACTGTGAAAAACAAGGCTAAGGATTTAGGGACCAACCCTCCCCTCATTAGCATAGAGAACAAAAATGCTAAAAAATACTAGAAAGGAGGCAGAAGAATAATACAAAGAGGAGTCTGTATCACTGTGTATTGCCTCCAGGCAGTCAGCTGAGGAGCTGATGGGGTGAAATAAGGATTGTGGTGCTCCTAACAGCCCAGCCCAGTGACTGACTTGCAGGAAATCAAAGACTTGGAACAGCGAAACTACGTGTGAAACTCTTCATAAAATGGGTTGGCAAAAGGAAATTATTATGACTTGGCACCCAAAGCTTTCTTTAGTGATATAGAATGAAAACTGTTAAAAAAAGTTGCAGTTCCCATGGTGTATACAGGAAACCTATAGATTTTGTGAAATGACATAAGATTACTTTTTTTTTTTTTTAAGAGTATTTCATTCTATATATAAAAAATAACAAAAGAAACTACAAAATAATTACAAATTGGTTGGACAGTGGTTTAGCACTGAGACAGATACCCTTGCATTATACAAGAAATGAATCTCTCTGTATTAACAAAAGGCACAGGCAGTGCTTATATTTCATTGCTCATTTTCCTTTTCCCTCTGGCAGGACTATTTAATTAGTGTTTACTGAAACTCTCTGCACTTTAGAACTTAACCTCTTCTAATTGAAATGAGGATGCTGTGAATACTCAGTATTGCAGCTGGTTCTTCTACCTGCACATCTCTTCCTTTTTTCCCTTCATATTAAATAACCATTTTCCCTTGTCATCAACAACATGAAAAAATGGTCCTTTGTTTCTGTGAAAGCTCCGCTTACTTCTGCTGCTACATATTCTGCATTACCAAGCTGACAAGGGATGAAATATTTTTCTTGAAGGAAGGAAAAGAACAAAAGAGGATTTTTCCTCAGTACTTGCAATGTGTTGACATCTTTCCTCATACTAAATTTTATGCATCGCTTGATCTCTGCAAACTGTTATGTCCATGCTAATTCCAAGGCTGCAGATGTCTTCTGACTGCTGGTTGGAGGAGTCACATCCATCAATGGGGTAAGCTGCCGTGGTTACACTAGTCTGCTGGTCAGCTACAAGAAGTAGTAGCCATCATACAAGGCTATTAGGCGGCTGTCAGATAAGAGGCTGTATTGGAAAAAGGAGATAAGGTTTGACACAGCACGGCTGCAGGTCTCTGCACGTGCTTTCAGGTTGCGGTTAATGGTGAAAAGCAACTTCATAGGGAAAATCCCATCAAGACTCTTGAACAGGAAAGCACCATGTGTGGCTCAGGGATTGCATGAATGGGAAATTACTGAAATTAGGAAAGTATTCTTGTTTGCTTGCCTTGTTTTATATTCTTGTTTGGACATCCACTTTTGCTTTCTGCCAGAGAGAAGACACTAACCTTCTACTCATTAGACTTTGTACAATGGTGGGTCTGTTTGTCAAGTTTGTTCAGGGCAGGGTTATACTGTGGAGTAAGTGGACATTTGAACAATATGTACAAAGCTAGAAGGTCTCCTATTCCTCAGCTGAATTCCATGTTTATCAGGCTTCAGGATCACGTTCACTCTTCATTCTTTCCCTGAGCGTGGTATAAATTCAATTGTTTTCTACAAACTGGAAAAAGTCAAAAGGATGAAGTAGATACCCTTATTCCCATCACTGTCTGATCCTGAATTAGGTGATTGCTTAGGGCACTTTGCAGGCAGGGACATGAGTTTGGATCTTTTTTTGGCAAGCCTGGACGTGGAACTCGCACTCGGAGTGAACAGGCGACCTAGCTGCCTGTCCCGATGGCAGCGACATCGGTGAAAGCGGAGCTTGGAAAGAAAAGAACGAGCTCTCTCATCCCCACGGCAGCTTTCCACTTTGTCTGCTGGCTACTGTGGATCCACTTAATGCTTAAGTGCTTTCCCTGTAGGGAGCTTGTTTGACTGATACCTGGGCTGTAATTCTTCTCCTGGACTATAAAATGGCCTGTGTGCCTCTGTCCTCTCTGTGGCTTTGCTTTCCTACCCTCAGTACTGGCATAGAAGAGCTCTGTATTTCAGTGGGGCAGGACAGCTACACAGAAGACTGTGAGACAGTTGACCAAGTTTCTTCCAGTAGTTTTTCTTAGATTCTTTTGTAGAAATGAGGAATGTCACATCACCTAAATTCAACAGAAATGCTGCAGACTTACATAGATAGTGTCAAAGTGACTACCTAGTGTAATAGATTCTGAGCCATCTCTGCACGTTTGCTGGGTGTGCAATGAGATATGTATCAGGTTATAAGAATTATAACCTGAATTTCTAACAGAGAAGAAAATGTGTTATAAGCATTTTTTTTTCCTAGTGAGACTGATGGAATCTTATAAGCAGCAATTGTAGTGCGCTTGATACAGTGATGCCTCGGATACCGTGTCTTACGAAATCTTAGTTGCAAAATTAATTACATTTGGCTTTACACATTTTCATGCCATTATAAAATGAGTACATGGCCACAAACAAAGGCTAATGATGAAAGGCAATGGGCCAGACTCATTGCTTACATAGATTGGTTCCAGTTTTTAAAACTCAGTGAAATTTTCCGTTGTTTACACCAAGAGTAAATTTGGCCAGCAATGTCAAACTGTGGAGAGGTGTCTAATGATATATCACTGGGGAGATTTTAAGTTAGGCCTGGATTAACATCATCATTAATGATCTGGGAGAAGGAGATAGTCAGCAGGTTCATTAAATTTGCATGTGTTACAAAGCTTTGTTTCAAATACCATTCAAGGCAGAAAATCACAAAGGGGCAGAAGGAGACTTGACAAAACAAAACCAATAAATAAATAAACTAACAAAATTCAGGTCCGCAAAATGTAGGTTGATAAATGTAATGATTAATATTCTGAATTACAGTGTAGGAGGGAGAAGCCGAGGTAATGCAGACAGAAACAAAGACTTTTTATATCATGAAAAAAAAGTAACAAATCATTTTCATGCTCTTTTAGTGGGATCACACCATTGGTACACTTCCTTAAACAGAGATACACATTATATAGACTTTTGGGACATAGTCAGATATTGAGAGATTGGAAATAATTGAAAGAGATAACAGTAAATGCACTAGTTAAGTGAGCATGGGTTGATTTAATAGTGAAGGGTTAAAAAATATCTGTACAAAGTACGTGAGCTAAATGGTATTTTCAGGGAGAGGTTAAGACGTGGGAGAATACTGCTGCATGCGTGTGAAAATTGCCGGAGCGTGTTGAGGGTAATGCCGTGGGGTGTATCTAGGTTTAGGAGGATGGCAGTACAATATAGAAGATTCAGACCAAGGATGAAGAAAATATCTTGGAAATAAAATCTTTTAGTGTGGGAAATAATTTCCCCAAGGACATTTCTGGGTATTTTAGCCTTTTTAGTATACCTGTCTTCCCAAACCCCTGTGAGATAGGCCAGAGCTGGTATCCCCGTTTAGGTGACAGGGCGTTTAGGATGCTGGCCGACACCGCTGCTGAGCTGAAGGACTCGCTGCTGCCAGCCAGGGGTGATCCAGCTCTCCCGTGTCCCTGGAAGAGAGGATGTGCCACGAAAATGCCTTCAGCTGGGAAGAGAAGTGAGCAGAGGCCTTTTTGCGAAGGGTGGACTCACCAAGGCTGTTTGTTTCTACTGCATCACCTCCAAATAATAACTGCTTTGTTTTTCATCTTCTTTCCCAGCACTGATGATCTTGTGTCGTTATTATAATTTACTTTGTAGGAAGCAGCTATCTCAAAGTACTAGCTATATTGAAAGATTGCTTTGCTTTAAATATGCCCTTGTAATGTCCCGCTTAGCTCTTTCTTTTGCGTAATCACTTTTATTGGAATGGAGCAGGAAAGCACATATTTTTTTCATTAATCATGTTGAAATTACTCATAAATGCTTTGGAAGAAAGCTATCAGTATTTCTTTTTTCACAGAAGAATCTTAGGAGTATGAAGATTTTTGCAAGCAATATCTTTCTTCAGTTATGTCTTTTGTATGGTGGTGGCCTTATCAACTTATGTAGTGAATTCAGTGAGTCTAATTTGTCTGCTGATTTCAGTTTAATTAATTTTCTTACTAAGTTTTCAGTAGTGGATGTATCGAGGAAAGGGTAATGTAAGTCTAAGATAAAATTCCTGCTTCAGATAGCTTGAATAAATTGGTAGATCAAAGCAGCAGCTATTACTCACTATCTTCTAGGTTTTTAAAATATTTTTTTTTTTGCCATCATATACTTGAAGTCTGTGAAACTGTATGCAAACTTTCTAAATTTCACTTTAAAATAGTGTAATTACTGTATCTGGAGTGACAACTCCAGAGACCTTTATTTGTGGAAGAGGCTCAGTGACTGAGGCTCAGCAGTGTGCCGTACCAGCAGCAGGAACCACCGTTGTGAGATGCTGTGATTGATTCTCTGCGCTCGTTCAAAGACGTCAGCCTGCCACAGTATTGGAAATAATCAGAGGAACTGAAATGTCAGCGGCAAAAGATTCTGCGTGCAGGAACAAGAGTCTTTTGCTGACCTCGGGCAATCGGGTTCAAGTTGCTTTTCTGCCAGACATCCTGTGTTTCATGATTAAGCCAATTGACTTAATCACTTTATGCTGCTGAAAAATTGGGTAATTATATTTCTCTTTCCATCCTTTTGGAGATAGTAAGCTCTTCACAGTAGGCAGTGTCATTTGCCACGTGTGTGTTCTGGTTTAGACTAAGACTGTTTTGGGATCTCCAGATGATACTGTAACCTAGATAATCAACCAAAAGGCTTGTTTCTTGTTGGCAGCAGCCCACCAGCAGAAACTCTAGTGTACCAAAAAATAGAACGGTTGTGCTTGTGGCATTCTGTTGGTTTTTAAAAGCAAACAAAAAAAATGCTGGTGAAAGACAGTCATTAAAAAAAAAGATGTAATTAAGTGTAGAATATTTATATAGATGACCTGAAATAAAAATCCATGACTACAAGTGTAAAGACAGCAATGTGCACAGCAAACATTCAGCAAAACGTACACACGCTCTAAGTGTTGTTAGGTGGAATTTGAGAGCCTAATTTCAGGAGAACCGTCCAAGAAGCTCCCACATGCTCTATGCTGTGGGTACCAAAATTTCAGAAGGAAAAAAAAAAAAAAAAAAAAAAAAAAAAGACAGACAGACTGTGTCTGAAGGCCTGTACCTTCAGACTGTGCACATTTGGTGCCTGTTTTTTCCTCCCTGTTTTAGTTAGCTGACTATATAAATCTGTATCTCTGATGTGAAAGGTGCCTTAGGCTATAGACTCAGTTTCTTTCTTGCCTAATTTCCTTCTAGACACATTTCCTGCATTTTTGGCTGCTTACAGAGTTAGATTTAACAAATTTGTAGGTTGAATCCAGGTCTTCAGAATATTGGCAGCAGATACTGCCTTATAAATGATGATCATTCAAAGTAGCTGCTGTATGACTCAGGGAAGGCAGCGATATCCTCTACTCAGAGAGCAATAAAACACTAATTAATGAATAAACTGAAGGGATGAATAGCAACATAAAACATGAACATCCTGAAAATAAGATAGATGCATGTGTCTTAAGGAACCTTAAGAACAAGCTGAGAAAATGTCTGGTGCAATGGTGGTAATACTTTTTAATATATCTTTAAATAAAGGAGAAATTGCAGAAGTCTGGAAGAGCGCTGACGTTTTTTCACAGTTCATAGAAGCAGACTAAATGATTTGCTAGACTTGATACTACCAGTCGTCCAGGAGGAGGTCATGATCCTGTCTGTGTTCAGCTGATGAAGGTTAGGTCTGCTTTAGCCAGAAAGTGCAATACCAGCAAATCAGTAGGTCAAAGAAGCTGATTGATGGCCTACATCTACACATCTACATCCTTTTTTTTTTTTTTTTTTTAGCTTCAGATTGGATCTAGTCCTTTGAACTGAACATGCCCATGGTAAATGTGTTCCTCCAGGCACAAAGGGTACGAGGAGATCTGGAGAGGAGGAGCTAGTTCAGGAAAGCAGTGATGCTGCAAAGGATATAGCGATCACAGGAGACAGGCAGTTCAAAAACACCTTCCCCTTTTCCAGCTCCTTTGCAGCCGTTCAGACGGTCCCTTCTGGCTTTAAACTCTGGGGACCGTATTAAAGTAGCGGAAAGGATTATCATCAATATTACTACTTTTGTTTATGCCAGAAATCTGTTTATCAGCATTGCTAAATACAAGTGCCTAGCTGTAACTGCAGATGCATGAGGCGTTTCAGCACAGAATCTGTTCTTTAGGTCAGTTGTGAAGTTAAATCTAACATGTGATGATGATAAACTCTTTAAAATAGGCAGTCTATCAGTTATGCCATATGGCTGCTGTGAAGTGATAGCGATGTTGAGAGCAGGCACATGAGAAAAAATACATCTATCAAAAGTTTACCGAGACTAGCAGAAAAGGCAGACTGTGCCTCAATTACAAACCAACAAAAAGAACGGTCTATACAAATCACATTTGGTATGTTCATAATATAATTAACCTATGCTACAGCATTAATTTATTCATGTTATACTGAAATAGCAGTAAGAGTTTTCATTCTAATATTAGAGCATTTAGAAATACTTTCTCTGCCTTTTCACTTTTTATTCATTTGCCTTTTCTCTTTGAAAACAAAGTGTAACAAGGTAATAACTAGAGCATATTGTGATCCCGCAATGCTTCACCACCCCTATGCTAGTAAGCACGGGTGTGGATTTAATACTGGAATACTTGAATAGTAGATCTTTAATAAATCTGGAATGGGTGCTATTAGAAATAGCATGCAGTTAGTGTTGGGCACCAAAAACAGGATTTCTCTAAAATGGAAATTTCCATTTAGTATATTTGTAAATAAAAAATCCATATAGTAATTACTTTTTGATGAATTCCAGAAAATTGTCATTTAGCCAGCTTTTTTTTTTTTTTTTTTTTTTTTTTTTTTTTTTTTTTTTAATCTAAACAAAACTATTACTTAGAATAGGAAATACCTGTGGTCTCCTGCTCTGTAGTGGTTGCTTATGGTTTTCATGGTGAGTAGTGCTGTTACATATTTAAAAAATAGAGTTGTTAGACGCTATTAAAGGTAGATCAGAGACAAAATGGGTTGCACATTGCAGACAGAATTCTGCTATGAAAAAAAGAGGTTTTAATCTGCAAATACAGCACAATATCTATTCGGGGGTCAATTGCTGCTTTGCTCACCGAGGCAGATGGTGTAAATTGCTTTAAGTAGGTGGTGTAATTAAAGTGACAAGAGTAATTTATGCTACCTGAGATTCTGTTTGCTCCTTTAAAATAATGAGATGCTCTACTGAAGTCCTTGAAGACTGGCTGGATTGGGGTTGTATCAGAATCTACCTCAAGTACATTTCATAGATAACATTTGCTGGTCCTGAAATGCACAGAATTTGCGCGGCATGCTACTAATAACATTTAATCCTTGAGCCGTGGTTGTAGCAAAGCATGCCTTAGGCTGGATTACCCGAAGAACTCAAGTCCATGCTGTTTTCAGCACTTGGCCCTCACAGTTAGAGCATGTATTTTAGAGCAATGCAAGTTCTGCTGCAGCTCAATTTCTAGCTGAGGAAAGTGGTGCAGGCAAGAAAATGCACAAAAAGCAGTTTGTCCTTCTTTTTATTCCTGAAAGAGGAAAAGAAAGCTGTCGCTTAAGCTTTCTTTCCTCAAGCATCTTTCCCAGTAAATTACAGAGTTTCTGTGGCACGCTACATGCATCATTAAACACCCCATGCATCTCCCAGTGCTGCTCCAGCCAGTTATCAGATTAATCTTTCACCAACAGTCACTTGTATGGCTATAAGAGAGGGACATTATATTTATGAATGCTCGACAGGCGTCAAAGGTTCAGCTCAGTTCACTAAATTAAGGTTGTTCGTCTGTACACTCAGTTTTCTTGTACCTTTTCTTGTATTCCGGTGCTGCTGCTGTATTTAGGCATTTAAATGCTAATCCGGGGATCCAAACGAGTGGTAGTTAACCAGCTGCGCTTGGTATGAACTGTTATATCAAAGAGAGGGCAGGACTTGGAACTGCGCCTGTGCATTCACCGTGGGGCTCCGTGCTGGGTGTCTTACACCAGTAAACAGCATCCTTAGGGGATCAGCATCTTCCCTTCTGTGCAGGCATCAGACCAAACTCTTAACTAGAGCTGTCAGTGCAAGGCACGAGCTGACTGGGGCGTCCCCAGAACATTGGGGGAAAGATGGATAGAACTGGTCCTATGAACAGATACACCCTCAGGCTGCGGTTAGATCTCAGGAGGAGGACCTAAGAGTTCCTGGTTTGTGGAAACAGATGCTGAAGGCAACACAGATTTATGCATGGGCTTACCTGCTCCACAGCAGTTTGCCAGAGCACATAAAAATGAAGCAGAGACATCCTTCTGCCCCACTTCTCCCCTGTCATGTCAGCCTTCGCACAGCAGCTTGCTCTTTCCAAATTCAGTTGCAAATGTTATTATCAGGAGTCTCCTGCAACTCCCCAGGACCTTCCCCTAGTGATTTTACTCTTCCTGTGCTTGCCTCCTGTCTTACGACTCACTGAATTCTGTGGTGTTAACAGCCCATACTGCTAGCAAAAGGTGGAGTAGTTGCAAAAAGTCAGGTAGTGCAATTCAGGGTGAGAAGCAGCATGTAATCTGGATTTGCATGTCTGTGTAAGTGATACTACATAACTACGTATGTACATAGGAACAACACGTGATACCACTTTTTAAACTGTTAATTAATTATTAATTTTTACTAGGTCATTTTTTCTGGGCTTTACAGAAGACTTTATAGGACCTTTGGGGCAAACAGAGCTTGATAGTGCTCTAGATAAGCAAGATACGGTTAGGAAATTGCTCTCTTTCTGCATATGTTACCTTCTGTATTGCCCAGAGAGGACTGATTTATCACTTAATGTAGCACATTGCTGTGCAGTTACCCTTGTTTCTCCTGATATGGCATTGCAAGAAATAAGTCCTGCCTCTCAGCCGAGCTTGTTAATGCAGGCACAGCGCGGCACTAATAGCTGCTGCGGATCTCAGCTCTTCGCTTGAGCTTGGTCGCGGCTGTTAGCGGACAACATCTATTCTGCAGTCTGGGCACGTCAGCTGAGCACGGGTCCCACAGCCCCGAAAACCAGATAGGAAATAAAAGCAGTTTCCTGAGCTTGACCAGCCGGTGTCAGGGCTCCAGGCGCCAGAGAGGCGGCTCCCGTCCCACCGGACGAGCTGAGGTGCCAAAGCAGCGAGAGGTGGTGTTTGGAGCCGAGAGGGCTCCTCCGCGTGAGGAGCTTCTGCTGCATTTTAGGAATCCTTCAGGATGGAGAAATGTGGTAAAACATTTGGTGAAAAATGAGAGAGCAGGGTTTTTTCCTCCTTTTAGTCAAGCCTCAGAAGGAGTCGGCTGAAGGAGAAATTTGGGCAAAAGGAGGAGACGGTTCACATTCTCCCACATAGATAAACTTCCTTTCAGTAAAATACTTTGCCAATATAGGTATGTCTGAACCCTGTTGCTCTTTACTATGTATATAGCTAATTTGAGACATACAGAAAAATCACTACTGAATAGAGATTTCTAGGTGATTTCAGATTTTTTTTCTCTTTTCTGCTAAAATATAACTAGGCAGTGAAAGGTGTCTTTCAAATAAAATGAAACAGTGATGGGGCAGAATCAGAAGTGCAAGAGGTGAGTTTGAAAACTCTCAAGGTGAGGAAAAATGTCAACATGGTCTTGTTCTGTGTAAGCTCTCTAGCTGCTAGCTCAGGAGGGGTCTCCAGTTTTACCTTGCTTTGAGTTTTGAAGGAGCGTGAAGGCTAGCATGCATTTTGCACCAGGTCTAAGCCTCTAGATATGGGTTAGGCTTCCTCTGAGAATGGCTGCCAGGTCTGTCTACCAGAGAGGACAAGGAAAAATTACTTAATGTCTGGATTTTACCTAGGTTTGTGGGAAAGGTAGGTGTCAAACTTCCTACTGTTGTCAAGACTAAAGTATTTCTTGACATATCCAGAAGCTAAACTTGAGCAGCTTATTAATTGTGCATATCTCCATAGAGAGGTCACCAAAAGAAGTGGATTTCAGGAGACCTGAGACTCCTCTTCAGTCCTTTCCTGGGTACTCCCCTCCGCTATGACTCTGTTTCCTCCTCTAATAAAATTGACTGCGTCATAATAATATCTGCGTCATGGAGGATTTCTGAGTCCAAATTAATGAAGTCTGAAAAGCATGTTGAGACATTGGGATGGAAAGCACTGTATAACAGCACTAGTATAATTATATACTGCATAAGTGATCCAAATACCAAGGAGAAGTGGAACACGAAACAACAGCTAAATTTATCCTAGAAAATGGGTTCAGCAGTTCAGCATTCAGATTTAGATCAGTAGAGCAGCCTCACTGCTGTTGAAAGCTATGTAATCAGCTAATTTTGGCTGATGTACTATCAGTTGTTAAGTGCAGTTTTGTGTGTGTTGTACTTATTAATTAAAAGAAGTTTTAGCATACAATTAACATCTTTAAAGTTCTGTAGATAAAACGTTGCTTTATTTCAATTATTAAACTTTTAAATTCAGTTAATATATTGCACTTGTATGTTACACATTCATACAAAGAACATAGCACTGATAGAAAAGATCATAACTGATAAAATATTTTTTAAATATTGAGGTTAACTGCTTTGCACAAATTCTGAACACTGCAAATAAAAACTCAGAAAATTTTTAAAATCTTCCTGATGGTATGCAAAGATTGGGCTATGAGTAGAATTTTTAATTGTCTGCATTTTTCACTACCAAAGTGTAATGAGTAGTCTGCCGGGTACACATGTCCCAGAGGTACACCAGTGTGTTATGTTATTTCCAAATATTGGATTTATGGGTGCTTGTGAAAATGGGAACCTTACATCTCACTCTTGTGACTAGGGAGTGAATTATGTTAACTGACAGTGGTGTTGCCTATGGTTTTCTTGATGTCACTAGCTCAAGAGGGCTTACAACTTTTACCAGCTGATCCTGACTTACTGATGGTTACCGCAGGAACCGCTTTAGAGAAAAAGATCACATAGGTATCTACACGTCAGAGGTGTGCTGTAACATTATGCTTGATGCCCAGAACCTGTGGTCTAAAAAGAGAATTATAGAAAAAAAACACCCAACCTGCTCCCCATAAACCTATTCACAGCTAAATTTTCAGTTCATATAAACTGAGCTAATACTGTTGCAAGCAATGGAGAGATGGTGGTTTATAGCAGTGGTACATCTGGCCCAGGGAGCTAAGGCAGGAGTATCAGGTCCTCCCAACCCCTTTCCATAGTAGTAGCAAGCAGAAGAAGGGTCTGTGCTCAGCTGATCTCCGTGCGTCCTGCTGAGTGCTAAGTGACAGCCCAAAGGACTTTGCCTTAGGCTGTACAGTGGGGCCTTACTTCAGCCAAGCAAAAGTGCCTGGCCTGGGAAAGAAATGAAGTAATACACAAGTAGGTGCTGTCCTGTTCTAGGGCTATGCACAGAGCTGAAAATTAGCCCGCTGTATAACGTTAAGCGCATAGTGTTCTCAGTGCTGCTGTTTAAAAGGCACTAACTCCTTATTGCTTGCAGTGATTAAAAATACTATATATTTAAGAACTCTGCAAGTACAATTTGTTTTATAATATGTTGACGATGGTCAGAATTCTTGTTATGTTCTTAAATCCCAAAGGGACTTGTGTTATTGAATAATGTAGTGGATGTTGAGTTTTAAGTGCTAAACTAAATGCTGCAATTACTGTGGAGTAATGAAAGGGATGTGTGGTTAAGTTTTACTCCGTTTGAGCTGTCACCAGTATATGCTTGTTGTACAAGAAATCAGCACAGAAGGGTGCTACTGCTGCTGCTCGTTTGTACTCCACAGATCAGATTTTCTTTTTCCTACCAGATGCAGACAAAATCAGGTATAAATGTTGGAATAGTTACGTAAAAAGTAATTTTGAATTAAATCCATACTGAGATTCTGGTAGAATGAAGACTCCTGGATAAAGGGAAAAAAAGTCATGAAAGATAATGGTGAGTAATAAAATTGAAAATAAAATAATTTTGTGTTTTTAAGACTTTTTCTTGTTGCTACTCAGTGGAATAGGTATTTAAGGATTTTGCTGCATTAAATATTCAAAAAGGAAATCTTTTCTATCATTATAAATTATAACTTAATGTATAAAATTGAAAATAACACATTACTTTTCAAGATAAAAGCATTACAGCCCCATTAGCCCTAGGTGGAAAGTTTCTAACTGGAGCTATTTGTTTGAACAGTTCGTATTGAGCATATTTCGGTTATAACACATTGGTGAGTGTTTTTTTAATCAAGTACGCAGCAGCTGGGGGCTGGATTTGGCTGCTTTCAGTGTGACGGTATGTGCGTATACAGACGTTAATAAATACTAATAAAAATTTTGTTTCTTTATCAGCGATTCCCTTGGCAGATTGAACGCCTGATTGCTTTTGGTCTTTGCCTCTCCGTAGAAGTGTCACGGCTGCGTTTTGGTGCCCCTCCGCCGTAAGCAGAGGCGGCCGGCCCTCTGCCGCTTAGACACCAAGCCTTGCTGGATAATGCAGCAGCGCGCAGAAATGGGGCGGTGGTGACAGGCGTCCCGCAGCAGCGCCGTGCTGCTGATGCACCCTTCGCGGTGTTCTTGTGAATCCTTTTGCTGAATGTGGACATTTGTCTTTTTTTTTTTTTTTTTTTTTTTGTGTGTGTGTGTGTGTGTTTTAGGGTTTTTTGGGGGGAGAGTTTGTTTATTTGTTTTTCTTGGGGGGAGTTGGCTTTAAAATTTATCGCTCTTCTGGGCTTGTCGCTGGGCTTCTGGTCCTGGCTGTGCGCTAGAGAGGGAGCGACCGCGGGCTCGGGGGCCGCGGCTGCGGGGCGGCGCCGGCAGGTGGCGCTGCAGGAGCGGAGCGGAGCGGGCGCGCGGAGCGGAGCGGAGCGGAGCGGAGCGAGCCCGGCCTGGAGCCGCCGCCGCCGCCGCCGCCGCCGCCGCCTTCCTGGGCAGCTGCACCTTCTGGTCCTTCTCACTTCGCTTCTCTGAAGTTTGTCCCTGCTGTAAATAAGTCCAACCACTTACTAATATATCAACTGAGAAATAAGAATTTTCTCTCTCTCTTTTTTCTTTTCTTTTTATCTTTTTTTTTCTTTCTCTTTTTTTTCCCCTTTTTTTTTCCTCCCCGAAAGGGTTAAATTCTGTCAGATTCTCTCCCAACACTCAAGATATAAATTACTCTGTATATTCTGTGTTTGGCCGCCTTTGGCGAGCTCTAGGGCAGCGAGGCCTAACAAGCCCAGGCCGTTGAGTATGAGCTGTGTTATCTTACTAGCGTCATACACCCTGTTGATTCAGGAGCTGTACACACAGAAAGCTGAAATGAAGAGGCTTTTCCCAGTTGCTTAAGATAAATGATAACTGATGGAATGCAAGGGATCTGTGAGCCAGCATCATTCAGCAGAGTGGGAAGTTGTCTGAGGATACCAGCAAAGCTGACTATTACGAGTGGGTTTTTTTTTTTTTTTTTTTTTTTTTTTTGATATTTTACTTTTTTCTTTTCTTTTTTCTGTTTTTCTTTTTTTTTTTTTTTTTTTTGGGGGGGGGGAGGGGGCTTGCTTTACCAGAAAGAAAGACGTTTGGGTCTTGTTTTTCTCAGTGGAATTGAGCAGATTATTAGTTACCTACCAAAAGGTTTTAGTTTGGACAAGTAGCAGGCATGCAATGAGAAATGAGTCTGTGAATCATCAACTTAGTAGCTGGTGGTAGATAGTGGGATTTGCAGCTGTGGATAATCCTACCTACAGATAAGATGGACAGGGTATATAAAAAGCCAGTCCAATAATTCCCCAAAAAGTCCTGCATAAAAATGCCAAGGTTCTGCTAAACGGGATGTAGTAGAGATCAAAGCAATGGGAGGAGAACTGGGAAGGGACAAGATCAGAGAAACTGAGATAGAAAATGCTTCGGAGAGAGCCTTTGTGCTAGAAGTGATATGGCCAAAAGACGAGGACTGCTTGTGGATTCTTGAGTTTGGCTAGTAAGAGATTATTAGGAAAGTTAATGATGCTATTGTCAGCGTATTGCAAAGAACAAATCCGATTACAGATGGCCGATCATCTCATCAAGGAACTGTGCTTAGCTCACATGATGTATTCTCGTTTCATGCTCAAAATCGAGAGTTTGGAGCCTCTGATGAATGCACTGCAGCCCATATTCTTGAAAACCTTGGCAAGACTAGACAAGACAAGACAGCCAAGGAGATACTTACTGGAATACTGGATGCTTTAGAAAGTGGAGAATTCTTAGGTGGTTACTGGCCGTCACTGACCCAGAAAAGGTTGACGTACGATAACATAGTAAGACAGCCAAATTGCGAGCTACTCTGGCTTGAGGTCGTGGCAAGAGATGACTCTTACCCTAGCTTTGCCCTCCAGAGTAAGAGTCATTTCTAGCCAGTGCTTTATTTTCTTTTGATACAGATATATGTTTCAAGATATGAACCTATCTAGGAAATAAGTTTCTGAAAACAGTATTTTGATGCAGAAGTGTATTATGGAGAAAAAAAGCTATGAAGAAGGAACTCTCCAGATACCATTATTTGATTTGCTTGTAGCTTGAACATAAGAGCAGATTAATACTAATCAAATTACATCCTTGCATCTGAAAATTAGGTGTATTGACTATGCTTGGGCATATATCCCCAAATAATTGTTCCTATTTAATAAATTACTGTAAAATTTTGGATTTTTTCTTTACAGATTTCTCATCCTCATGTCCTTCAGTGTGTGTAAGCTATGATTGTGGAATGAACAATTCTGGGACTCATTTCTTCTGTTTCATGTAATAACACAATGAGCCTTCATTGTGAATACGCTCTCTCAACTCAGAATCCACATTTTCAAAAAAGTTCAAAAGCAGAGATTCCATGTGTTTGAAGAATTAGTCTTTCCCTGGGAAACTGCTACAGAGCTAGGAGTGAAGAATTTTATGTTTTTATGAGATTAATTGGAAATATTTTGTTAATAATCTCTTGTAAAGGCTGCTTTGAATAGAAAAGTGTCCAGATAATCTAGAAAGATTTTACTTTGTGATTGAAACAATTTTAACATTGATATTACATTGATAACATTGATATTGCAAATTTAAAACTGGACTCAGGGATCTGCTATTGAATCAGTGATTGGTCTTACAAAGAAACAAGTTGTGCAGTAACAAATGGCAGGAAGGACAAAATTAGCATCTGTCAGTCCTTCAGCTAGTCTCATGATTTATAAAAACAAACAACCCATTAGAATGCAATCGAAATTTAGGAAATCCCTGTTAATTAACAGAGATGTGCTGTGGTTTGAGGCAAATGCCTATTTAAGATGCAAAATGTCATTGATAATACGCAGTGTATTAACCTAACAGATCAAAGCAGCCCCACTGTTGATAGGAAATAATATAGATAATCAAGACGAGTGTGTCTGCTTCTGTGCACTTTCTGGTACCTGAGAATTGCTGCTTAGTTCCCATACCAGAAAGCAGCAGGCAGCTACATTTTATGTCAAAGGTATTTGCACTTTAGAAGAGGTTAAAGGATCTCTGGTTATAATAATCAAGGTAGTGTGTAAAAAGCTAAGTGTGTAAAAAGCTAATCCATTTTCTAATGGATTGGGATGGATTTCCAAATCCAATCCAGAAAAATGATATATAAATGCAGGATTTTATTAATACTCAAATGAACGTGATAGTGTATCACAGCATCATGTTCCCACCCTGGTTTTATTTGTCACTTGTTTTCCTTTCAGAAGCTCTGGTAAAATGCCTCAGAAGATCAGGAAGGCCAAGCCTCAAATAAAGATCAAAAATGTTAAATTTGGAATGTGAACTAAATTGTGCTTAATTGGAAGGGTCTGACCGAATTTTGCTGTTCTAACCTCACCCCGTCAGTCTTGGCTGTAAATTCATCCTCTTTTTTGATCTACCATAGCTCTTCAATTGGTAAAGCAGGAGACATTTATTTTTTTGCTGTTACTCCTATTTTTTCTATTTTTTTTCCATTAATCATCAAACTTGGGTCAATGTTTTATGAATGCTGAGGTATACATGTATTTCTTTTTATGTGACATTATGCTTTCATTTTGCTAGTTACTTTGCTAATTTAGAAAAGATGCAAGGAGGTGCAATGTGGGTTTTGTTTTACTTTCAATATTTTTATTTTGATAACAACAGTCAGGGCTGAGTACATAGAAGATACAACTAACTGCTGCTGAGATGGAGAGGACCAGAATTTTTGTTCTTTATTGCTAAAATGAAAATGCCAAAATTGCCTCTCAGAATCACCAAAAGCTAATACTGACTCCTAAAAATCACAGCTGCTTTTCCAGTTGTCCGTATGAATTTCTAGAAGTATTACAGAGATGGGAAATTTTAGATACCTTTATTTTCTCTTGAGTAGTGCTGGACTGTTGAAATGAGAACTTTATGTGAACTTGCAGTGTTTTCACTGAAACTTCCAGCAGAAATTTAATGAAATGTCTGGCTAGAAGGACATTCTTAAAAGTGAGTAGTACATCCACAGCCTATTTGATGCGACAAAGCTGAGATTTTGCATGATCTGCCTAAGCAAAGCAAGAGACGGGAACCATGCTACCTTACATCCCGGAGAACACCTATGTGCTCCTCACTAAGGATTTCAGACGTGGACTTTGCTTTGTCCTTTTTTATCCGTGGGGGGAGTTTTGCGCCTGCGAAAGGTGTTGAGCCCAAGAGGACGGCTGCCTTTCCCACTGAATTGCAGTCTCCAGAATATGTATTTGTTCACCTCTCTCACTACAAGAATGGTGTCCTGGACCAGGCCAGTGTCCATCCAGCAGGGTCAAAAGCAGAAATCTAGCAAAAAATGTGTATACAAATGGGGAAGCAGAGAGCGGATTTTTCTCCAGATAGCCTCTTTGCCGCCAATAGTTTGCAAGCCAGGGATTTCCCTGGTCACAGATGGTTTTAATTGCATTAATAACCCTCAATAGATTTGCTTCCCATAAATATGTCTAGTCTACTCTAACCATATGTAAAGTTTTAGCTCTCACAATAATCTGGGACAAGTTCTGCAGCCTGTGTTGTTGAAGAAGCATCTCCTTTTCCTTGTTTTGAGCTGGCCCCTGTAAGCTTGTACTGGAAGAGTCAAACAACCTTCACTCATTTTTTCTGTGCCGGTCACATTTTATAGGCTACTATCATGAGTTCCCTCAGGGATCTCTTTTCCAAGTTGATAATAATGCATAATAAATTGAATTTTTTAGCAGTAACCTTAAAATTATGTTTTCTAATGTGACAGCTTATACTTGACTTGAATTTTCCTTTGTTTCTGTTCATAAGCGTATTTTACATAGTGTTGGGTCTAAGGCTCACTGAGGTGTCATGTAATGTCTGGTTTTAGTTTGAAACCAGACTTGTGTGTATGCTGTATTAAATCTGTTACTTTTTTGTCTTAATAGATATTGTAGAGCACTTCAAAATTGACTGATAGAATGAACTATGTAATCTGCCTCAAAATAAATGTAAATGTTTCAACAATAAATATTTATTATAATTATATCTGGGAGTTTATTTGGGAGATGCTTAGGTTCTTTAATGATAGAGTGGGTTTCTGGGGAAATAGGCAGATATAAAAAAGAGAAGAGAATTATTAATAAAAACAAAATAATAAAACATCCAGCCCCCAGATGGCATCTGCTCAGCAGGGCCACTAATTCAGGAGCTGAGTTATAATTAACAGCTCAGGACTCCTTGTCTGTTGTAAAGTGGAGTTGCTGTATGTGTTTAGATAACATTGCTGACTTGAAAGTAAGGAAGTGAGAAGTAAAACTGGTATAAAATTTGGATGGAAATCAGTTGAAATTAGAGGCGATGGCACAGAGTTTCCAAAGTTAATCTCTAGATTTTTTTTTTTTTTTTTTGATTTAGTGTGTATGAGGGATGCAATTAAAGACTGTTCCTCAGATCTCACCTTAACCCCATGGAGAGTGACGCTTCAGCAGCGTTAATGTTTTACGCTTCAGGACGCAGCCCGATGTAAAGCTTACAAATTGCTTTGGTTTGTCTGTGGTTTACTACAGCTTTATTAACAGGGGCAATAGGTTATTTTCTTGATATTTCATTTAAAGCCTGACAGATTTTTAAAGGGTATAATGCGTCCTTTCCAAAAGACTCACTGAACCTGAGCAGTAGAACCAGGGCTGAGAATATACAGGGTATTTGTGGTAACATGGGCCCTGGTCAAGAGCACGTTAGTTAGCATGTTTTGGGGTTATTTTAGACTATAGAGAAGATGATAGACAAAAGGTAGAAAGAAAAAGAGCTATAGAAAAATGATATCCTCAAGCATGCTACTGGTTTAGTACTCTGTCCTTCTTATGGTGCTGTTGATGGTTTTATAATTTAAGGTTGTTCATAATACTATAAATGTCTTAATGTGCGGCACACTCATCTGCTATGTAGAAGAAAAAGGAAGTTTCTTGTGAAAAGGAGAAGCTGTTACTGTTAGCAAAAAATTCACCGCGTGAGCATTACAGAGCACCTAGGGAGCATCTCCTGACTTGGCAGTTCTAAGCTATGCATCACTGTCAAGGAGTACAGGAAAATTAAATTAATTGATGTGATCTTTCATTTAGAGTTAAAACTTAACAGGCAATTTCTTCTTGCTATGAGCATATGTTATTTACTAGTTTTGTGTTTCCTGTGTCTTATCAGCCTCGCATCACTTGATCTTACTGAGAAGAAGCTAGATTTAAATTCTAGCTATTCAACTCAGATTTCTCTGTCCAGTTTACTCAGATATAATTATAAAAGATCAAGTAGTACAAAGCCAAGTTTTAAAGCCCACACAGTTTTTTTTTTTTTTTTTTTTTTTTTTAATCAGTGGCAATTATAACTAATATTGAGTTAAATCTCTTATAATCATATGCCTTGATCATAGAAGAAACAACACAGAAAATTTTGTTTTTGCTAAAGAAAGCAAACGGGCAATGATGTATCATGTAATGACAGGCTGTGAAGAGTGTCAAGTACCCAAAGAAGTTTAGAAACCACCCATGAACATGGAATTATTTAATGGGATAATAAAGGATCAGAAGAACAATAGACTAGGGACAAAGTGTGGACAAGGAATGTTATTTTTTCAGAAAGTGAATCATCTTCCTTTTCATTTTTAATTATCAAGGATGAATAGTATGTCTGGTTTTATCATAGCTGAATACAAATCCTGTAGTGATGGGGAAATTTATTTATAACGGATACTTTAGTTCCTAAGCCACAGTATCAATTTTTTCTTGGTTCTGGTTACATAATATTTCAGAAGTCTCTGACTGAGCCATTATTAAGCCTATTTCATGAGGCTTCCTACATCTGCAATGTTGGTTCTGCCTCTGCAGGATTTTCAAGCTATCCTCATTTATCCTGAGATTCGTTTTATTCAATAAGTAGTGTTGGCAAACTAATATATGTGTTTTTAAACAGCCTAACTCAGTGGTATTAAAGCGCTACACTTCAGACAAAAGTTGATCATAAAAATAACTGGTCATCATAAAAATAACATAACTTGTTCTAAGTAGTCTAAATCCTTCTTTCTTTTTATGAAACTCAATTAAAAGAAAATAATTTGAAGATTTCGTTGTCCCCTAATTATCCTTCCAGTGGACAAACTGAAGCACCAGGAGCTTCACCAGGATGTGATAAAGGTCAAGCAGGCAGAATTTGGTGTTAGTTTTCATACCTGTATTTGCTGTATTTTTATTGTTAAAGAGATGTGTTGCTGGAATGAAGCATTGCAATCCTGCCATTCCATTGAAGCCAGTTTTATTAAGAGCATTCGTAAGAAAATCAAGTACTTCTTAACACAGGTTTCAACAGTACATCTTCTTAGCTTCTTCTTTTGAAGAGTTTGAAGCTGTATTCTGAGTCCCTAGTAGAAAAATATCAGAAGGAGGATTACCATTTAAAAGATTAAAATGCTAAAAACATATTTGATATATTCTGATATTCTACTTACCAATCCAAATACTTTTTTTTCTACAGTTATTTTTAATCTTAGTCCAATTCTTTTTGGATAGGCACTAGCCAACATTAAAATCTTCCTTCTTCATCTAAGTCCATAAAAGTTGAATAAACAAAACATCCAAAAAACTCCAAACTTTATTCTACAACAGAGTTGCTTCAGAGCAACAATTTCACAGGTGTGATGTGATGTTAATCAGACATAGACAAAAGTTAGTGTCTCATATCTTTAGAAAAACTGATTGGTTAGAGAAAGATTTTTCCTTAAGTTCTTCTCTTAGATAGATGGAAAAATAGGAATAACCTAGAGTGTAAGGAAGTACTAAGGAAGAGGTAACCTATATGACAGTAACCACCAGAGGCAGAGCCTGAGCCCAGTTTTCCTTACTCATCACATAGTTTTAGCCTAAAGGCTGAATAGTGTCACCTGTAGTAGGATCTGATGAAGGGCAGGGTTTGAAACAAGGGGATCTGCTCTGCTGCTGTACATCGATGCTGTAGATGCATAGTTCAATTCTGTTCAGATAAGGTTATTTTCATTTAAAGCATGAGGATAAAACATAAGAAGAAAAGTTTAGCTTGCCACGTAACAAATTCCTCTACTTCAAGATTTGCTACTTAGGTATTTATAAAGTTATCTAAACGAATGCATAGTATCCACCTGTAGAAAGAAACATCTTCCTTATTCAACAGAGTATTGTCGTTTTCTCTGCTGTCCAGTGTTATTCGGGAACAATTATCCAAACGATTAATATTATCACAAAACTTGCTGTTAAAGCCACAGCTCCATTTACGCTTTTCAAAGCTGGCATACTGCCAATGAAACTTGCTCTGTGTAAAATTGAAAGCATGAGTAGGAAAGCTATCTAAAGGATAAAATGCATTTATACTGAAAACCATTCTCCTTCCCATGCTTCGTGAGCTCTGGAACAATGTCATTAATTATCTTGGCTGATTTCCTCCCCTAGTATCTCAATTTGGTCTTTCGTGCCTCATAAACCACGCCATACGTTCCTGTAGTACTTGCACACTGTCTAGCTTAATTTCATTTTGGTAATTATTCTCCTATGCATTGCCCAGGTCTAGATTTGAGTATCTGACAGATGAAAATATTTGTTTGTCAAACCATCTTCACGCCTACCACATATTTTCCCCCCCGTGTGTGCCCTACTCTGTGCTAGGGAAATACAAAAATGTGGAAGCCAACAGTGTTGAATGCAGGAAAAAAAAGCAAAGACTTTGCTGCCAGTTGCTGCATTTGAAAATGAGACAGGAGATACTAACAGGCAAATCCGAAGCTATTCCTTTCTCACCAGGATCGGTTCGCTGCCTAGATTTAGAACTTGCTATTAGACCCAACTAATGCTAAAGCTCCTATGATGCCAAAGAAACGATACTGCTGCTCTGTGCAGGATTTAGCCTGGAGTACTGCAGGGTGGTGGTGCCACCCGTGTCTGAAATAAATGGCCTCATTGAATAAAATCACCATTGCCATAAAATTGGGAGGTGTGTGTTTTTCTAACTCTGTATTATTTTCGTTTAACCATCAGATGGCTAATTGTTGTTGAAATCCAAATGATTTTGACTCTAGCAAGTAAGTTCTAGTAAGTTCTCTACTGAGAACTCTTACAGATTTTTTATAAACAAGATACTGATTTGAAAATGGTGTGTAAAATGTCTTTCCAGCTTTCTTTACATATGTGTTCTTCTCCAATTTTAAAAGCTGTTCACATTGTCATAACAATTTGCAGAAAGAGGAATAATCAAAATACTCAATATTCAAAACAAAAAATACAAAAAAATTGAAAATTACTGGCACTGTGTTTTTGAGCCATGTTACTCTCATTTTAAGGTCTGGTGCACTGATATCCATCAGGATTTGCCTGCCGGAAAGTTGGCCTGAGTCTCCGCTCTAATGTACAGTCTTCAGTGTTTGGCCTTGATATTTATTTCAGTTTGACAAATGTTACCATTTTGTATATCCCAGGGAAACTATTTCAAAGTACCTGATTTGTGTGATACATAGGTAACACAGAAATTCAGTGTCTGATGATACAGAGAGGAAGCAATAGCTATTAAGTATTTTCAACTTTGAACCTAGCTCAAAACTTTAGATATTTGAAGTTCACGAGTCATACATATCTTTGCCTTTCTTAGAAGCATATGGTAATTTAAGATGGAAGGCAACTCAGGAGGATATCTGGTCTAACCCCCACTCAAAGCAAAGGTTGTGAATGCAAATTTGAGATACAGATGAATAACTAATTAGCAATTTCCCAGCTGATCACTGTTCTCTCAGTCAGGTACCTAATCTATTATCAGGTGATAATGGATGAAGGAAAAAGGTGTTAATCTTCTCAACATTTCAATAAATTCACTTAATTCCCAAAGAGCCACATAACTGTGTTCAGACCTACAGTTTAATATGAGATTTAAATGAGAAAATGACACAGAAGGGGAAGAGTTAGGGATTTCTGCCTGTTTACTTACGATCCCACTGGTCTCTGCTATTATTGTATCAGATTGGAAAAACTGGCGAGGAATGTTCTGACGCATGTAGAATTACAACTTTCAGCCATAGCGAAGACTTGTTTTAAGATTTATTTCAGCTTTATGTAGACTATTTGCTTTAAAAAATTGCTTAGTGTTACCTATTGTTTTGAGAATTACTGAACAAAGATGTAAAATTATTTACAATTCTGAAATTCAACAAAGTTATAGACTCAAAATAATTTATCTCATATTTTTATTATCAGTTTCTCTTCTGAATATGATATAATGAGAAATATTGTGGATAATTGTATTTTGAAGAAATGAATAATCTAAATAACAAGGGGGACATACATTAATAGATTTTAGAGTTATTTGGGAAATCTTATTGCTTAAATAATGCATCAGAAAAGTAACTCCAAAGGCAATATTGTGAATATATTCAATGTTGTGAATTTAATATAGTAAGAGAGACATTATTATTATCTTTTATAACTAATCATTTATTCATTTCCAATCTATATCTAGACATGTATATTTAAAATTATTTGTATTATTAACAGTTGTATATATTAGTGTACTGGTACTGGGCTTACTTCATTAACAGACACTTTGTTTTCTTCTTCATTGTTAACGTTTCCATGTTTTTAGGACAAATCAAAAATTGGAATGAAAGAAATAAAAATTCAAAATGTAGTGGATGCCATTAAAAGATAAATTACTTAAAAATGGATAGTTCTGAATTCCCATGTATGAGTGTTGCCTTTTTCTTGAACTTTTGACCAGTTCAGCAGTTGTTACAGGACTCCTTGAAAGTATAAAAGCAATTTATTAAAAGAATATTAAAAATGTAATAGAACCGAGTACACTGCATGTTGAAGTTGCAGTGCTTATGTCGGGCAGTGCTTGAATGAGAAGTAATCTTCCAGAACCGTGTAATCAGGTTTATGACTATTTCTTGTTCTGCTATATCAGAGATCTTCAACAAAAGTGTGTGGCTTATCAGTTTGGAATAGCACTTGTGATTTTCTGTGACCATCTCAGGGCACAGTGTGAAAGAAAAGACAGTAGTACAAAAAATCTCTTATGCACCAAAGGCAATATTTGCTTTCTGAGAATTTGAATCCATCTTAGTGAAGAATAAGGGAAGTTTTGGCATTTTACTGTATCAGGTGCTGCGTCAGCTAACTGGCATAACCGAATTCCGTATGCAGAGAGCGTTCGAACGGTTTGCGGTCACGAGGGCACAAAACCACAGGTTAAATACTGCGGTTGCGTTGTTGCCTGCTTCGTTTTGCAGCAGTTACTTATGCCCAGGTGTAGAAAGGCAGGGGCACGCACATTTCCATGCAGTCTGGCTGCACTTGCGAGTGACTTGCGTCAAGGTGCAGAACCTGTGTTCCTCGCTAACGGGCTGTTGTTCATCATCCTCGGTCATGTTTAGAAGAAAAATCTGTGTATCATACTAAATCTTCTATCTTTAGTTGCTTAGTTGCTCTTTCACTTGTTAGAGTTTCTCAAAATATGTTTTAACAGGTCTGAAGTGTTTTACCTTTAGTGAGCTTGGAGCTGTGATTCATGGATGTTCAGCAAAAACAACTTATTCGTTAAATACAATTACTGAATTATTCATTTCAGATATGCAAATAACATTATTTCTATTCATAAATCTATTGAAGAGTAATCATTTCTGAGACTGCAGGTACTAAATAAACGTGTAAACCCTTGTATTTCAGTGTGGGAGTAGTTTAGAAACTCACTGCCAGGAGGTTTGCTCTGTGACTGACAGCTCAAATCGCAGAGCGCTCCTTGGGCTTCCTGAGTAAGTGCAATTTGCTGTACCAGGGCATATTACAGCAGGTGATAATACCTATCTCGTACGAGTGTATAACTCACAGTGTTTGCTTACGTGGCGTCTGCAACATTTCTGAAATTTGCAAACCTACCAAGGCCCAGAAATTAAAATCTTTAAAATACGTTGAAAATTAAACTAACAAAACTCATATGCGACCGCGTAACTGGTTAGTATTTTTTTGTTTCACCTGAGATATTCTTCGATATAGTTTTGACTGTTAAGTCCTAGGACAGCAAACTTCAGATGTTTGCCTATGTGACTAATTCTGTTCATAGTAATTGCATAGTTATATTGTAAAATTAAACATAGCAGAAGGTTTTTCTTCCAGCAGGATCCCCAGAACTGAGCGTTGGGTAAGTGCTCAACAGCTCACGGAGGCTAATTGCCAGGTTACCCTCGGCGCGTGCCTGCATTTGAGAACTTCTTCAGTTAGAAAGCTTCTCATTTCTGCTGTGCCCTCTGAGAAATCTGAATTTTCACTAGACCATCTTCCATGGGGAAGCGGGCTCTCGTTTCTCACTGTAAATCTGGGTTAGTTTTGTCCTGCTGAGGGTACAGTGCAGTGAGTGAAGCAGATGACCTTGCGGCGAAGTACAGAGTGTGAGGGACAGCAAGGTGCTTGGGGAGGAAGGACACCCTTTAGGCTGGCTGAAATGCTGGGGGAGACCTGTGATCAGGTAGGCCCCGTTTAGTTCCCTGTTCCACCTAAATATGAGACTGAATTATTGCAGGTGGTGTTTTTTTTTTTTTTCTTTTTTTTTTTTTTTTTTTTTTTTTTAAACAGTTTTAAAACCAGTTAATCACTAGTCACTATGAATGTTTCTTTACTTCCATATCCTTATTCAAGATTCAGATCATAGATGGGGACTTTCAGGCTTTTCTCTGAACCCTTGCACCTTTTTCAATATATGTTATTTTAAGATTTTTAAAAATTTTTAATGGAAGAACCATACATGCTGTTTAAACATTAGTCTCACCTTCTCCTACAGTACACCTCCAAAGAAAACCAAAAGACTTCGCAACTTGAAAAAGTCAAACTTCATATGTGCAGACAGTAAGAATTTAACTTGTTCAGCAGGAATAAAAGGTTTCTAAACAGCTCTTCCACTGCCTCCTGTGCTCCTACAAGCACCTTTCTGAGCATTTTTGGGGTAAACCTCCTTTTTGCAAGGCAATGTCAACCCGATCGTGTTTTTAGGTCTGCTGGCGGAGGCCGAGGGGGCCCGAAGAAGCTGATAGTTGCAATAGTGGCTGGGCAAAGCCTGACTCTTATTTTTGTGCCTAGAGGGCAAGATCTGTGGATGATAGCAAACGCTTCAGCTCTATTGACTTCGGTGAACGTCAGCCTATAAACTCCTAAGTGAAATCAATGGAGTTATGGTAGGATGTACACAGGGGATTTCACTCAGTGAGTTTAAAGGTACTCGATAGCCTTTTCCTGCTGAATGTTTAAACCTGTGCTTACTGATACGGAGAAAGACTCAATGTGATTATTACAGAGCAGGTTTTTTTACTCTTTTGGTGCATGCTAATTGGTATTTGAATAGTGAATCTATAGTATTTTACCTGCAGTCGTTTTATTTATTGAAATCAGATCTCACATAATTAAGTTCTGTTTATTTCCTTTCAGTATTTCTGATGGTGTTTGGGAAATAAATCATTGTCTTTTTCTCCAGATTAACATTATTATACACTGTACAGGACTTTATTTGCAAACCTTCCTTCTACCCATCTTCACTTTGATCAGTGATTTCTTGCTTTTTAATCTGCAGGATTGAATGATAACTATGGCTTCTGCTCCCTTGCTCAGCTTTCTCTTATTGCTTCAATACTTCAGTTTTTATTGTTGAAATCTTTCTTATTCTTTTTTGGTTTAATGGGCTTCATCGCTATCATTCACCTTGTTTTTCTGTTGTCTGTCAGAAATGCTCTTGTCAGCCTGAGATCTAAGGTTGTAAAAAAAAAAAAAATCCTCTCCTCAGGTGTTCATAGTTCTGCTAACAACTTTTTGTTATAGCAGGAGTATGAGGCAAAAAGCTTATCACGACCACTTCTTCCCTTCTTTATGTGTCCATCTGCAGAGCTTAGCTAGGGCAACAGCAAAGGAGTCCACAGCTGGCGAACAGCTGCAGAAAGTTAGTTTTTTGGTGGTGCAAGGAAGGAATCTAGCCTAAGAGACACAGTCCTCACCCGCGAGCTCGGCTGGTCGCGCAGCAGCATGTGATAGTTGGGAGGCTCCAGGTACTCTCGCGGGACTCTCTGCGGTGCGATGGGTGCTAGGCAGTGTGAGTAACATACTGCAATGTGTTCTTGGTTCGTCGTTGACATTCTTCCCAGCAAGTCTTTGACTTGAAGAAAATAAGGAAGATGTGGTTTATGTTCTCTGAGGAGAAGAGAAGTTCTCTTTCCAGGCTTGTATTTGACATTTTTAAACTTTGACAGCTCCTTTAAGAGTGTTTTGTACCACCACTCTGAGAGAGTGACTTGGAAATTGCGTGGCAGGTTAAAGCGGGACATCTGGGGCAAAATGAAATTGGAGCATTTCAGTGAATGTATGTGACACTTCTGTCATGGATGTTCATAGTAACTCAATAATTATATGATCCTTTCCTGCTTATGAGACTAAAAAAGGTCTTTCACTGTTTCTATAAAGCTACTGGATAATGGATTGATAAATTTAAGCTCACTTTATAGATATACTTTTATTATACATTTTATTCTTTTATTTCTGTGGTTAAATAGGGAATTGCATGATTTTCCTAGAAGATTAGAACTTTACTGTGATCACTCTAGCAACACTTTAGTAAATTTGGAATAGAGCATGGAACCCATTCAAAGTTTTTACAATTTCATATAAAAAACATAAGAGTATTACAAGAGCATGATAGTGTTGATTCTGGCACGTAGGAAATAATGAAGATTAAATGTAGACTGTGTATGACTCGTTTCAAACAACAGGAATCTCTTTTAAAATACTACACTGCCTTCTCTGATTGTGGTATAAGTTAAAGCATGGTATCATCTACATTTTTATTACTAAAACCTGCATTTTAATTTTTTAATTCTTATAGAGAAAACTGGTAAATTATTTCATTTTCTAGATTCAGGATGAGATGAATATGTTAAATAAAACTACTTTCTTGGTGTAAACTCATACATATATGCATGTTGGTACATGTCTGTGCTCCTCTGCCATTTCATAGCAGCTTTCCATGACACAATGAATTCCACATTAAATCATCTTACCAGTCAGAAGGCATGAACCTGTTTGAGGGGGAAATAGGAGATACGGGTAATAAAGTCCTGAGGGAAGGCAGATTTTGATTGTTCAATATGTCATAATAACTAACCGATGAAGCAAATACTAAACCCCATGAAACTTCTGCTCACCATGAAGAAATCTGTACGTCTCTGGAATGCTTTAATCTCAAAACTAGCAGCGAAGACTCAAAAAAAAAAAAGTATTTTTCGGGCTAAACCAGCTGCCAGCCACTGAGGCTGAATTATTCTGAAAAAAATCCATAAATTAAATTAAGAATAAATTAAATTAATTTGTAAATTAAAGACTAGTCCCCATAACAAGAGGTAGTACCAGCAAACAAATACCTTCTGTGATGCCATTCGCGCTTTTTGATATTTTGAGTGAAAGAGGTGAATGAATGACCAAAATACTGAGCGTTAAAGGTCACCTGTGTAGCAGAATGTCTTCAATTTCAAAAAGAAAAAAAGCATTAATATTTCATATTTTTTGGCATACAGCCTGTTTTGCATAGATGGCAGCCAGAGGTTCAAAACAGCATTATGTCTCCACTACTGTCACTGTAGTTTAGCAGGTAAATAATGCATGAAGTAAGAAAAATTGACAAGGCAGATAGTAATGATACAGTGGTTCAAAAGTCCTGTCTCTTTGAAAAGTTCCTGAGTATGATTTACGTGAGACCTGTTATTTATTTTGTATTACTGTTCAGAATGTTTGTTGATACAGTATATAATCGTCTTAAGGAATTCCCAGCTGGAGGATGCAGAAGACAAATAGTTTAGCAAAATTAAAAAAAAAAATCCTAAAATTTGTATATATGCACAAACAGAAACATTTGCAAATATTCCAGCTTAAAATAGTGAGGAGTATCAGTCCTCACTCTTTAGCACACCAGATCATGGATTGATGTCTAGGAAATCAAATGTCCTTTGATCTCCTATGTCAAATTGCCCAATTCAGTCTAGTTGTGATAATAATGATCGTTTCAGTTTTCTATGGCTCATTTGCCCATTTCTGAAGCTTGACTGCCTGTCTAGCTGCAGTGTTAATATCCTTTAAGATGGTGGGGTTTTTTTATCCAGGAGGCATCCTGGGAACCTTGACTAATAACAAAGAATGTCCTGACAGGTGGAGTTATGCAAAGGCAGTGCTGATAGCCTACGTCTGTCAACGTTTTTGCATAATATGGCATCTGATAGAAATGCTGGAGGACAAAAACAGATAGTACAGCCAAGTGTCTGCGCCCAGGTACAGCAATGGGGATAACGGCTGGTGTACAGCAGCCATGGAGCAATCGGGGCCAGAAACACCAGGAGCAGACTGCTCCTGTGCGTCCTCTCCGTTTGTTAAAAACAGTAGGATCTTTTTGTGACTTAAAACTTGAAAAATCATCCTATCCTCAATCGTCCATGGCTCACAGTCTGCTTAACCCGTAAAAGTTGTTGAGCTAGTCCTTTGTTTCTTATTTTGGTTACTAGATCACTCTCCGTAGTGACACCTGTATACATTAACTAACCCAATACATTTTATATTATCTGGCAGCTTATTTAATTACAAGTCAGGCATCACTTTTTAATACTGCAGCCTAGCAATAAGGTAGTTATTCCAGTAGCATTTTTAACATGAGGCTATGATACCGCACTTCCCTGGAGACCTCTTGGAGCCAGGGCTAGCCAATAAATAGCAGCAGCTCTGCTGCAGCCCGAGGTATTGACAGATGCTTCAGACCGGATGCTTTATCCGCAGTACCTGCTACGAATAGAAGATCATGAAGAACCGACAGGGCATTCTTTCATCACGATTAAGCTTTGCTGATTTTCTTCCTGTCTTTTAATAAGAGATTGTGAGGTGATTCTTCCCAATCTCTGAGGTTGTTTTTAACCTTTTTTTGCCTTGATATGTGCAAGATAGAGCACTGACTTACTAGGATTACTATATTCAGCAAATGCAGTGTGAGTAATTCATTACACTGACATCAATATCCAGCTAAGCAAGAAAACCATTTCCTTAACCTAAAGAAGCGTAAAGTAGCAACACTGCCAGCAGGAATGTGGTAGGACCAAACAAGATGTGACCCAACACGATAGAGGGGATTAGGCCATTCACAACTGTAATAGAAACTGTGCGCAGTATTCAGATCAAATAAAATAAGACAATAGACTATATTCCACAGTGAGCATGTGAAATTATTCTTTGTAACTGTAAAAAATAAAAATTGTAAAAATGTTAATACAAAAAGCTTTACTGTAGAACCTTCTAGCAGAATCAGGATTTCCACTGTGTGTTGTGCGCTCTACAAATAGCAAGCAAACATAATTCTCCTTCTCTAAAGAGCTGACATACAGGATTGATTAAGCATTGTGTCTCCTCCTGATTTCAAAATCTGCTTTGCAAGAAGTATGGGGTAGTGTGGAAGCATGTACTTAAACCATATAGATTCCAAAGACATGTAAGCATACACTTCTGCTGAATAAGGAAGGGCTAAAAAGAAAAAAAACCCAAAAAACAAAAATCAAGTCTTTTTTTTAATGGCAAACTTGGCAAAAGAGCTTCAGGAAGTATAAAGTATAAAATTCTTATGTTTTCAGACTGTGTGATTATTACGCACTCTGGTTGCACGCGAGTGTGGGGAACATGTCACTCAGACAGCTCTGTGTTGGAATTCAGACAGTTGCTAAGGCAAAGGACTTTTCCTCTCCTCCTTCCTTCTCAAATTTATTTTAACATCTTTATTTATTTATGGCCTGAGTTAGAAAGAGACTAAGTTAGGTTACATTCTCTGTTATTGAGCATTCTCATTGTAAAATGTGAAGTCCTCAGGCTGACCTGGCAGCAGCTGGTCCACCTCAGTTGAATGAGTTAAGACTTGAATGAGCCTGTTTTAGGAGAACCCTGCACGTGTTGGCAGGCTCTGCAAGTCATCTGCAGCTGCTTTTTGCTGTGGTGTGTGTACATGATGCCATTGTCAAGACACTGATTTATTGTCCAGCCTAATGGCCATTCCTAATGCAGGTTGCAATTTAATGCCAAAAGCTGTAGCATCAATATGTTCCAACAGAATAAACAGGTTGGAATTAGCCTCAAATGCATATTGAGTTAAAACAGAATATGCTAAGTGTTTAATAGAACTGGATCCGTTTCTGTAGTGTGGACTGATTCTGGTTTGTATGGAGAAGCTTGCAGAACCTGTGATGTTTGAGGCACCAGAATAGTTTTAAGATGATTAATTTCCTGAAATATTTGTAGTGCATATATATGTTAGAAAGAAGATTGAGAGGAGTAAGATAAATGCAGTGTCCATTCTCCACTCAGTACTTGCCCATTCAGCAAGATATGGTCGTAATGCTTTATTTTCTTTCTCTAATAAATTAACCATCAATTGGGGCTATATTCTTGAAATGATCTTATATTTTCTGACATCCAAACTAGATCCTTGTAAATACCGTCATGTGATTGCAAAAGAACAGAATAAGAATAGACCACGGTAAAGAGTTAGATTATGTTAAAGCAAAGGTAGTAGGAACACATAAAGGTATATTTGCTGTTATTGTTGTTGCCTTTTATTTCTAGTTTACATGCACAAAATTCTACTGTGTCAAGTAGGACTTGACAGTTATATTTATTGATGTAAAAATTTGAGGAAGGGTAAACAGTAAAAATTGCTGTGTGAAATAGTATAATTTAGAAAACTAAAAAAATGTAGTACCATATATAGCTATAGTTACTCATCTTTTCTTCCAAATGGAGGTTAAGTTTGGCTTCTATTACCTGGAATTTGTTCCAGTCATTGGCAAGTGACAGTTCTCAGGGAGATCTTCTTGTTAAAAAACACATTTTTTCCTTACAAATAGCTAGAGGAAACTCAGAGGTCCAAGCTACTGGGTCACTTGTGACAACATTATCATTTAGAATGGAAATAGGTTTTTCAGGGGCAAAATCCAGTTACCACAAGCATTTGGCAGGAGTGAAGCTGACGTGGTACCTTATCCTGAGGTTCAAAACAGCTGCAGCTTCCATTAACTCAAGAATTAGTAGGGCATTTAATAGGTAGGATTAGTAGTGCAAACAGTAATTTTAGGGCAGAGCTGGGATATTTCTCTTTTATAACATATTTTTAAAGATTTAGGAAGGGGAGCTTTATGTTTTGAATGGATTTCAGCATCCGCTAATTTGCATCCTTTTCAAGTACCATGAATGAAGAGGTTCATGAGTACACCAGTACACGGAGATGTCAACCATGTTGTCTGGCCTGCTTCGAACCAAGACCGTCCTGTCTTTAAAGGCTCGTTGTGGGTGGCGGCTGGTTATGTGGCCGAGGCTCATTTAGGAGATTTAGACATTGAACGGTTGAATAGGAGCAATGCACTTCTACTTCTGGCAGCCTGGGTTGGCTTACAAGAGCTCTGGCTGGTGCACTGGCATTTCTATCTCACACGTTAGGACTGTGGATCCAGTGAGGGATAGATAGAGAGGCACAGTTAATTAGGGCTCTAATGAGCGGTCACAGCAGAAGGGCAGAAGAGACGCATGAAAATAAAGCAATGAAAGAAAACACTAAGATTTTTGGAATAAGAGTAGTGGAAGAAGGCGTATAACGGGAGCTGTTTCTGCTGCTGCGTTTCGGCAGAGGGTAGGTTTGCAGGATCGCCTCTCCTTGGGCGTGCTGGCGGCGCGGCACGGCCTTGAGTGGCCGCTGCGGCTCTGGCTGCTGTGGGTGATGCCTTTGGCCCGGCCCACGCGGAGGGTGGCCGCTCGCTCCCGGGCAGCACCGCGGGGCAGAGGAGCTGTGTGCGACGCGGAGAGCTGCCGCATCAACTGTAGCGATTCCTTTAATCGCTCTCCTTTTAAAGTGCGGGACCCTTTAACGTGTTAATAGTTGGGCACCGATTTTGAGGAGATGATTGAACGTGCTGCTAGGAGTCCCAAGGAAAAGTAAAAAAAGAGTTTAACTGTACCCTCGAGGTCAATACTTAGCTAACACTTACTTATGAGCAGTTCAGTGCCATTAACTGTCTCAGTAACTCTGCTGAGTGTCTGCTTGAAGGGACACTGCTCCAGGAGAGCGCTGCTCACACGGGGCTGAGAACAGACTGTCAGGGCAAAAGAGCCGAACACGGCGAGGTGGAGAGGAGCCAGCCCCGCTTGCCCACGTGAAACAAGCTGGATGAACAGACGGTCTCATAAAGAAAAGCCTTTACTTTTCTCCCTTTCGTAGCATGTTACACAATTTGATAGGGAGGATTTACTTTTTTCTGAAGATGAATACCGTGAATATTTTCAGCCGCACTTTTCATGAATATGGAAAACTGACTGTGCTTTTATTGCTGTACTCATAAATTGCATCTGTTGAGTTTCTGTTTTCACAGTATGAAATATGGATTGGAATTTGGAATTATTTCATTTATTTTTACAGACTTTTCTTTTTCTTTTAATAAGGTATTTTAGTGTAATAATTTCAAAGGTAAGTCCTGTCATAGTTATGGAATAAGTTTACCTGCTGCTTCTTCTGCACTCTTGCCAGTTGTCTTATGACTTGAGAGGGAAATGCTTGCAACTCTCTAGCAGGCTGGGGAATTGAGGCTGTTTCTTGGCATGATGACATTACCTTGTCTCCCTTCAAAACATTTAGCAGACTAGTTAATTTTCAGCATCATAGGTAGAGATAAGCCTTAGGAAATGGAAAGAGAAATGCTTGAGGAAGCAGTAGGGGGAAGTGGTATCGTTCTGAAACACAAAAAACTTTGGAGGCATCAAGACAACAATTTCTGCCCCCAACTCTGATCCTTAGAGCATTGCAAGAAACCTACCTGTAAGATCAGAAGGATAATTGTATTCCTTTTCTTATGCAAAGAAATGGAGCAGCCAAAAAGATCAGTCAAGTATCGTATGAATCCTGCTAATGTCATGCCAAACTAAAAAAAAAAAAAAAGCATATCTGAAAGATAACAAATATTTTTATTGCTTAGTGTTTCATGACTGAAAATACTAATATATTGATATATTTCCATTTCTTGTATCACAAAAAGGAGCAGTAGTATTTGATAAATAGTCACATACCCAGAGGATTTTACAATTATTCCAATATTTTGGGCTTTTCAAACTTGATTTTAATTTTTTGAAATTTTTAGGAGGAACATATTGTAATTTGTGGAATTTATTAGTAAACCTACATTCTACTTCATTCTACAGTGATAGGGTTTTTTTTTTTTTTTTTTTTTTTTTTTTTTTTTTTTTTGCTAGTTTGCATAATGAATTTATCTTCTTTAAGGGCCCAAAATCAAAGAATCTTTATTCAATTCAATAAAACAGGTATTTTAAGAATGGAGGAAGCGGAAGCTGATTTCTTAAAACGATATTACTCATGGGAGGTACATATCAAGAGACAAGTACGGTTTCCTTGAAACTTTTTAGTTCATGTAAATATTGAACAAATTAGAGAGTGTTCATTGGAATTCAGATTCTGTCATTTTCAGTATATAGTTGAATTTTTCCAGTGAGAAAAGGACAAGAAGGAATGCAGAAAAATTGCAACAAGAGAAATTGTGATTAGATATTAGGAAAAACAATTTTAACAGTGGAACAGATTCCAGGATGCATTTTGGAATCTCCCTCTTGGAGAGGAATCAAGAGGCAGTGGGGTAGGAACCCCAGCCGCCTGGTTGAACTGGGGCATTGACCCTGCGTTCAGCGGGCACAGGAGCACACGACCACCAGAGTCCCTTCTCACGTGAACTATTTTATGCATCCTGAAATCAGAGTCAGGAACTGAGTGAGGATGAGGTGCCTCTCATATTTTATCAAAAATATTAGTTTTATAAAGAGAAAATTGAATCTTAATAAGAAATTCTGATACCTGGAAAGGAACCGTAAGCCATCTTGAGGAAAAACATGTCCAACACAGAAATAGGAGTAAGAAAATAAATAGATGTATCACAACAGTCCTCTGCCTTTCAGAGTTGAGCTCAAGATAGTGTGTCTGTTTTGTAACATCCATAGATGGCAATTAAAGAAAAGAATGAGGAAGGATAAAGTCCATAGATTCCATTAATGGAGAAGATATGATGTGTTGACAATAAATCAATAGTTATTTTAGACTTTAAAAACAACAAAGGAAATGTTCAGAGGGTGACTCATTTTAGTGGAAGAAAGTGACAAATGACCTCAGATTAATGAAAAATGTCAAAATGTTGTTAGAGGAAAAAAAATTTGAAGGCTTAGATCAATATTACCTCTTACACTCACAAAGCAGAAAATCTGGAATCAAAGTTAAACTGTTAGGAGACATGAATCTCTCAAAATACAGAAAATTCACAGGAGAAGACCCAAATACTGTAATTGTGTCCTAGAGGTGTGTCTATTTAATAAAAACAGAGATTTGTGTTCTTATTCGTCCTAGCCACAAAGAGACAATCTTTATCTTCATGAACTGACGATTGTCCCCTTCAAGAAGAACCAAACTAGGTGGAATAGGAGTGGGATTTAAGCAATGGCTGTGGTGTCCACTCATGTCTGCAGGCTTGTATCTAGAACTGTTATTGGCATTTGGGGGAGATCCAGCTTCAGGTATGGATCTCTGAAGTCACCCTGGAAAGCCGCTCAGGAACCTGTTAGGTGGACACCTTCATTTAGATCTTGACTCTATTGACTATATTGATGTGGACTCTGCTGACAAAAGAGGAAGATGAACACTGCAAACAAAGTATCTGAACCTGAAGCTAAATACCATCCTTTGTGATAAATAGTCTTACTCTGAAGATAGTGTCATTTCAAAGTTTAAGTAGAGAAGTATCAGGAATAAAGATGGCAATGCCTCCCAGTGATTTTCTTTATGGCCATTTATAGCATAGAAAGAAGTTAGACTTGTAATATTTTGTTGAAAACAATTTCTTGTAAAACTTGAGCAAAGAGATTAATTACTGAGGAGATCAGATAGATTGGGACTGTTCAGCTTGGAAAAAAAAGGACTGAGGTGGTTGTGGAGATGGTGTTGGGAAGCTGACCAAAGTATATGAAATCATAAATGACATGGAGACATTGGAAATGATTTAATATTTCTTAAAATACAAGAACTAGGAAGCATCAAATGATTTTTTGTGTGTGTGTTTTATTTAAAACAAGCAAAAGATATATTGCTATTTCTTTCAGAGAACATAGTTAAATTGTTGGCTGTTGTGGATGTCAAAGTACAAGTGGATTCAAAAGATCTGTTCCATCAGGGACTATTAAACATGATGATGCAGATACAAATTCTAGATGAGGAGTTTCATGCCTGTCAGAGGCAGGAGGCAGGTTCTGGGCTAGAGCAACCTTTGCGCTGAGCAGTACACACCTTCGTCATTTCCTATCAAACAATAATTCTTCATTATTTAATTAGGAATGCAACTAAACTGTGTTAAAAGAAGAACAAGTTCTTTAAATAAGAATCTTTTACACATATAGGAGAAATGTAAAGCTGACTGCAGACATGTGGAGCACTACCAAATCTGTGTGGGGTTTATCTAGGTAAATAACGGAGAAAAAAACTGGTGTTCCTAGTTGGGCAGAACAAGGAAAGGACTGTGGAAAGTGAATCATACATGTATTTTTCTGTGACTGTGAATTTTTGAAATATACAGTATTTTAATATGTATATTAAATATGTATATTTAATAATTAATAATTCATGGGATTCAGGTATTTGTGTTAAAATGCCACAGAGGTGTTACTCAAATACAATAAAATGCTGTAAGGATTTTGAAGGTACACGTGGCAGAAACAGATATGGATATTTCTTGCTTATTCCTCCTTTTCAATCTCAATTAACACTTTTCAAATAGTAAGTCAGAATAAGCGTACAGAAGTTATTTTACCCGGAGGTATACATGTTTTTAAGTGCTGCCCATTATTTTCATGATATAAATCTCTTCTTGACTGTTTCTTTGAGAAATTTCAATCATTTTCTGTGAATTTCTTCCTTACTTTTGAATCAGGCTGCAGTGTTTTAAATATTTAAACAGGAGTTGTTTAACCATTTCCAGGAACATTTTTGAAGAACAGAAAAAGCTGGTTTTGTCCCCATGTTAGAAATAGTTGAGAATTTGCCTTTGAATCCTTTTTCTCTCATGGTTTTAGAATAAAAACTAGTGTTGTAGGGAAGGATGGTGCTCGAATGTGCCTGTTGCTATCCTTATGCAAATCTAATAAGTGACATCGTACCAGCAGAGATGATTACTTGTTTTTGAGCAGCACTATGCAGTCATGCTAGAGCATGTCTAACTCCTAGCAGTGACCAGGCTGACCCAGAAGAGACCTTTCTTCAGCCTCAGGTCTCCCTGCCTGCGTTGGGCTTAGTCTGAAGTCCAAACCTAGAGGGTTTCTTTCCAGGTCTCTTACCCTCTTTGTTGACATCAAAGCACAAGAAAAAGAGAGTACTGGAAAGATAAATTTCTTACTTGGACATCACTTGATATTGAGTGGGTTTCTGACATCCTTTATTTTGTCCCTACTGATGTCTACAATGTCAAAACTATCTTAAAGTTCATTGCTATCTTATCTAAGTGGATTCAGATTTTTGTCACAGTGCCTATTGATTTCCTGTTCTTCATAGGTCAGTGCGGTCACACCATCAGCATCTTTTCCAAGTGAACATACAAACTACTAGTATTCAAATTTCTTTTCTTCCCTTCTAACAGGAATATTTTTCAGTGTATGTCAGACATACACATCTTTCATTTGCTGTTTCCTATCTTATATTCCAACCTGCAATCACTTACACCTATCCTTAAAAGTAGGCCATTCATCAGCTGAAAGTCGGTTGGAGGTTGCTGCTTCGCTCACATTTCAAAAATGCAAATTATTAAGAACTCAAACTGATAGAATTAATAACAAAATAATGTAGAACTTTTTTTTTTTTTTTTTTTTAAAAAATGAACTATACTAGGATTTATATTGTTTCACGTACAGCGTAACATTTATCATCCTTGCCTAGCTGGAACTAAATGATATATAGAAACATCACCTTCAGAATGGTGGAAAGCTCCTATTTTTAGACTTGATAGATAATGAAATATATATTCAATCTGCTACTAGTATCAAAAATTATATGCTGTCCTTTTTTAAGCAATCTATTCCAAATATTGATGGTGAAACTTTTGGTCGTTAGCTTGTTTTTTACTCAGATAATTGCTTATTTTAAACCAACTAGCATCTAATTGACACTTCTGAAGAGTTTAGCATATTATTTTTGTATTAGGAGATACAGATTATTGAGCAGAGAGAAAGTAAATCATCAGAGGCATTTAAAATTAGTTCATCAAATACTGTACTAGCATAGTGAATAAATTTGAAAATGACAAATGCAACATTTAATTCAGTCCTGAGAATTTATGGCTGAAAACATATTTGTTCACATATTACCTGTTTACAAACGATTTTGTTCAGAAAGACCTGGCTTGCTCAGTGTATAGTGTTGGTCTACTAGGGAACAAATACAGTTTTATGCTCTTTTCTGTGTTCTTGGGCAACATAAATATTGTTGTTATTCTAACACTGCTAATCATAAGCAATGAATATTTTGAGTTGGAGCTTTATAGCTCTGTTGCATCTCGAGAATGACATTGGCTAAATTAACAAACGTTAGAGAAAGGTGGGTAAGGGGGAGAAAGAATGATGTCTAGGAGCTCACTTCGTGTGTACCAACCTCTAATGGGCGTTCGGTCCACCAGACTAAAGCTATCTCAGAGTCAACACCCTCGACACCAACTGCTCCTGCCACGGTGGAGGCTCTTGCCGTATAAGGCTATTTGCTAATTTATACATGGCAGTACAGAGGGAGTTTTCTTGATAAATATCAATGATTTGAGAGCTTCTCCATAAAATAACAGCCATCTAAAGCCAAAAAATTTACTTTTGGGTCCTTGTGGTAAAAGCAGCTCAGTGTTCAGCTATTCTTTACATACTTTGGTTTTAAAGCTGCACTGTAGCTGCAGTTACATGTTACAGAAATTCAACAACAAAACCAAAAGAGTTCAATAATAATTTATAAAATAAATATATAAATATATGCATTTTTAGTGAGGAAAAACTTTACTGAATTTTTCATTATCTCTGAAAACTAAGATTTTACACATGTGTAGCTGGAGGGGGATCTTGGCTTCTTTTCCCGCAGGACCCACAGTTGAAGTGAAGCTAGGAGGAAGAGGATGTCAAGGTATAATTTCCAGAACACTTGCTTTCTGAGCACTGGGATTGGTACCCTTAATACTCAGTCTCATTTAGAGGTTTGGGGCCTTTTAATTGAGAATTTGAAGCAACATGTATTAAAGTAATCTCTTGCACTTGGCAGATGGGGGTAACGTGACACAACTAGCCGGTGTGTCGGCCTACAGACTTGCACAGGAGTGGGAACAGTGAGCCATATGGAGAGCCCAAGCCAAGAGAGCTTTTTATACGATACAGTAACAGAGGTTTATTTTTGATTTTGTATGCACTTGCTATATCTATAAATGTGTTACTCATGCTGAAGTTAATAAAGTACATAAGTGGATGAAGTGGGATGACAGGGATAGAACAGTAGATTGATCCTGCAAACTGTCTTGTACCTAATATTCACAATGTTTTTTTTTTTTTTTTTTTTTTTTTTTTAATTCTCTCTTTGTTGATGGCAAAGAGGAAGTAAAATAATATCTTTGTTATTGGACAAAGGCAACTGAAAGGGGAGGGAATGCATTGAGTGGAAACAGCTGAGAAATGACAGTCGGGAGTAGAAAAAAAGAAATTTATTCCTATGTGAGGTGACCCTTTTTAATGAAATTTCCTTTTTACTGGAACTCCGAGAATTTTGGAGCCTTGTTTAGACTAAGATGAGATTTCTATTGAACATTTTTTTCTTGTTTGCCATATTATAGCTGTATTTGCGCAGTCTTTTTTGGAGGTACAGTTTTCCATCATTGGCATTTCTAGATTCGTGGTAGTAAAATAAGTAGTAAAACCAAAAATACATAATTCAAGTTTTCTTTACTTTCAGCCTGTGCATAGTTCTCATAAGCACGTTGGGAGTGAAAAAAAAAATGCAGGAATAGACCACTTCAGCGCTAGCAAAATAATAACCCACGCTTGGCTTCATTAATGTGTAGCTGGAGCACTTAGAGGATATTTCTCCGAGCTGTAACAGCCCCTGTTAAGAGCTGCGCTGGCACGCGGTCCGATGGGCTCATTAGCTCTAGGATCTATTTTCTTTAAGCTGTTAGGAGCAAGGAAACAAAAGCCGATCTGCTTGCGCGCTGCTCCGTAGCCAGGCGCTGTCTCCTCTCGGTGGCTTGGCCGGCAGCCGGGGCGTCCGCAGCCCCGCGCCGCCCCGCCGAGTCGGTGACCTCCGTTCAGCCGGCGCTCGCTGCCACCGTGCCGGCCGAGCCTTTGGCGGGCGCCACGGTCCAGGCGCTGCTTGGCGTTAGGATGACTCGCCCCCTTGGGAAGTTTAGGACGTCTTAATCTCGGTCTGACAGAAAACTTGGCAAGAAATAATTGGCGAGCCCCGATGCTGAGTGCAAGTCGATCAGAGGATGCGAATTTTTGACAGCTTTCGCTGAATAGAAAGGAGCAAGAGAGCATGCTCTCAGCATTACTGAACGGTTTCCATCTCTCATTTTAATTCCTATTGGATGCTTTTCTGCTAAGAAGTAGCATGCGGCAGGGGATGGAGATTCGTTTTGACTTTTAGCCTCAGTTGCTTTCCTGACAAACAAAACCTATCATTAAAAAAAAAAAAATTATAATGCATTTATTATAATTTAATCTCACTCTGGCCTCATTCTCCATCCATGCATGTTAAGAAAAGACAACTTTTTTGTGAGAAAAATCAGTTGCATTCGAAAGCGTATTCCCACTGATGGACCACCTGCCTGGTGCGCCTTGGCATTTAAAGCAAGCTAATTCCTAGGGTTCACGGAGCTACACAGGGGTAGCGAGCGGGGGATAATGTGTTTTCTTTTACTGACAGCTTAGGACCGGCCGGAATTGCACTGCGTGGTGAGCTGACAGTTTGCAACCATTTATTGTCTAGAAAGAAAAGTAGAAGAGAAGGGAACAAGCAGAGGCAAAGCCTCATTTCCCATATCTAGCCGTTGGTGCTAGCGGTGGGGCAGTTCTGGCTGTGTATCCACCTTCCGCGCTTGCCTGGAGCTTGCCGAGTGTTTTGGCACACGGTGTGGCCCTCAGGTTGGCTCTTGAAAGGTGAGGGGAAACGCAGGTGGGCTCCCGCGCTTCGCGGGGCGAGCAGGTTTGCGGGTGCCCGGGGGGGTTTCTCTGCTGCACTGTTTGCGTTCGCTGTTCCTGGAAAGCAAAGCGGTGAGCTTTGCGCTTGCCAGACTTTCGGGAGTCATCCCTGAACAGCAAACGGGGTACAGATTCTGTCTAGGAAGTCACAGAATTGGTGGTGGGGAGATTAAACATCAAAAGCATTTCTAGAATGGATATAACGCGAAGACTATTTGTTTTTAGGTGTTCTGATGTGCCAAAACTAGCTGGAGGAGAAGAGAAGAGAAAAGGAATAAAATTAGTTGTGTATTCTGTAGTATATCGCCTTCGTACCATCCCTTTTGGTCGCTGGGAAGTCAGTGATACTATTTCTGCCCAAGTGTCCCTCTGAGGTGTCCGTAGCCACATCTGGAAGGCCTAAAATTTTAGAGGAGCTTGTTCTTTGTGTGGAAACTAGTGGAAAATGTCTCTTCTCATTTCATAGCGAGGAAGGTGCATGGAAGTTCGTATTATATTTCTGTAAAAAATGCCGGAGGGAAGAGGCTGCTGCTGTTAAACTGCTCTGCGTGGAAGGGCGGGATGCAGAATACATTATAGCGCTTAGCCCCACCAAGGCACAAAATAACTTTTAGAGATTGCAAATATGCCCGTGACAGTAAGATTTAGCTATTTTTTTCTCCATTCTGAATCTACCTGAGTCTTTTCTTTCACAGTTGGTCCTTTAACTGAGATTTGGAGATCTGTGGTCTGAGCTCATGTTTTTTCTGATCTGGAGACTAAGTTTGACCCGTGGATACCTTTGTATTAAATGCGTACTTCCTTTCCCCTTTGCTTTATCCCCTTTTCCCTTTCTCTTTCTTGCTTTCTCACTTTCTCCATTCTCCTTTTCCTTTAAAACTTTTTTGGGGCCAATAATTCTACTGTGTGGATCTGAGAAACCATTTCTTGACAGGATTGGTGTCCTTTCAGTGAATCAGTGAAAGCTCTTGGTTCAGAAATGCTGGTTTTGAATTAAGGGGAAAAAAAAAAAAAAAAAAAAAAAAAGAACTACTGGTAAAAGGGTAAAAGATTCCTTAGCTACTTGGGTTTTAGCTGAATTACCACTGTGTTGATATTTAGCTCCAGATATTCACAGCCTCCCTAAAGTAGGTCTGAAGTACAGTAGGTTACTAAATGAAAACAGATCTTTTGGTGTTTAATGCTAGTTACAAAGCTCATTACAGGCGTTCTTAAAAATATATTATGCTTTCAATTAAAAGATTCTAGATACATATGCTTACCAAGTAGACAGTTATGTATCTCTACATAAATTAGTGGATATAAAAGAAAGTTAAAGCTGTCAAAGTCCAAATCCTGTAATGTTGAAGCCAAAAGGGTAATGTTGTGCTTTGCTCTTCCTTGCTGTTTTCTTGCACAAGTTCCATATCACATTTAAGCTGAGGCTGCTGTCAAAACCAAGCAGCAGAAGCAAACTCTCATCTTCTGAACTGTCAGCTGCTGCTTTAATTAAGCTTCAAAGCAACTCTTGTCTAAAGAGAAGACGGTAGGTAGGTGTCTCTTCTCACCCCGCAGATCTAAGGCTCGCGGTGACAGCGTGCAGCCAGGCTGTTGCCAGGTTCTGTGCGGTTTGGGTGGTAAATGGCGAGGGGTCAAGAAGAGCTCCGTCTCCAGCGTGCCCTTGTTAAGGGGGCAGCTTGGTAAGCACGGGGATGTTTGGAGCAACGTTACTTAAATATTTCTTGAATATATTTTGGAATATGAATCCCAGTTTTATTTATCCAAAACTGTGGCTCACTTTCCGCATTTCAGAAAGAGGTTTTGGTAACTAGGTTTCAAGTCTGCACAGTTAAAGCAAGGTAAAGAGTAGGAATGGAATAACATTTTCTTTTCTTGAGATAATGTTGGAAATGTGTGCTGACTATTGGCCCTTCTCTGAGCAAGGAGGTCTGGAAACGTGTCTCGTTCTGCACTTGAAAACAGGTCATCTGTTTTTCTCATTATGAGAAAAAGTAAGAAGAAGAAGAAGGGAAAAAAAAGTACTTGGGTCTGCTGGTGGAAAGGGCTCCCCCTTTCCCCAGCCCTCTCTCTCCCTCTCCTCCCCCCCCATCCCCCCCTCTCCCTGGGATGCAGACTCTGCCAGCAAAGTCTGACTTTGGTAATACCTGCTAAGGTGACATTGAAGTGCTCTATGTCATAATTCAGGATAGCAATTAATAATCATGATGACATTTATTTTAATGTGCAATTACAGAAAATCTCATTGCATGGTTAAGAATACAACATTTAAAATTTTATTCTTTTAATTATAATTTAAACAGAGCTCCCCCAAAACAAAAACAAAAAGCCCCTCCTTACTGCTAACATAAAATCAAAGCAACTGAAACCTAAAGGCTTCTTTGTAAACACAAAGCTTTGTAAAACAAATCATCACTCTGGTGAAAAAACACTACAAAAGCTCATTGTATCTCCAAAACAAAATGAAAGGCAGCTTCAAAACAGAAAATAGTTGTCTCCTTCTTAAAAAAAATGTGTTTATAATGTGTTTGGGTTTCGAATTTTAGCTTTTAATTAGCTTGTATGTTTTTTCACACTAAATTATTTACAGGATTTTTCATGTTTCATATCCATTTAAATGGAGGGGGAGTTAAGTAGGGCATATATAATGAGATTTAAATAACTGAGGGGAAATCAGTTCAGCTCAGTTTGTGCTATTAGCTAAGTTGAAATTCAGGATGTGCTGTAATATCATGGTTGAACCCTTATTCTTTAGGGATATCTAGCAGTGCTGTACCAGAATGTTTCACACAGAGGTTTCATCTGTGTAAAAGGGGTTTGCTTTGTATTGCAGTGTCTCAATCTCACAGTGATTTCTGTGGCAAAGATACAAAATCAGGTCCCACGACTGATAATAAGATTGAGCAGATCTGCTGTAGTAACGTGTAATGGGTTTCTTGACAGTATGGAACAGTTTGGTGACGTAGATTGGCAAGGAGTATTTTTAATATGCATAAGAGTGTGACTTGTTTGCAGAGGTGACCATAAAACCAGATTTCATAAAACCGTTTAAGTTAGTCTCTCAAAAGCAAATACATTAACATATATATGTCAATTCAGATAGACAAAACATTGTATACATAGGAACAGATACAGTTTATTGAATCCTTAAGGTAAATACTAAATCCTCATATGCCGAGTGATGATAGATACCTAAATACCGGTTATGAAATTCTTAGAGTTGACAAGGGTGCAAAATAGAATAATGGTAGTGTAGATGAGATTTTATTGATACTTCCATATTGTTTTTTTTTCACAGTATGTTTCTAGATGATGTGGACTAATCTGAAATTGAGGAATTCAGTATTTTTGCACTGAAGTCATTAGAATTACCCTGTAATCTGATGCCTGTTTTCAGGCAATAATTTTGGGTGCTTTGGCAAGATTTCTCTTTGCCCTGGAACTCAGAGAGTGGTATATAGTTATATATAGTGCAGGCCTATACTGCAGAATGATTGATTTTGATTATAAATATGCAGCTGGAGGAAAAGTTTTGCAGTGGCCAACTTTCTGGGCTTCTCTTCTGCCACAGGCTTTCCCAGGTTGGTCCCGTTTAAGTTTCAGTGGACCTTGACCTGAGATTCATCTTATCTCTTTCAAGGTATTAATTATCTTACGTTCTTTTGTGGTCAAGAGAGCTAGAGGAGATTGGATTGATTTATCCCATTTTAAAAGGTCTCCTATAAGAGGGGTGAATTGTCTCTGGAAGTACCTTTCTCTCCTTGAAGAAGGATTCAATGAAATGGTAATGTTAGGTGAGATCCTTTAAAGAGCTGGGACTTCAAGTTTTTACGGAGCTCTGGAGACTCTAGCAGCAAAATTTAGGATATTACGGTTCTATGTTTGTCCTTTTTTGGTCAGAAATCATTGGCCCATGACAGGAAAAAGTTGATGGATGCTCATACATCAGCTTTTTAATTTTACAATCTGGTACACTAGCTAGAAGTGCTGGAAAAGACAAGTTTGCTATAAAATGCTGGGCTGCAAAATCTTGCAACTACGGTCTTGAGGCACTCATATACCATGGAAATGTAAAATAAACAAATTCAGAGATGAACATGTTCTGTTCATGTATTTCATCATCTGTATATCATTTACTGAATTGTGTGGTAGTAGAGGAGGAAAAATTTATGTGTAAAGCTTGCTCTGCCCCTGCATGTCATGAGTATGTCTTTCTCTTTTTCTTGTTCTGCGAGTTTCAGCTTACGTCAAACATCTGGGAAATAATAAGTTTGGACCAGAATAAAACTGTTTATAGATACCATATAGTTCTAATAAATCCCACTGTTTTTTAATAATTTACCTGGATCTTTAGGAGCAGGCATGGGATGACTCTCTGATTGCTGCATCTTCTCAGAAGGTTCACTTCCTTCCCTCTTCTGACTATTTATTTGGGTTTTGCAGAAGTAATGTATTTTGCTTTGAAATCATGATATCATCCAATCAGTGCTATTTCCAAGATAAATATAAGCAAAGAATAAAAATAAAAAAAAGACATCTCTTGTTTAATTAAGTGCTTGCTGTGTTAAGAGTGAGCAGAGTTTGGTGCAATGTTGTATGAATTTATTAAAAACAGTTCTGACAATTTGATTGTATAGAAAGAAAGAACCTTATTTCACTGACACCGTTGAATGTGCTGTACCTGGAAGCAGCTTTTTTTTTTTTTTTTTTAATAAACATTTCAAGTATTATTAACAAGTTCAACTTCCTATTCAAAATTGAAACATGTTTCTTTTCTGAAACTTTTGACTAGGTTTATGCAAAAATGAGGAGAAAAATAATACTGAAAACCTTCTGTCTTCAGAATCTTCCTACCTGTAAAAGACTCTGCTGTGCTTCTAAGAAAGATATCTTCTTATCTCCTGAATCACTAGTCATTCTTACGCTTTTCTAGGTAATGCATAGTGTATATGCATAGTATATAGCCTGCTATTAATGTGTACAAATAAGAATGATGATTTGAGTACTCTAAGGTGAGTTGACTGTAACTATTATAGCTCAAGTTGTCAGAAATGTATGATGACTGATTATAGCTACATCAAACTTCTTGACTCCTTACATGTTGAGAAAAACCTTCTGACATCTAGATTTAGAAGTTCCATTATAATTTGAGCAATATCAAATAAATGCAGAATTTGGAAAATGGCAGTAGCGCTAATCTGGTATCATTTCACATGGGTAGTGCTCATTTTGTAAACATTTTTAGTCCTGCTAGACAATGGAAGAGCAGTCTCTACCAGAAAATGAAGAATGTCAATAAAATAGGCTTTTTCTTTTTTTTTTTTTTTTTTCCGGGGGGGGGGGGGGGGGGGGGGGGGGGGGGGAGAAGAGGAAAGTGAGAAAATCATGTCTTACTATTGCATACAAATTTCTTTTTAAGGCCTTCTTTTTTTGTTGCATGATTTGAATCAGTTCTTCCCAGATGTGGTCATACCTAGATAGGAATATTTTTCTCAAATACGAGCAAAGCTAGTTCAGCCACTTTTGAAGCAGGAGGTAGAGGAAAGACAGACTTTCCCTCCACTTTGGGGCATGCTTTTTAACGTTGGCAGGAGGCGGCCTGCTTTGGTATTAGTGGATTGGGGTGGAGATGAAAGGTAGAAAAAGCATGAGATTCCACCTTGATAACTTGCTGAGGTGTCTAGGTCAAATCCTCCTCTCTGCTTGATTCACAGAAATTAGGCACTGTGGCGGTTTCATGTAGTACCTAAGATCTCTGTAAGATGTACTCTTATTTCAGGAGACTCTCGGTCTGGTATCTGGTGATGATGAGCGTAACGCTTTTAGGCTGAACTGTATAAGGATTCTTGATAATTCCAAATGTAAAACTATCAGAAGATGAAGCTTGCTTTCTGCTTACTCTTTTTACTTTTCAAATTTCGCTTTTCCTTGAGATTTTCTGTTTTCTTGAGGTTTTCTTGAAGTTAAAAACACAAAAAAAATAAGAACTAATCAATTAATCAGTCAATTGAGCAATCTGGGAGGAAGGGAGGAACACTACTGTAAAGATCTCTGGATTATATGTTCTACCCTAAAATCATGCTATGTGGGAACTATTTATATTATAAATACTTCTTTTATATATAAATATTTTGGTTGCACATCTATTTGCCTGAGGAATCACTCAGAGCAAGAGGTGTGTACTTTAAACATAAATTCAGTAAAATGGGCATATGTTTTATGAAACAATTTTAATTTAGCTATGTAAACACAAAACTTTCCAGTTTATTTTCTGTAAGCTCAATATGACATACGTAGTTTATTACAGTGCTATACTCTGCCATTTACGTAGCATATAGTGTCTGTGAAACCCATGCGCAAAATGTGTAAGTAAATCTCCCTTCTGCAGCGTTTTTGTTAGGACATCGCAGAGAACATCGGTTGCAGTTTTTGCCTTTGCTTCCTGTTAAATGGATCATCAAGGCTTCAATCTTGCCAACCAGTGCATGCTTATGTGAGCAACCTCTTTCATTCCTGTTGGGTAACTACAGTGTGTTTGATGGATTAAACCCACAGCAGCTTTGCATTTAAACAGCTTCTCTTGGAATTGTAGCTATAAAAAATTATGAGTTGACAGGAGCAGTCACATTTGAGGCTTTTTTTTTTTTTACCTTTTTGGGTACTCAAGAGTTCAGCTGCTAGCTATCACATGGAAAGATTGGGTGAGAGAACTGGGGAGGTTAGCTGGCACATCTCTGAGCAGAGGATACAGTGTGTGTCTAGGTGGCCGGTGGAGTTCTTGCTACCTTTTTGGATAGATTCAAAAAGAACTCTTTGTTACACTAGTATATGTCACCGTTACACATCCATCCGTACCTGGTAATATTGCCAGTTCCAAAGGGAAAATAACAATAAAAATCAGACAGATTCCTCAAATTTATTATAGGAGCTTTATAAGCAAGAGATTTTAAATGATAAATCTAAAGAAGAAAAGTCCTGTCCCATCCTCTGAACCAGTATTAGGGCATATCTGAGTTTTCTCTTTGCTTTTTTCCTATGGAGCGTGAGATGCACATTAGAATGGGACAGCTGAGAAGAACATGCCTGAGACCCTGACCTAGGGTTCTAAGTATCACAAGACTAGCCATAAGAATCTGTTTTGGCAACTTGACTAATAATAATAGTAATAATAAAAAAAAACTTAAAATGCAGTTTAGATTTTTAATTTGCTAAGTAGTGTTAATTTGCCTCCTTTTTCATCTCTTTACAGTCTGTACCCTACATAACTGCCTGTGCTCCTTGTTCAGCTGTCAAGGAATGGTCTTTCATAAACCAACTCTTCAAATAATTATATTATCATAAGGTATAATGCAGTAGATGCAGGAAGGGGTCCCTGTTGTCACTGCTTGCCAGGCTTTTCATGGAGGTGATCTGCTCTTTTTCAGAATTCCCTGTGGCCTGAATTCAAATTTGTTAAAACCCTGTGAGCATAGGACACAGAGGAAGAGTTCAGCATATGATTAAACTTAGCTCTAGTTTAATTTAGTAAGGCTCTAAAGTTAGGGTTTATTTGCTTGAAGCTTTTGTTCTATATGCAGATGAATGTGTTTACTGTCACTTGTGGGAATATTAATTTACAGTGAAGCAAAAGTCATGTGTGGTGCAACGTATCTGCATCTCCAGCCAAGATGAAGCTGCACTTTTAACACAAATTAATGCAGTGTATATGCCTAAATCTAGAGGTTAGTTTTATGCAAGAGGGTAAGATGCTTCACTCCTTATCTCCAAGAGTTACTTTCTAGTTCCGAGGTAGAAGCCCAAAACATCAGTGCCAATGGGAGCAGGAAGTGTCTGATTTCCCAAATCTTCATGTTTTGTATGACTATGGTAGAGCCCGTCAGAGTCTGGCTTTGCACTCATAGAATAAGTGCTAAGTTTCTCAACTTAAGAAATTAAGTTAAATTAGTTATCTGTTTTGCAATAATCCTTAGAAATATAATCCAAACAAAATTCTAAGCAAGGAGCATGCTGTAAATTTTAAGAAAATTACAAACTTCCAACAACTTTTTTAGTCTTTCAGTTTCAGCTCAGATCTCTAAATTAGAGATGGAGATTATGATTGCAGACAAACCTCTCGTCCGTCTCCGCTGTCGAAGGTGCGGGTTGAGCCGCTCTGGGAGAGCGTCCTCCCCGGGGCAGGACGTGGGCGCTCGGGTCAGCTGGGCTCAGGGGCATAGTGCTGAGTGAGCTGGACCCACCAGCCAGGCTGGCACAGCTGCTGCCATCTTTTACTTTAAGATCTCCGTTTACTATGACATTCCTGACATGCCTGTCTGATTTCTCTTCTTCATAATAATGTTTTAATTTTTTTACTGCTAACAACTTTCAGTAGGTAGCTCTAGCTAGAATGAAAGAAAACGCTTTCTGGAGGTGCTAAGTTAATGGGTATAGTTCAATATTTTTTTTAATAGAAAAGAGGCCTACAAGACTTTTTTAAAAAAAAAAAAAAAAAAAAAAGGAAAAAAGAGTAACACCAGATGTGGAACTGACATGAGGAAAACAGGAAATTTTGAGATGGGGTAATGCTTCTTGATTGTATTCTTTGAGATGGAAGGTGGTGATTAGATTTTCTTATACAGAAAAGTGTGAGACATCCTAATTAAACACCTTTTGCTGGAAGCCATCCTTGATAAACCCAAACCGCTTGTAGTAGCTCTCAAATATGTTACCTTTGAGGCTAATGCTAGAAAAGTCTCTTTGTTTTTTCCTCCCCCACACTGGAAGGAAATTGTAATTTGAGTGTTGATTCAAGTGTGTGCGTTATAGATTTTATCATTGCTCTCCAGAAGAGTTGATCGATATAGTTTAACTAGTGGTAATGTATAAACTCATAAAAAGGAGAAGAATCCCTGGAAGGAAATTAGGACAGATTTTCCTAGAGGAGAAATGTTATCTGTGGACTGGGGTTTACCTTGCGCCTCACATTAATATTTTGCATGACCTTGCTCAAATCGTTTGACCTTTCTGCTCTCTGTTCCTTTATATTTGAAATAGGATGGACAAAGCTTAGTTCCCAGTGGTTGCGAAAGAATATTAAAGGATACAGCCATGGCAATATGCTTTTTAAACTTTAAAACAATATGTTTTCCCTGTACGAGGCCAATTTTCAGGTTTTTTAGTGGAGAAGTGTGAAGTGACTCTGCTTCCTATCGTGTCGATGGCACTGCTGAAGCAGGTGACGTTGTGAAGACGCGAGCGCCCGGAACCCGCTGTAGCCCAGAAGGAGAAGGTGAGGTTTTGCGACAAGCAGCGACGAGGGCAGGAACGGCTGAGGTCACTGAGCCAGGATAAAATGCAGCTTTAGTTACGAACTTTGTGGTTTCAGGTGTATGGCGCTGGAGGCGGTAAGACAGAAATCTCTGCAAAGATAGCGGAAGTCCTCATGCAAGCTGTGGTGGGGTCAGGATTTCAGCCGAAGAGGATGGCTCTTCGGAGTGAGCATGGTGACCCTGAGAGACATTTATGTATCTGCTGAAAGGCTTTGCCTATTAGGAAGGGGAACGTGACGCTAAGATAGTTGCGTGAAGCCTGTGGGCTGTTTCATTAGGTGCTACTGGACCTAGGTGGGAAATGACCTCATGCGTGCAAACTGGCTGTGATACAGCTCCAGCAGCAGCTGCTTTCCAGCCGTGTAGCTATCTTAGGCTAAACCTTGCTTCGGAGGGCAGGGAAAAGCAGGAATAGCTGAGGGTGCTGCTACTGGGAGTGTGCAAGTGCTGAGTTTCTCTCATGCTCAAACAACATGGGAAGATACTACAGGGGCTAAATGGACTGAAGTGAGGTAAAGACACCTAAATATTAAACATTCACCTCGTAAATTTTTGCCAACTTTTCTCTTTTCAAGTGATTTTTTTTTCACATTAGAATCTCAAAGAGTTTCAAGTGAGAGAAGAGTAGAGTCTATCTAGTCCTTTCTAAGGGAAATCAGTGGCCAAGGAGGTGAATTGTTTTTACCAACAGCACACAAATACATACGAAAGTTAAAAGTTTCATCTGTTGGGTGGAAATAAAAGGTCAAGGATGCTGGGTTTCCTTTAAAAAAATTGGGAAAATTTAGAGATGGTTTAAATAGAGTTAGAAGAATAACTATAAGCAATGGTTATTCTCCATGTTGTAAGAAAAAAGTGAAGGAGATTCAGATATCTCATTAGTAAAATGACAGAGTACCTGTTTGGCAGAAAAAGGGAGAGGGATTTATGGGCTGTAAGTACAAAAATGGTTATTAATGTGTGATTGATAGGTAACCGACTGTATGGGTAGAAGCAGGTGAGGTAAAGAAGGAGCGTGGAGGAAAAGGGAAAGAAGGAAGGAGAACAAGCTGTAAGATGACAGAAAAATTAGGGAGAAATAATTCTGAGAAAATGAATTTTGAGATTTATGAGGGACAAATAATTCAAATAGGTTTGAAAGGTCAGTACTGACAGAAAGGGTTGAATGATCAGGTATTACAATTTGACCAGAAAAAATGATTAGGTAATTGAAACAGCTTGCTGGAAGGTGGAATCTGTAAACCAGATGATAAAAGGGTTGAAATGAAGGATGAAAACTTCAAAGAATAGATACAGCTGGTTGTCTTAGGACATTTGGAGAGGAAGAACACAACATAAACTGGTTAATAATTTAAGAGCAAGAGAAGAGTATTGAGATTTATATTCTTTTTAACAAGCAGAAGTGAAATAATCACTGGAGTGAAAAAATCAGCATGAATTTTGGTTGCAGGGAAGAATGAGAAGAAGGGTGGCAAGAGGTTCAACAGAGGCAGATGATAGCCTGTGCAAGCCAAAAAGCTTGAGAAAGAGAAAGCAGGCAAGAAAAAGCCAATTTGCCTACAGTTCCCTTTAATCTGGCTTCAGGTTAAGTAGAAGTTGGGCTTTTTAATTTATCCTGTGCTAAATTAGCACTGTGAGGAATTGATTTATGTAGAGCCCTTTAAAATGAATAGTCATTATGGTCTATGCACTTTTTAATGGATACCTGAACATACAAGGCAATGAAAATTCCAGAAATAGGCAACAAACTATATATGTACAAGGAGATAGAATAAAGAGAGCAATAACTACCCTTTTTTTACTATTCCATGTCCTTCAGCCTACGTTTATTGTAAAAGCTGGTGGTTTATAATGAAATCTGAGAGTCGGTGAATATCAGCCTCCGTATGGAATTAAATTCATGTTGGACACTTCTCATGGAAAAAACCTACATTCTCAGATATTTCCTCTATGTCCTCTTAGCTTATCCCTGGCACAGATAAAGCATTATACAGACTTGGAAAAGAGGGACTGAAGAAACTTAGGGATCTCCTAAATGTATTATGGTTTTCTTCAATTTTCCTTGGGGAGAATGAGTTTTAAAACAACTACATGCTCATATTTTATACAGTAATTTAAAAGGGGGAATTTGGGGAAAGTAGATGGAATTTAATCCCCATTAGAATGCTTCCCTTTTCTACCTATGTGATTGATAGCCAAGAGGTACTATTGTCTTTTAATAATTAATCTCCTTTGTGCCGCAGACCAGCTCTTTTATGCTGAAACAATTTATTCATCTTTTGTGAAATTAAATATTGGCCCCCATTCAGAGAAAACTGATTGGTAAACTGAGCTTGCATTTTTATAGTGAGATAGCACTGAAGCCTTTCTTCGATGACGAATCAGAAGGTGTTGTTCTAGGAAACACTAGGAAATTAAGTAGGATTTGCAGAGTAAACTTGCTTATCTCCTGTATTCAAATACTGCTCATGGTTCCTGTTGACCAGTATTCCTGTAATTAGTTCAGCATCCCTAACAATTTTGTGCATAACCATAATGCAGAATAACTTCAGTTGTGGCTAATGTGCTTGTACTTGCCAGTGATCATAGCTGGGTTCAGAGAATAGAGACAGAAGTGGGAATCCCAAGTTTTCATTGTTAAATATGGTTAAATATATTTTTAACTGTGGTTGTTTCAAAGTGAGCACATAAATGGTCCTAGAAGCTGAAGTATGAATTATTCTTTCTGTCTGAATTTTGTGGTGTTCAGAGCCGTGCCCTGTGGATGTTGGAGAGAGCCCGGCGGTTAAATGCTGCGCTGCGCAGTGGTGCCAGCTTCGAAGGGAGGCACCGTGCATAGCCCAGCCCTGGCCTGTCTCGTGCGGCGGTTGGGGCTCTACCGTAGCAGAATGAGCCCGAGGAGGGAAGTGAAATCCTAGTCCTGGAAGCATGCCTCAGTTGTAGACTAAAACCTAAAAAAAGGAAAATATTTCTACCATAATTTTGAGCCGAAGGTGTGTGGTCTTTTCGGAGCTTCCTTACAGAGCTAAGCAGAGGGCATCTGCCCTAATGGCAGAAGTTCGGGAGAGGGTGGGATTTTAGACCGCCTTGCACTTCTCATGTCCTATCAGCGTATCTAATACTCCCCTACTTAGTGTGAAGATCTTTCAGATTGCTTTTCTAAGGCGTCCAGTAGAAACAGTTTAGCTCCTTAACCCTGATTTCCAGTGTAGGAGCCAGGAGCCTAAAACTTGAGTGTTGTTCTAGCTTGTACCTACTTAAGTCTTTTTAAGCCTCAGATAAAATTCTTTGAACTGAGAGTTTCCCAAAACAAAAATGAAAAAAGAGAAAAGGAGTAAGGCTTGCATAAAGAATGTGTGATAACTGGTGGAAAAGTGGCTGAGAGAAATAAATGGAGAGAAAATATCTTCTAAGTAAATGGTGTGTGTTAAATAAGCAGGCCACTTAAGAAAGGCACCCAAGCCTGCTAATGTTTAATAGGGATGGGTCCTTAAACTGTATGTGACACTTCAGAGCAGAGAAAAGCGAGTTGCTGATACTGTGAAATTTTATCTGATGCCCTATAGCTAATCAGTGCTGTTCACAGTGGTGTTGTCTGCACGTCTGTGATAGCGAAATCTTGGAAAGCTTTTATCTGCAAATATCATTTTTTTCAGCAGTTCCTTCTAGCATCTTGGAAAAATGCTGCCTTACTGTACACTGTTAAAAACAGGGAATGAGGAAGACAAGGCATGGCAAATATGATTTGTTTGAAATGGATTATTTTAGAAAAGTAGTGAAGTCATTTTTGCTGTTAATAACATATAGCCATGATTTAGAAAAGAGGTTTTGCTAAACTAAAAAAACAAACCAAACCAAAACCCTAAATCAAAAAACACGGAGCAACTTGTTTAATCTATTGCTGTCAGCAGCTCTCCCTCTTGATCTCATTTTTTTAATTTGGAGTCAAGCTTGGGTGCTTTCAAGTTTCTTTTGAGGGGAAAAGTTGTTTAGGCAAACTCTGACCCCACTGGAATTCTACAAATTATAGATTTTATATTAACAGATTATTTTCTTACAGTCTCTTACAGTCCCAGATTATTTTCATTTACATCAGCAAAATAAGCTTTGGAATATCCAGTTTCAATTCCTGAGATGTTTCTCCAGGAGAAAGCCAGCACAGGTGTCAACTGAGACAAAATTCTGGTCTGCTTTCAGTATAGCATAATAACGTTTTTCTGAGAAGAAAAGAAAAGGTTTTTTACTATTTGCCAGAAGGACATTTTCTGTTCTACTCAATTTTCTATAGGTCTCTCAATTTAAACAATTCTTTATTTCTTTTGACTAAAATTAGTGCCATCAGGGAAATGTTCTCTGAAAATACCATGCAGTTTTAATATTCAATTTATTTCTACTGTTGCCAACAGTAACATGTTTTCTTGGCTCTTACCCACTGAGTGTTGATGAGATCAATTTGATTATTCAGCAGCTATAGCCTACCACCTGCTCCTTTTTTTTTTCTTTGACTTGCAAAGCTGTTAATATGCTGTCTGCCTTGTTAAGGCCACATTTGTTATTCAGCTCTGTTTAAAAATATGTATATTTTGAGAAGTAGGTTCATTTTTAAACCGACTTTAATCAGTCAAATTCATACTGACGCTAGTTTACTACATCTGAGAGTCTGGGAAAAGATAAAGATTTTTTCAGGTTCATATTACCGTTCCACCATTTCAGCTCTGGATTTTATTATGAATATGGTTGCAAATTACGTAGATCCATTTCTGAAAATGCTAATGCAAACTGTAGTGTTATCTTAGTTTTATTATAAATCATTAACTACTTCGGACTTTGCCATGTTGTCTTAGGTTATGAATGTATCTTAATTAAATAAAATGTTTTACTTGCATCCTGCAAATGATGGGGAGGTAATGAGTATCATTCCTTCTTGTTATTTGTTGAACGTCTGGATTTTGTTCCTTTTTCCTCTAAACACCTATGTGATTCTAGTGGAGCTTAAAGCTGTGTCTGAGGATGTTCCCAAAAGAGACAGTGACCCGTCTGTGTGTTCGTCAGCACAGCTTTTAAATTACCAGCTTTCTACTGAATTTATTTTGGAATTACAGCAATATTTGACCATGCTTCGTAGCACCCAGTGTGGAAGTAACTCCAGAGTGCAGTGGTTCCTACCTGCTCCCACTCCGCTTCCACAAACTGCATTAACTAGCAGTGTACCGTAACTCTTAACCAAGAAGTAGGCAACTAGTAATTTGAATGAAGTCTTGATATATCATTCCTAAGCTTCTATAAAGCTATAGCATTCTGTTTAAATCTATTTCTCAATTTGACTAGAAGATACTGGAGTTGTATTTTAACCACTGTTGCATCCTCTCTTTAGTTAAACATAACTGCCCTCATTAGCGTTTTTCTTGTATAAATGAGATTACAGACTATATCAATGCATTTTTTCCTTGTCCTTAGTCCTTACTTTTGTCTGAGTTGATCTTTTTTTCTCTGATACGTTATTTCTCTTCATTAAAGCACTGAAATTTAGCGGAGGTATGTGTATTTCCGTTGAGTGTGTCTCAGTGTGGACTTTTCATCACGTTTGTTGATCGCAATGTAGCTGCTAATGTGTATAAATTTTAAGTGCTTAAGTGTTTTGTTTTATTTTATTTTATGTTAAGTTATTTTATGTTATGTTATTTTATTTTATCTTTTACTGGAATCTGAAACAGCAGATATTACAATGAAGCAGGCTGAACTGCAGCCATGTGATTTTTTTTTAGGTTAGTAAAAATTACAGTTTGAAATTTTAGAAAACTTGTTTAGGATCAGAGTAATTTTGCTGTTTCCAGAGGATATATTTGTAGTCACAATTTCTATCCCCCAGGTTGTTAAGCACTATACATATACCGTAGTTAAAAAAGCAGGGTGACAAGGCATGTCTACTCCATGTGTGTGTCATCTTCTAGTCATGGCTGTGAAGTTAGAAGCTCAGCTGTAAAGCTTACAAGGGTTTCCTAAGGCAGGCAGGGAATCGTAGTTCGTGTTACGCAATTTGTGCTTTTTCAGACCAGTTGGCAAATTCAGTATAACGGTTTCAGCACTTGTCCTTCACTTTGAGCTTGTTTAAAAATCTAACGCTAATGTGGCTTGGGTTTAAGGCATATGAATTAAGAAAGTGAAAATGTAATACAAAACTGTTAAGAGTTTGAAACCTCTGCAAATGAGAAGGATACATTATGTGTTTTTTTAAAAAAGGCCTTTGTAGAAAAATTTCACTGCTAGATGTCAAGATGGATTTGACAGAGTATATCTTATTCCTCTTTTCAGCTCATTTTTCATCATGACTTTATCTGTAATTCTTTCTATCTTACTCTCTTGTCTACTGAAACATTTTTGGCAGTATCAAGCTGTCATAATATTGCAGTTTTCCAAATACCCTGATTCTACACATCCTACAATACCCTCAGACTTGCAAACTGAACCGCCTTCTTCTCTCCCTCTCTCCATAGATGTGTAAAGTGTAGAATTTTTAAAAATACCTTTTCTCTGCCTTCCAGTATGAGTTTCCTAATTTCTATGTTGCTACTCTGTAATAGCCAAAATTAGTATTTTATAGACTCGCTTTGCAGCCTATTAAATTTGTTAATATTTCTTGAAGGGCTGAACAGCCCATGTGCCCCAGTTATGAAAGACAATGTTGTGGTTCCTCTGTCCATCATTGTGGGTATGTTCTCAAATGTACATTTATAATCTTAAAAGTCCATTTGACTACTTGAAAATTTCTGGATTCAAATTTCCTACTTTTTGCTTAACACATTCTTCATATCTCATGTTCATCTGTAGGTAATTTGGAAGACCAAGTCAAAAGCTCTTTCATTTCTTGAAAATTCAGATGGAAACAAAGTCATACTCTACTACCATGGCATGCTTTTCAGTGAATATCCATATGCAAAATCTGTGCAAAGTCTATGTATATGCATCATGTATATACATGAAACAACATTATTGAGAAAGAAACTCATTTTAATTGCACTTTGCATTCTAATTTTCTAATATGGCTTTTTTTTCTGTAATATTCCCAAGATTTTCCTTACTGTAAAACTCCTGGCTTGTTTAAATATTTGAGATTCTGTTTTGAAAAGAGGCCTAAGAAAAAACATGTATTACAGGTATTTCTTTTTTCCCCACATCAAAAGAGATTCAACTTAATTCTCACTAATCGGTTTTCATAGGAGAATGGACCAAATCAAGGCATATACATATTTTTCTGCTTACTACTTTCCCTAAATAATGCAAAGTATAGCAATAATATGGAAGAAAAATTAAGATGATACAATGAAAAGGTTATACCAGAATACTAATTCAGGCTATCTAATCCAGCCTTCTATCTATACAGATAATCTATGACTTTATAATGACTGCTTATGTCTCCTTCTGTATATATAGATTTCTTTCAACTCCTAAAATTTGACATTTCCGTTTGACTTTTGAGTTAAACAGACAATACACACAAAATGTATTTAAAACAGTAAACATGTATTTAAAACATAAAAACCGCCTTAAACAAGGGAGTTTATAGTGAAAATATTACTGCCCAAGTGACATTTTGTAAGTGAGAGCAACATGAAACAAGTGCATCATGATCAGGTACCCTGAGAAGATGCCTTCTGCTTTCCCTAAGGAAACTAGGGTTTCTGGACATGGAGGCAGAGATAGTTGTCACCTTAAATGTGTAGATAGAAACTCAGATGGGTCTCTGTAAATGTTCGAAAGATTCTCGCTCCTCCCCCTGGCCTAGATAATAGAAGAAAAATGCTATATTTTTAAACATTTTTTCCTCTGTCCTAGGAAGATTCAATTTTGGGGGGGGGGGGGGAAATAATTTTTATTTGTGTTTAGTAAAAGGGAAAATGTGCAGAGACATCTAAATCAATAGCTGTATGTTTAAGAGTACAACATACTTAAGAATAATTGACTTCTGATTAATTCCCTGTTTGTTGTGGTGGAGCTGTGAGACATGCACAGTTTTCTTGCTGGTGCAGCATGGCAGAAATCATTGAGCAAGCCCATGCAACCTGAAGGAGCTCCTGGCTCTCAGTGTAAATATATGATGCTTTAACACTTGAGCAGTGATCACATCACCTTCATGATCAAGAGAAGAAAAACATGTAGCTCTCTGTGCAACCTCTTGACCTTCTTGACATCAGGACTATGTTTTAGGAGTATCAAAGGGGGAGGGAAGAACAGACGTTTATAGAATTTTAGGCCTCTGAATATGTGTAATAAGTACCTTATTTGACTTTCTGAAATGCCCATGCGTGTAGCTTCTTAATTCATATGGTCTGTGTTCTTCAGATGGAAAGTGTAGGAGAGGAAGGGAGAGATCTTGGAGCAGATACTAGAGTTGGGCTTGACCTGGATGGTCCAATGGTGTTACTCTGAGTCCTCTCACCTTAGGATCTATTCTTGTTCTCGGGCACCTTCCTTCCCCCACCTGCCGCACATCTTCAGGGCTCTTGACTGAGACAAGAGTTTTGATTCTGAGTCACTTGGAAGAGAGAAATGAGGGAGAAGCATAAACACTCTATTGACTTTACTTACTGAAGAATATATATACACTCTTAAATTTGGGCTATGTCTAATTTGTTGTTTAAAAAAACAGATGATTATATCTTTTTGGAATGTATATGAAATTATCTTAATATTCTGAGATTGATTTCCACAGGCTTTTCCTTAAATGATACTACAAACATTCTTAAAGTTAAATTTTTAAAGCTACATTACATCAATTTTCTTGTTTAGCAATCACTGAAGGGAAGAATTTGAGATGTGATAGGACTACAACTTTTTATTATATATTGATAACTCACACTTTCTACTTAAGGCACAGTCTATAGACTTGGAGATTTCCTGACTTTTCTTCCTAGATGAGTATCAGATGTGAAGCAATGACGACTGGCTGTCAAAAAGAATTGATTGTGCTGAATTGCATCACGTAGTAGTATACTGTATCTAGAAGACTCCCTTAGCACTATTTTGAAAGGAGTACTAGCACTGTGTCACTTTTGCTGTACTTTATTTAGTATAAATGCACGTAGCATCAGCAAAATTCTTGAATCCATGTATTAAGAGAAAGGCACAAATAGGAGAGAACAGCTCAGTTTTTTTGTATTTCATGCTTTAGAGAAGGACACTTTTACGTAGAGGGAAAAAAGATAACTGTACCAAAGGGACTTTGGTTTTATCCATTTTGAATTTTCTTATATTATCAATTTTGCAGAAGACCGATAGTTGCACATGGTAGTTTAGATGCCAGAGGCCGGATGGGCGATGTATTTAGGTGTTAGGGTATTAGGCTATTTCATTTTTTCCTATTGAAGTCAATATGATTGTTCATGTCAGAAGGCATTAACTACACCTACAATATTGTAATCTCAAGTACTCTCAGACAGACTTGGATTCTCATACAATTTCTGTCATTTTTTTAGATCCGTGTCTTAATGGATTCTAGATCTTCTGCTTTGGAATTGCAAATCCTCTACAGATTTTGTGTGGAAAATCAGTTCAATCTTTTGCTCATTTAATTAAACTATTTAGAATAAAGATTGTTTTGAAACATAAGAGAAGTTTTTCTGTACATTTATTAACAGATACTATGCAGAAATCTTCCAGAGTCATATATCCTGCATGTCTTTCAAAGCCATATTTATGAATTTATGGAAGATAATCAAATTCCTCCATTGTATTTTATTAGCCAGAGTGACAGCTTCATTTTGGACAGAGGTTGTCTTGTTAGAAAAACTGATAAAGAAGGTCTAAGATATAATTACGATTTCTGTGAATAAAGCAGAAATGCATGGGATTAGATAAGATACACAAGATTAGATATACAAAATATGTAAAGTACTTTTCTGTTAATAGTTTAATTAAAGCTGAATTTTGCAGTCCACAGCTGGATTAGAACATAATTTCAGCAACTGTTGTAATAAGGATGTAGGCAATGTTAGGTTTGGTAACAGAATACAAAATTTGAGACATTATTTTAAATTTTGGTCAAGAGTATAGCATCTTCTTTTTATTTGAGTTAATTGCTGATTGTATTAGATTCTTCATACATTTATGTCAGTAATTACAAGAAGAATGCCTTGGTAAAGCTCACAATACCGGCAGCCCTCTACATGCCCTTTTTTCTTATGAATATGACTCATCTGCTGCTTCAGATGACAAAGGTGAAGCTGTGGCTCCAGACAGTAGCTGAGGAATATATCATACAGGGTCTACAGTGAATATAAGAGAGCCAATTATAAACAAACTCGTTGTCTGTGACCTTATGTGCTTCCGATGTCCTCATTATCAGACCATAGATCAGACTGTCAGCATGAGGCACAGCAGAGAGAGGCCGCGGCTCTGCAGTGTAAAAATACATGAAATATGGCCAAGCTGCTGATCAGCACAAGGCAGGAACCAGCTGTCAGTCATGATGCAAAAATCTTAAGAAATCATGTATGCAAAGAAGGCAAATTTGGCCATGCTCCAAATGCACCTATTCTATCTTTGTCAATTTAATGTAAAAAAAAGTTAGTAGTATCTGCACAGTGTGAATCTTCTTAACTTTTAATTCTTTGAACAGTTGCTGCAAGATTACTTTAGGAAATATTTTTTAGCATAACAACTTTAAATCTTAATGTGCATGTTACATGCTGTGTAGATGCAAAGCATTTTACGAGTTTAACCTCACATTCAATGAAGTCTAGAAAGTACAGTGCATTATTTGCATTACTATGCCAAATTCTTCCATCTAAGTTTTCTGTGCTGTAGAGATCAATTGTATCTCCTTCAAAGAGTGGTTATATGTCACTGAACTTGACCTGGCAGTGCCTCTCTCTGACATAATGATGTTACTGTCTAAAGTCTGTTCTTTGTTATCATCATCATCTAAAAATCCACACTGTAGAAGCTAAAAAAAAGCGTAATTTCTCCTGGGAGCAGGTAGTATGAAACAAAACTGTGTATTAATATGCTCTCTTAGACTTTTTACACTGTTGTAATTCTACTTTTAAATTGTGCTTTTATTTCCACAATTCCAAGAACAAGTGTCTAAATGGAGGTGTATAATCTGTGGTTCAATGGTCTGTGTGAGTACTGAAATTCTAGTTACACTTACACTGAACGTTATGAAAAAAGTATATTTAAATAATGGAAATCAGCAATACATAGGAGAATAGTTTTTTGTTCTCCTAGGGTAATGGGTAATTCATGAATATGGTAATTCATGGGATTTTCACCAATTCATTACCGAGGACTACGACAGAAATAAAACATAATTACTCTGTGTGAGTAGACAGTTGAATCCAGGCCTAAGAAAACAGTTCTAATTTGATTGACGATAGACCATAAGTAAGGGCTCACTGAGGGGAAAATGCAGTTCTTTAAACTTTGTCAGTGTGTATGAAAGCGCTAGTAAAATAACGGTTTCAACGTTTCGTTAGGGACCTCTTTTATGAGGACTGTTAGATACTTTATCTGAGTCTTACGAACATTTTTCCATTATTTCTCTCTTGCAAGTGGTGTGCAATTCAGAGCTGTCTAGACTAATATTTGTATTTCAGGTGCGTATATGAAAACTGTACTATGATACCTCTGTTACAGACACCACTTGGTAATGGCTTTTAGACTGTTCCGGCATGAGCAGGGTTGAGTAGTCAGCTCGTACTTTAAAATCAAGACTTGAAGTTCATGGTGTATTTCTCTATTGTTCTATAGAAGCTTGATGTTGGTAATTCGTTTTTTAAAAAAAAAGCATAAAAATTCTATGGATTCAGTATTTTAGAAAGCTTTGTGAGGCTATTGAAGTCTAGTAGCTCTCAGCTTACACATTTTATAATAGCTTAATATATCAAGGGGTAGTCAAATATTATTTTCTTGATAAAATACTTAAGGAGAGCGGGAAGCACAAAAAGACTGATTTCATTGTACTGAATATAATTGTAAGGACCATTAACTGATGGGATTTGTGCTGGCTGGGAGGAGATAGAGATATGGCATATGCACACAAAAAATGAAGAATGGGAGATGAATAGACCTTCTAGGGAGCTGATCTTTACACGTCAGATAAAGATCCTTCGGGTCTCTCATCTGCAGGCTCTGCAACATCAAAGGCTGCCTCTCGGAGGCAGGAACGTGCACGCAGAATCCAGGGATGAGACCTTTAAAACAGTCAGTTTTGAGACCGACAGTTGGGCAGTTGGGTTCTGGGGTAGGTTTTTTTTGGTTATTTTTTGTAATCCCTTTCAAACTTAAAGAAAAGTTCATAGGCCAACAGAATAAATAAGACCTGGATCTCTCTGGATCTTTCTGTTTTTTGCAATAGCTATTTTGCTTTAAAGATAACAAATCTGCTTGCCAGATTAAAGGAAACCCTAGTGGCAGGTAACTCCTCTTTCAAAGTGTGGTTAAAGCACATAGTTGTGGGCAGCGGCTGTCTTTCAAAGATTAGTTGTTTTCTTATTAGTAGAAGATAATGCACTCAGAACTGCAGATATTTAGAAAATAGCAAGGAAGAGAGCATTTCTCATTCATTAAAAAATACTTAATCTAGGAACGTTTATTAAACAAAATCTTGTTTAATCACAATGTTTTCCAGTATCTTAATATCAGGTGTTGTGTCAACACCACTGGCTGTCTAGCATCAACCCTTTTGATCTCTCTTACATACAAACCCCATCTCACAGATCTCTGTCCAGCATCCTCCAAAAGCATAGCATTACACATTATAGCATTTTTTTTTAGCTTTTGCAGCCCTACATTCCTGATCATGTTTTCTCTATTTACATACTCTCTATCTAAAGAGACAATGTCCACTGATACTGTGTTAAAGGCCTGAAAGTGCTTCACAGCTCAAAAAAAAAAAAAAAAAAAAAATGTGTACAGAGAGCTAAACTGAGGCTGGTGATGAGAACCGAGTGAAGCGTAATGTGCAGGAACAATAAGGGCATGCGTAACTTGAATTTGCTTCACAGTCTAGCTATTTTTGACCCAGGAGTCCTGACTTCTTACTCAAGCTCTTCACAAAGCTTTCTCTCTATGGAACAGTGGATGTCTCAGGCATTTGACTGCATGCTTTTCCAGCAGGAGACTCTTTCTACTTTCATATGAACATCTTAACCTTGCATAGAAACATCAGAACAACTTAACTTCGTGAATATATATGTATAAACTATATGAATATATACATATATGTATATACTCTTGCACTATCTGTCTGAAAAATATCAAAGATACTGCACTGGGCAGAATTAATTTGTTTTTGCATGCACAACCTTCCTATCATATCCTATCCTATATATATTATCCTATCCTAACCTTAAAACCTGTGTGTTTTAAAATACACTCTTGAAAATGAAATCCTGCACATAAAAGCTGATAGAGAGTCGTCTAGTGGAGATGGGTGAGCAATCAGAGTGCTGTAGTGATCTTCCTCTTGCATTTTCTGTGTATACATCAGATGCAGTTATAGAATAACAGGCCTGTTCAGTTGCCGGAATATAAGCTGAAAATACAATATTTATCTTTATTTACAGACATTAAATGACTTATTCTTATGAACACTGTCAGCTACAGCTACGGATTCCTCTTAGTCCTGACTGAAAACCATTATGCTATTGATCATTTTTATAGTATTTATGGGAAATATTGATGGAAAAAGCTATCTGTTTCTGAGTAGGCTTTAATTCAGTCTCTGACATAGGATGCCAGGCAAATAATTTAGACTTACGTTTTCAAAACTAGCCAGGAATTTGAGTCATCATAGTTAAAAAAGAACATTTAGAGTCCTTGCACTTCTCATTGACTTCAGCTGTTGGATACGTTTTGTGAAATGGGTCTAATAACTTGCAGAAAAGTCAAATTAAATTGATTATGTTATGTAATAGAGCAGAATCCAGGTTCTTTAGTTAGATAGCGAACAAGACATCATTTTGCTGTATCAACATGTCAGTGTGCCTTGTGCAATTAGACCTGGTTGTGTGGCCCCATGCAATTCTATTAAAAAGTCTTTTTTGGGGTCTAACAGCACAATTTTCTAGTTGTACATCATTTTTACTCTGTAACATCTGTGAAATTGGTTACCTTTAACAGACTAATACTAGTTTAGGGAGCTATTTTTAAGCAGTGTAGAAATTGTGCGTAGTGTTATTTAGCAGATTATTTAGATACATATCGTAACTCTTAAAACTGGCTGAAAAATTGGTTAAGAAGAATAAGAATACGGTATTTCTTCTTTGAGGAATATTCTTTTTTTTTCTCCGTTTGAGGCAGAAAAGAGAGAGATTTATGTCCTTACTTGCTTTTAGCATTTTTGCTGTATAGTGCAGATGAGCTCAGGAATGTACCAACTTTTCAAGAAGGTGAGGTCTGGCTGCAGTTCTTTCAGTCTGAAATTACTGGTGGTGTTAATGCTCCTCATATATTTTTTATCAGTATGTACATTTAGGTCCTACTGCCTTTTGTAGAAAACAGTTGCAGTTCTCTGGGTTCTTCCAGCAATGAAGCACGCTGGAAGACGCCTAAGCTGCACTTGCACGCATGTAGCAGTAAATGTCCTATCTCGCTTTGTTACAATCTGGTGAAATATGACTTAATCGCTGTAAGTCGTTAGAGCATAGCCTAAAATTACATGCAGAACTGGCTGTACTGAGTGAAGAAATTAGATGTACAATTACAGAGATGTACAATTAGATGTACAGTTATAGAGAACTGAAAATTCTGTAGGTATCTATGTGTCCAGTTGCGTCAAGGGAGAGTTATGCTATGTTTTGTCCCAGTGTAATCCCTCAGGTTGCATTAGAATAGTTTTTCTTTTGTAGATCTGGTAGCTGGCTAGTTTGGAGGGTACCTGTTCTTGAGAATGCCTATAAGATACTAATAATTTTTCATAAGCCCAGAATCATGAGAGTTGGCAATAAAGCAAACAAGTGGTCACAGTTATCTTCTGTCAGCAGAGTAGACACATTTTTTGATAGGATGCTTGCAAATAAAAAAGAAAAGATAAGGTCCTATGTTTTGCCTTGTGAAGTGCATCAGCTGTAAGTCGATAGAGGGAAGAGGGACTGCCCTCAGGGGACCAGACACCGCTGCGTCTCGTGCCCTGTGCTGGGGCTGAGAAGAGATGCTGGCAGCACCACCTCTGCGATTTCAGCTTACGTGAACTTTCCGGTCATCCTCCTTTTGGCTGTGTGGGAGAATGAAAATTTCCAATTTCACTGGAATCCATTCATTGGAATCAAATCCATCTGGGAGAATGAATTTTCAACTGAAAATGTGACTTAGACCACCCGTTCTTTTTCTATAGGTATTGATCTGAATACTAAAAGGAGCATAAGGCCTACAGTGAATATGTATCATTAAATAGTAAAGCATTTTCTTTCCTTGTTATCTGGTGGACATAGAGAGGCTATTTCTATGTAAAAGAAGACCATGATTCCCCAGAAACTATTGCTAAAATTTTTATAAGCTATAAAATAGTTTGATTTTTAAAGTAAGTCACTCAGAAATTAGGACATGGACTATGTTCAGATCAGGTGACTTCTTTCTGAGAAAGCGAGCTTTCCTGCTTTGAGGACAGGTGCCTGCCTCCAGGGCTGCAGTGATGGGGATGCCCTGGAGAGCTTGTTCTCCAGCTCAGGAGAACAAGCATTTTGTTTGGAAACATGATAAATTTCATTTGCAAAATTTTAGCAAACTACTCATGAGTATGTACAAATAGTTATTTTTCAAAGGTTTAAAATTTTGTATGGGAAAAGACAAGTCACCAACACTGTAGTTGTGTTTGTGCTCTCAGGAGAAGGCTTTGAAGGAGAATCATCTGATATGCATGTTCACTTGCTTTACTTCCTGTGGAGCAGTCTGGACGTAGAATTCTTTCAAATTAAATTAAACTGGAAAAATGCTCTCTAGGAGCATACTTTACGCTCTCCAATGTCTAATGTGCATTCAGTCCATGGGACCAGACTACAGCTCGTCCAAATTAAGGAGTTTTTATGGGTCACTAGCAATCACAGGGGCTGTCAGTGCAGCCTGTAATTGAAGCTAAATAATGTAATGGGAAAATAAATATCCATATAACGGTGTTTTAAGGTTCTAATAAATTCTATTGAGTTGACAGTAAATTTAATTAATGCACATACTGAAGGTGTTATGCATGCTAGGAGAAAGTATTTTCAGAAGGTTATTGATTGATTTTGAACTTATCTAGAATGCCTTAAGTGAAGTTAGTTTTAGGATTAAGCTTTGTAATGCAAGATGGTTGTGCTTACCTAAGCAAATAAAATAATTTTTGAAATCCCTTTTTGAGAAAGTATGGTGCATCTTTACTCAAATATGTATTAATTCAAAGTAACTGCAAAAAATATAGATAATATACAGAGAATTATACTGAGAAAACATATGTATGGAGAACTTAAAAAAGAAATCCTTTACTATGTGACAAATCAGTAGGATTAAATAAAAATAGTGAATACCAATATGACTAATTGGACATTCTGTTTCCCAAAAATCCTTATTGGTAGATAATATTTAATTAAAAATACTGTAGTTTGCACTAGTGATCGGAATGTATAAAGTTTACTTCTAAATGCGCTGAACTTTATTATTAATATCAGTGACTGTAATGTATTAGATGCTTTCCAGATTGCCCATAGGTATTTTTAAAAGCCTTCTTGGGGATGTCTTAAAAAGTTTAGTGTCTTACAAAGGCTGAGGAGAGAAAAGCGTATTAGCAGTGGGAGCGTTCTCTATTAGGATCTGTATTATAGCTGTGCCTTCTCCACCTGATATTAACCGTATCCTGTGCAGCAGTTACCAAACTAAGATTCAGAAGAAAGTACCTTTTGTTCTCTGTTCGCTGTTTGCCTTTTGAAGCCACGTATTACGGAAACCAAAACTTACGTCCTTTTCTTCTTTGTTCTTCAGCGCCTCGCTAAAGAAGCAGAGAAATATCAAGCATCACATCAGTGGAGGGATGAATTTGGGGTAGGTTTCACCTTTTCTCCTTTCACCTTCTCAGAATTTTCCTCTTTGAAATGGTAATTGTATTCTTAAAAATACGCTGTTTATAAATCCATCACAAAAGGCATCATTGCCGGTGTGCAGGTGTTTTATTTTACTGTGTAAACAGAGCTTCAGTCTGGGCCTTGGGTGAATAAAGTGGATTTTCCCCTTCATAAGCTCCTAGAGAGCATCACAGGCTCAGTGGTACAGCTCTGAGGGGTGGCCAAGACATTTGTTTGGTCTGAGATGTAAGGAATAATTGCAGAGAAGACATCTGAGTGATAGCTGCTACCAGTAAAATGTGTGTGCTGCTCCAAGCACCGGAACGCAGCATCAGAGAACTGGTTTTTAACAAGTTGTTTTTGTTTACGTGGTTGGGAAAAATCGGGGGAAAAAAGCATAATACAGAAGGTTTTGTACATCTACATGATGGTAAAGTCATAGACCGTTTTTTAATCCTCTCTTAGTACTTTAATAACTGCATCTCTTCTCTGCAATGCTGTGGCACTGCTACAAGAGACCTTAATCCGGTCAAATGCTGAGCCAGGCTCTTCAGTCATTTCGGACCTTATTGAAAGACAAGTGAGATTGTCGCAAAATGTACAACATTAATTCTTTTATATTGTTCGAGTCGAATTAATACTGTGCTGCATGACTATAAGCCTGTTAATTTTAGGCCACAGTTCCCTGCTAAGTGTCAAAGTCATTTATTATGCCTTCATTACCTGTTCTTTCCGAAGTAAAAGCAGATGGTACTTTTATGTGTTGCTGCTACAAACCTAGCTTCAGCACGTATACTGCAGTAATACAGACACACAGATAAATGCACTATGCTTTTCTTGAGATGTCCCTTCTGATCCTGTGTTCCTCAGACGCTTTAACATGGAGATCTGCAAATGCGCTCCTAAGGTCAGGCCAAATTCACATAAAAGAGGTTGGCTTCTAAGAGTGCAGAGAGCTGGGGTGGTTTTCAAGTGCAGTCTGTGCAGAGGCACAGCTTCAAATAGGTGATAAACTGCAGAATGCCTGTTCCATGGGGATGCAGTAATAAGAATGCTGCAGCGACCTTTTCTACTAGGAAAAAACCCTACAGTTTTGATGGCCTCTGTGCAAAACGGCATGAATGTTATCAGATGCTCTTCCTAATAATTTGCTTTCTGTTACTGTAGACACTGGCATCGCATAAACAATACCGTCCCAACTTTTTGCTTTTTTTTTTACCCTTCACCTCCAGTAGAAATCACTCAGGCTGGAGAAATTTCTGGTTTCATTAGAATTCATTGCCAAGAATACATCTCAAAGTAATTTTGAAACGTGATTTTATATTAATGTATGTGGCTCAGACAATGACTGTGGTTAGAATGAAAGAACTGTGCAGTTAGATTTATAATAAAGTAACTGCAAACCAAGCTTGTTTTTTACTATTTTGAATTTGGATGAGAACACCATGCAGCGTATAATAACCTTGACATTAGGTTATGCAATTAAATTTTGAATAAACGAATTAAGCTTCTTATAATTTAATTTGTTCCATTTTTGCCAGAAGTAATCTTTCTTCGCTTCTGGCCTACTTTTTAGAAAATGCCTGTTCAAATTAGTTTGCACACAGATCTTTCTGATAAACTTAATTTTCACTGGAAGATTCATTTTCCTAATGCCTGGAAAATGGATGGAAAATAGAAGATGTACTATAAAGCTTTCCGTAGTTGATGGTTCTTAATGTATTCCTGGTAGCATTATGAATGGTCTGCTATCATACTGTATAAAGTTTATTTCTTTTCCAGGAGTTGTTTTTGGTGATGAAAGCCCTTTGAGCCCTATTGCGTATGAGTCATTAGAGAAACCCACTCTTTAGTACAGGCTATTTCTTCTTCTAATTAGCTCACAAGCAGCAATGTCCTTGTCGGTCAGATTGCAGTGCAGTGATCGCCTATGGAGTTTTGGGAAGAAAATATCACAAACAAGCAAAGTCCAAAAGGTTCCTTCTAGGGAAGTCAGTACAGGCTGGCTTCAGTGCAGCAGATGGGAAGAGGGAGGGCAAAGCGGGCTGGCGTTAGCACGGCCGTCTACACGGAGCTACGAGGGCTGTGCTAATCAGAAGACCGCGAGCATTGCTACTAACGAGTTATTCTGAATGTGAGTGTTTATACACAAATGCACAGACTGCAGCTGAAAAATATTGTAAAATTGTACTCTGCAGGTTGGAGTCACGGTGTAACAAAAATTCAGTATCCTCAGGTGATGAGGTGTTTTTGAATTAGCTAGTATGGGGAAAAGCTGTGAAGATCCAGATTTGATGTTGCAGTCTCCCTTTTGTTAATTCATCTAATATTTTCATGTAAAGGCAGTCAGAGTTCATGAAATTAAAGAATTTATTTGATTTTTAGAAAAAAAAGCTGCAACTAAAATACTGAAAGAAATACAGCTACACGTCTATTAAAAAAAATCCCAGTTTCCTCCTAATTGCAACTATTTCAACAAGACCAAACAAACAAAAACAAAAATGAAAACTTAAATGGTTAAAAGAAGCTTTACCAAATTAAAGACCTCTTTTTTAATATGGCCATGGTTTTAGTAATATTAGTTTGTCCATAGTCACCAAAATCAAACCCTGCTATGAATGTAGAAATCTCCAATATGAATTTGAACCTGGAAAAATATAGCCAAGCAACTTACTGAACAGTGACTATCTGGTGTTAGTTTAAGGATTCTCAGTTTCCTGTTCTGTGGTCATCATCTTGCACATCTTTCCGAATACACTGACTAACTCTGGGGGCTGTGTATGTGTGTTCATACACACACATGCACGCACACACGCTTTTTAAAATAAATGAATACTGTTGGATATGTGTTGAATGTCTTGAAATCAAAAGGAAATTCAAAATTTAAAAAGATTTAAGAGGTGTTATTTGTTTTGTTTACCTTAATTTTTGGATAGCTAACTGAAATAAAGATTATAATGTTTTGTACTTTTTTGCATCAGCAAATATCAAAATAATTTTGGTAATGGGAATAATTACTATGAAAAGTACAAAACAATTGAAAAGAATACTAAAGATACTGAATGTTTCTGCATTAAAAAATAGCAATTCTTATTTATATTACCTTGCTAAATATGTTGTTTCCTGATTAAAGATAGTTCTAATTAAAATATTTGATCCACAGTTTACCTCTAAGGCCTTAAAATAATACTTATCTCTTACAAAAATATTAAGTCTCTAGAGAATATTTGTGAAGTTTATGGAGGCAAATCCAGAGTACTTAGCTGCAGGCAAATAAAAAAAATGCTGTTCTCTGCTCCCTGCTCCATCAGCATTGCACAATTCCCAAGCTCCGTATATACAGCTGAAGAAATAAAAACTACTTGAGTACTTTTAGATTAAGGCAGTTATAAATCAAATGTACAAAACAATATTTCTAAATGGAACAGCCTTGTCAGTTTGAATTTCCTCATTTTTTGAAGAGCTAAAGGATGGTATTTTTGACACTTGTGATGGTCCAATTATTTTGCTGGAGTACAGATGCATGAAAAAAAATGTGTATGTGAATTGGAAGGAGGAGGGGAGAATTCTGCATGAAATAATTGCTATTATTCCCCAAGTGGATCTTCTACAATTACATTTGATATCACATTTGATTGCATGGAAATGGTTGGTTAACTAAACCAATTTCGTTTCCAATTGGGTTGCAATATTAATTGTACTTACACATGTATAAACATAAGGAATCTCATTTGTATTTTAACAAGGACAATCTTTATGCATGGCCTATTAGCATCCACTTATTTATAAGAAGACTAAATCGCAGACTTTTAGGAATTAATTATCACATTAAAAAGCTACATGAAAAAGTCTTTCTATATGTACTATCTTTTAAGCAATAGTATTGTTTTATGTTCTTCTGGCTTAAGTATTGATTCCATGAAACCTACATTTTCTGAGACAGCATTTACCAAGTGTGCTTACCAGTGAGACAGGAGGTCATGGAAATACTACTTTTGAATTTTGATTTTTTTTTTAACTATTCATATTGAGTGCATAAAAACATAGAGAAAAGCTGCTCAGAAAAGAAATCAAGGATAAAAAGAATAGCTGAGGTGAAAGAAGTCCTCCTTCACAAGGGATGATGCACAGAGGTGACCCAAGGGCAGAGCAGGAGCAGGCATCTCTCATTGCTTGTCTTCACCTCTGGTTGAAGATTTGAGTCTTAAGAGCTATCTGTAATTTATCATGGATGTTACAACAGCACTAAAACATTGTATTTTAAAAGCTTCAACTCAAAAGACAAACAACTTCACCCCTTTAACTTTAAAGCTACTTCTATCTAAAGTAGATGAAACATATTTTATGTCTTTTGAAAGAGGGGAGGACTTAGACATTTGGGGGAGAAAACCATTTAGGATATTATTTTCCTCTCATGCCATCATAGAAAGGATACGGCTGTCATGGGTGTACTTCTAATAGTCCTCTTCAGGGCAAAGACTGTGGGAGATGGTAGACCTCAAATTTGGCTCCAGCCCCAGGGGAGCAGAGTCCCAGAGGGCAGAGAGGTGCTGAAACCTTCCCAGAGGAGTGATCCACACCAAGTTATTTCATGAAAGTATCTATAGCACCAAGCATAGCTTTGCACAATGTGCTGATCCAAAACCTAGTTTAAAAAACAAAACAACAACAACAGCAAAAAAAAAAAAAAAAAAAAAAAAAGTCCCTTCCATTGATTTTGGTTCATTTTGGGGGAGGTCTAAAGCATATGTGACTTGGGAAAAAAACCCATGCAGTATGATTGATTTGAATTGACAGGCAGATGGTCAAGGTCTTCGGGAGAATAATATTTTTTTCTCTGAAGGGCTGTGTGCCACCTTCACTTATGTGGCATATAGCTTTGATTTGTGCATAATTTAAATGAAATGTGCCATATATCTCACTGCAAAGATATGAAATCAGCTTTTGTCTGTCAGTGACTGTGTGCACTTTGGCATCTTTTCACTCAGGGGACAGAGATGTTTATATGCCGGATAGGTTGTAGAAAGGTGAGGCACGGAGGAAATAAAAATGAATCATAAAGTATTGAAATAGTGTGGTTTCACAGGTTGTTCTGATGTTTATCTGATTCTTCCTAAATAACGCACATCTCCTCAGTTCAAATGAATTCCAATTTTTGCAGGAACCTGCATTTCTAAAAGTCTTTCAATAGTTCTTTGTCAAAGAAAGGCAGGAAATACATCAATTACAGCAATTTCATCACTGTTAGGGTGAAATAAAGTAGCTTATACTTATTCCTTTTTGTGTTTTTTAACTAAAACTTCTTCCCATTTAAAAAAAGGGGAAAAAAAAAAACAGCTTTGGTTCCTACTATATTTCAAGAAGTCTCACTCTGCCTTCTTGGATTTGCACAGTTAGCAAGGGGAGATTCCTCTTAATTTAGAAGTTCACTGTGAACATGACCATGCTGAAGCCTGTCTAGGGGAATGTGACATACACGTCATCGTATGAGTACCAAATTTGTCTGACGTTCCCTCCTGGGAACAAGATCTCGTTGTCCAGCGCTCTGTCCCCAGGATTTTGCCCCTAATACTGAGATTCCGATTTTCACAAGGACTCACAGATGTCCTCTGCACTAAAACATTTTGGGAGACATATGTCTTAGACATAAGAAACATACACAGAAGGTAAAAAACTACAGCTTGTTAGAAAATGACATTTTTAAAGGCAGTGACTCTTGCTAGCTTGCTGGGAGTCTGCAGCTGGAGGAGGGTGGGCTCTATCTGCACTGCAGACGGGGGTTTCCTGAGGCTCAGCATACCGAGATCCTTGGCAGTGCCCAAAAGGATTAGCTTGGTGCCTTCCCTTCTGTAAGTCTCTCTCTGGTGACTCTTGGATTAATTTTGTCTAGAAATCGTAGACTCCTCCTCACATCGGTGTTGCTTTAGGGGATTTCTTCCATGCACTACTTCTCCTATGTATGTATAAGATCTGTTTTATGGGTTAGTGTAATTGTTATCGCTGGAGATCTTCAAGGCCTGCCTGGATGCAACCCTGTCTAACGTGCTCTAGGTGACCCTGCTGAGCAGGGAGGTTGGACTCCTATTGATTCTATGGTTCTATGATTCTGTGATCACTTATGCCTATAATCGTTGATTTTTTCACCCATAGGATTTTTAATCCAAGATGGAATTTGTTAGTGGATAAAGTAGGAAGGCAAACACTAGCTTTACATTCAGAATGGAGACCATATATATGCAGGAATCTTAGATGGGTAACTATAATAAATAAATAAAATAATAAATATATAAAACCAGTTTTCGTAACGTATCTTTTGGTCTTTGGATTTTGGTTATTTATGCTAGCTCATCTCTTAATACATTTCCATTCAGTTTATTACTCTGTAATATAAATCGTTGCAAGGATCTCATCAATGCAGCAAAGTAGTTCACTGGTAGAAAACATGCCAAAAAAGCTTTCAGGATAGAGAGATGACACACCTTCAATCACTGTTGGATCTTTCAACATTACATTTTATCTGAAAAATCAAACACGTTAAAAGCATCTCATATTCTTTCTAGTTATTGACCAGGCAGCTCATTAAAAACTGTGCTACTCCTGAGAAAAGCTGGGAGGGAAGGAGAAAAAAAAAAAAAAAAAAAAGAAAAAGAAAAGAAAAAAAAAGGAGAAAGGTGTGATTGCTTCTTCTTAAGACACCATACATATGCATTATCGCCTTCTTTTTGAATGATTCTTTAATGTGCTTTCTGAACAAACATCTTATTAAAAGCAAGATGTACTATTGTACTCAATTTATTAACACCCTGCAGGTTCTTTAGTTTACAACAGAGAAGCGCTGTATGTTAAGAAAAGCTTTCTGCAGACTGCTGTTGGATGTATTATCTCAGAATCATCACTGACTTTGTTATACAGTTAGATGTCGATAATTACTTTTTTCATTCTACATTTCACCCTCATATTCAAATTCTAATAAAAATTTGTGATAAATAATTCTTAGCATAGTTTTACTACCTAAAGTGAATAAGTAAAATAAATTAAAAATGGAATTCTAGGATACTGTTTATTTTGTTTTTACATTTTATTATCAGTTTCATTTTTTTCTGTTGAAAATTCACAGCATCTTTGTGGTTGATTCATTCTTGCCAGTCTAACAGCCATCTTCTAGTCGAGTTGAGATATTGCTTCCTCAGTTTGCATCATCTCCTACATGAACTCAGTACGTCAGGGTCCTCTATTCCTCCTTACGTTCATGTTACCTTGACCTGTTTAATGTTAAATTCAGCAAATGTGTTGATGATTGTTAAGAGTTACTTACCTCTACTGGTTTCAAATTACTAATTTCCTCCTAGAAGATCTAGAAAGACATAGAAATTCAGAAAATATTAGAAAGTTTGGATTCTTATTTCAAAGAATGAATGACAGCCATACAATGTATGTTGATTAATAGTCTTTGATGATTGTTTTTAAATGATAACCTTGGTAGTTTTCCTTACAATTTACTAATTTTTCTAAAGTAAGTTAGAAAAAAATATTTTTAAGTGTTTCATGTCGAAAGGGACAGAAACTGAGAATATGCAAGTATAGACTTAGGCCTGGGCATAATATTTCGGACTTAAAATAGAGTCTTTTTGAAATTTGGAGATGAATGGATGGGATTGTTTGGGGTGGAGATCTTTATTTGTGGGTTTTCTTTTTTTCACTCTGTTTCCTTCTTTTAACCTCTCATATTTAACTAATAAAGACATAGGAGTCATCAGGCAATACCTTGATAGGTTGCCTTGTTCGTTAGGCATAGGATTTCTTGTTTGTTTTTCTGATCTTAGTTGAAAGTTCAGAATGTCTTTTCAACAGCCCATCATCTGTAGAAAATAATAATAAAAACACTAACTTGGCAGTTGGAAGGTTTAGATATTTTAATGTTCATAGGCCTTAGTAGAAATGTCATGAAATATCATGTCAAAAAAGAATAGAGAAGAGAAAGAAGACAACACCTAATGGCTTAAGAAACAAAATATTTGCGTTTTTCCAGACAGTATGTGCTTAAATGATACCACAAGCTGAGGTACCAAGACTTGTGCAGTGGTTGAAAACAGAACACGTTTGATGACTGTATTAGTTTGCAGTTGCTATACAGTAGAAAGGTTAATGAGAATTTCATTCTCAATTGACTTCAAGATGACTTCAGAGCAGTCAACAGTCCTGCAGGATACCTATTGGTAACAGCCATAGTTTGTGCCAGGGATCTGGCAATTCTTATCCTTCTACTTCTGTGTGCAAAGTATTCTTCTGATTTCATGGAATTTAAACAAATGGTGGAATTCTGACTTTTCTAGGTTCTGAAGATGAACATTGTGTTGTTAAAGTAATGATGAGTCTTTCTGAGGACTTGCCACAAAACAAGAGATGTGTGTAATACAGGGTAGAGAGATTCTTTCCAGTAAGCAATATGTTAATGTCCTTCTGTTTTCTACAAAGAAGCGATTAAGAAACTACCTAATTTGATGAGAAATGTGGTTTGTTAGATATGTCTTTCCCTTTCTCTGGTTCACTTTTGCTATCAGCTATGAGCAGATAAAGACCATATAAATGCATATGTAAGCAACACTAGGTCTCTTTGGAGCGACATTAGGACTTTAGCAAGTCTGAACAGCTCTAGGCTGACTCTCCAGTTGCTTCTAATTTCCATGTTTATGCAAAACACTGTCATTCTGGTTCTTTCTTCCTATTTGATATTCCCAAATTTTATTTCCACTGAAGCACCCTACATTGTAACTGCCTTGAAAATTTAAAGAATAAATATAAATATATGAGTATGGTAATCCGGTACAGATCCTCACTTTTAAAAATGGATGAATAATCCCTGATGAATAATTAATTCAAGCAGAATTCTTCTTACTCCTGTGAGTATTATGACTTCTCAAGAGAAGAACTTCAGTTTTACATTTCTTAAGAGTTACACATGGGAATGGTAAAACTAGAGATCCTGGCTCTATTGAGAGTCTTCAGTGTCTGCATTTAATTCTGGTGTTTTTTCCTGATAAAACTTTTATGTCTTGTGTTTAATTTTTTCTAGCAAAAAAGTGAAAGAGGATTTTCAACAAAAAAGTTTTCTACAAGACTCTAAGATTTCTATATAGGCCAGTTCAATTTCACTGAATTTACTCTGGGTGTAATAGTTTAAATTATTTCTAAGGGAAATAATTCTAAAGGGAATAATTTCCTTATTATATGGGAGCATAGGGTATAGGAGATTTACTTTCAAATGTGTCCATTCTCTCTTTCTCTTTCTTTTTTATCAAGATATCTCTGCCTCAAGGTTTTCCTTGAGTCAATTCGAGTCATAACATTTGATATTGAAGAAAGTGCTGTAAACCCTGGTACAGTATATCTATAACACTACTGAGCAACACTATAAAAATTAACTACAGTCTTCTTTGGCTAAGACATTTGTCAAACATATCTGCAAATTTGCTGGTGAAATCATTGCCTAAGACTTTCAACTAACTTAAGTCATGTTTTGAGATTCTGTATTTGAGCTTGGAAGCTGCTGTGCTGCTTTTCAAATGTGTGAATAGTAAAAAGGAAAATTGGTGAATTATGCTGGAGATGAGGATCACAGATCAGCCAGATAGTTTTTGACCGGAGCCTGGGACTTGCCTGGAGCCTTAGGTCATTCAGCACTTTCCAGCCCCCGCAAAGAGCAGGTACGGAGCGAAAGGCAGAGGGCTCAAGATGCCAGCACGACTACTGTGACTCTCCTCTTTTACGGGAGAGGTAGCAGAAGCACTCTTGAATCTGTATTTTCCTCTACTTTAACCCAAGGAATGCCTCACTTCCAAGACTGCACACTTCTTTTACAAAGGATAATGGGATAAAGTGGGATAATGGTATAAAGGGATAATGTTTGACAAAAAAGAAGTACATTAGAGATCTACTGGGATACTTCCTCCTTTTCCAGTATTTTATTTTCCTGCAGTTAGAGGCAACTGGTCATTAGCTAGATTAGGCCAACTTTTGCTTATGAATATCTGAAATTTTGTCCCCTTTTCCTGGTTCTCTGGTGCTCATGAGAGCAAGGGAACTGCATATGGGAACCACTCTTGTTAGGTGTGCACTTCATACAGAGTTGTAACTCTGACTCCCTGAGGCACTGTTTAAGAAATACGTTTTTGATAAAATATCAACTGAATCTCTAAAATCTGTATCTATATTATTGAATTAAAAGAAAAAAATCCAGGGACCTAGTTCTGGAACTAGGTGGCAGAGGTTGGCAATATTCAGGCTGGACTTGGTCTTGTGACTCCTCTCAGGGGTACTGAGGCCCTCAGTGATAATTTGTGTGTGTGTGTGTGTGTGTGTGTGTGTGTGTGTGCGCGCGCATGCGTGTGTACTTTTCTGCTCAAAATTTCAGAAATAACTTGAAAGAAAATGGTGCAGCTTATTAAATAAATATTTTCATTGCGTGGAACTAGGGAGTGCGTGTGCTTCAGGTGCTTTGTCTGCTGCATCACAGTATGTAAGAGTGTTTTAGGGTATAAAACCTGTTGAGGTACTGTTGGAGGAGTGTCAAAAGCAAGACAGAGCACAACCTGGTAGAGTCAGAGAAGAGATGAGGTTGGAAGGGACCTCTGAAGATTGTCTAGTCCAATACCCTTGGTAAAAGTAGGGTCAACTAGAGCAGGTTGCCAAGTACCAAGTCCAGTCGAGTTTTGAATGTCTCCAAGGATGGAGAGCCCACCACCTCTCTGGGTGCACTGCTCCAGTGTTCAACCACCCTCACAGTGAAGAAGTATTTTAGAATTCCCTGTGTCCCAAATTGTGCCTGTTGCTTCTCATCCTGTCACTGAGCACCACTGAGTCTGGCCACATCTCATTATGCTCTCCCATCAGATATTTATAAACACTGATACGATCCCCCTGAGCTTTCTCTTCTTCAGGCTGAACAGTCCCAGCTCTCTTGTCTCTCCTCATGTGAGAGATGTTCCAGTGCCTTCACCATCTTCATGGCCCTTTTGCTGGGCTCACCCCTGTTTATCCATACTTTTCTTGTAATAAGGAGCCCAACACTCCATGTGTGGTCTCAGCAGTGTTAAGTAGAGAGGTAGCATCACCTCCCTTGAGTTTCTAATGCAGCCCAGGTGTCGTTAGACTTCTTCACCATGAGGATGCATTGCTTTCTCATGGTCAGTTTGTCCACCAGGACCTTCAGGTCCTTCTCTGCAGAGTTGCTCTCCAGAAGGTCAGCCCCAGCCTGCACTGACTCTTGAGGTTATTCTTGCCCAGCTGCTGGACTCTTCACTTCCCTTTGTTGAAGTTCATGAGGTTCCTCTCTGCCCAGTTCTCCAACCTGTTGAGCTCCCTCTGGCTGGCAGCAGAGTTATCTTGTCTGCACAGTCTGCGAGTGGTCTTGGGACATGCGATGCCATGAACTGCAGCTGGGCACTGTTTGAGTGCTCGCTAGCTGTCACAGACTGCAGCTGCATGACGGAGTATGCTAACACGCACAGGATTGCATCCTGTGCTCAGGATTGGTCTTTGCTTTATTTTTTAAAAATACATCACCACAGGAAATAAAACATGTGCTGTCCTAAAACATACCATGGTTAGTGGTCAGTAAATAGTCAGCATTGAGAGTAAACACTGAGGAGGAATGCTATTTAAAGAGAAAACACATTTACATTAGAGCAATAGGTATAGACCAGTTATGAATAAATTTAACTGGAAAATTGGAAGAAGAAAGGTAGAAGGAAGAATGCATCAGTTTAATGAGTTTCTCAGTCTATCGATAGTGATAGGGCAAGCAACCCACCACTTTTATGAAAAGAATTACGACATTATTATGAATTATGGTATGGTTATGAGTTATGAATACTACTTTTATGAAAAAAGAATTATGACATGGACAGTGAAACTGGATTTCCTCTCCAGATTCATACTGATAAGTTTTACTGACACAAGAATACATCACTGAAATGGTTACATGCCAGAAAGAGTGCAGCATTGCGAATACATACATTGAACTTGGAGTATGTTTGTCAAGTATAGGATTCATGTAAAATCAAATCATTCAAATCATTGTCAAGTATAAATTGTTGAGGAAATACTGAAAGAAATAAAACCGAAAATGCCAAAAACTTTTATCTCTGCCTGGAAGCTCTGCAGTGTTATTTTTGCAGGAGTTTTAGAGGATTTAGGATGGAACAGGACAGATCGTTCCCCTGTTGCTTTAAGATAGAAAGATTTAAAGCTTATACATAACTGAATGAAATACTCGATATACTTTTTCCTGTTTTTCTTTTTTTTTTTGTGTGTGTGTGTGTGTGTTACTAAGCGTAAATGAGGATATATATTAAGAATCAGACAGGACGTGAGCATAAACTAGCCCTAGTGAAAAGGGTGGAAGGTATATGTATGTGTATATAAGTTATATAAATATTCCTCTGCATGTGTATATATAAACATACATACACAGTCACATATATGTGTGTATGCATTCGTATAAGTGGAGATATATGAACATACAGAAATCCATCTAATGATGTGTCTGTGGATATTTATGGCTGCGAACAGGTGCTATATTATTAGATGACCCTCTGTTCTGCACATCTGCGAGGGGCCAAAGCTGGTGGTGTTAGGTACCTTGAGAATACAGGCAGTTAAGCCAGCATGTGCTTTGAAGTTTCACTTCTGTCATGTTTTAAAACCGAGAAATATTAGAACAGAGACGAAGACACAAACGGGGAAAACACGATGAATAATTTGCGAGAGCCGAGGGCGAGCAGTGCCGGTGTGGAGCGCGGCAGGGAAGGCGTCCTGGCCTCCCCGTCAGCCGGCACAGTTGTGTGTTGTCGCTGCCCTGGCATCCGTAGTGTTTTGAGCACGTGTGTCCTTTATTTCCAATAATGTTTTGAGTACGTGTGTCCTTTATTTCCAATTCCTTGTGCCCATAGACTGAACAGTCCGTGCTGGCCGCATCGGAGTATTGGTTTTATGGCGTAATGATAACGTGTGGCATCACGGCGTCGGTGTTTAGGGACGTTTGTGGTAGGTACACGACCTGTTGAAATAGGGTTTGAGGGATTAAGTAGGTCTCGAGCATCATAGGAGGCATTTTGCAACAACAACAACAAAGGTGCATGTATTTCTTCAAACTCTCAATACACTCCTTCCACTTTCCTTCTTACTCTCTTCTTTGTTTTGTTCTTTCAGCGTTGCTCTCTCTTTCCAGTAACGTTTTTGGTTAGGCATGCAGGAGCTTTCTCCCTGCCTGTCTTTTTTCATCAAGTGGCTCTCTTGCTTTCAGGCTTTACAGTACATCGATCTTTCTCATGTTTAAAGTATCTTTTCCATTGGCTGTTTTCTTGCATCTCTTGTTATTTGCCTATCTGTCTACCCTGATTTTGAAGGAGGGGGGAAAAAAGGTGAATTTCAAAGAAGTGCTGGCAGGACAAGATTTTTTAACTGAATTATGCAAAATTTAAGGGACCAAATCTACATATTACCACAGATTTTGATGGGAGAGCAAAAGTGCTGTGGAATTTAATAGTTTTCTACCTTAAATAAGAATTATGGGTTGTTAAAATATTTCAGAAGTTTGTTGGAAGGTGTGTAAATTCAGAACAAGCTGATTCCTTCTCATCCCAGTTATTAGAAGCAGGCAAAGCAGGCAATGACAGCAGTGATCATTTTACATAGCCATATATAAATTCATGTCTGTATATTTGAAGTACATAAAGCTAGCAGAGCATTAGTGTGTAGTAGTTATCAAATGTTGGCTCTTGCCTGATGTTACTATTACAGTGTGTATAATAGTGAATTCTTACCCCTATTTTACAAAAAAGAGAGAAAAAAAGTAGTTACTGGATTTCTAAAAAGTGAAAGAAAAAGAAATAACACAGCCAGATTTAAAAGCCCACAGTCCTTGCCTCTGTTTCTCTGCATGGTTCCAGATAGATTGCCAGATGAAAATTGGGAGACAAGCCATAATGTATTTTAAGAACATGAACTTCCCATCTTATTTGTTTTGTTCTTTGCAAAATTTTACATTCAAACATCTTACCTTTTAAGTATTAATTTATTAATTAATTTTTCCTCTATTTTTAGTATCAAATAAGTAAATCTAACTTACCCAAATTGTCTGAAATTACAGGGTGACTAGAGAAAAAGAGTATATATATATATATATATATATGTATAAATATATATATATATATTTTTTCTAAACGTATTCTATATTGCTCTGTTCAGTTTATTGCTGAACTATCTGAACATCTTGCAAAAAGGCATTGAAGGACATAGCTAGCATCTCTGTCTCTGTGTTCCTGTTTCCAAAGAGCAGTTGTTTGGTAGCCTGTACCTGCAGTTCTCAGTGCTAAGTAAAATAAATAAATAAATAAATAAATAAATAAATAAATAAATAAAAACAGAAGCCCTCCTTAACTATGTTTAGAAAATGACAGGTGTGGATGGTGAAAAGAAGTCATATTTTTCACTATTAAAAAAGGATATGAAATCTGTTCAAACTATGCACATTGTCAAGAGCTATGTGCAACTAGCTGCAAGGTTGCAGCTAGCTTGTGGTTGTGACGGTACAGCTGCAAGTGCCGTGCCCAGCTAGCTACCTCGCTAGCTCCCTCTTAATCGGGGTATTCCTTCGCATTTTTTGCTATAGCCATTCCCAAAACAGATAAATCAGATAAATTGCAGATAAAAATCTCTATTGTGATCCATGAGAGAAAGGTGACAAAATACAAATTATTTTACATATAGCGTAGTTGTTAAGGCAGATAGTGAGAAAGGTAGCAGCAGGATAGCGGTACAGCTCTCACGGCTCCTTCTTCTTCTGCGAAAACTTCATCACACCACTGTAATATACCAAATAATTAGAGAGAAAAGTAATCATGTTTTAATTATTTGCGATAAAGACGTTTTACTTGCAGAGGTTTACTGGGAAAGTGCCCGTCTTTCTTACGCCAAGCAGCAAGACGGACGGTGTTTGGCGTGCGGGGCGGTGCCCGTGCTCCCGAGCGGCTGCTGCGGGCAGGGGCGCGCCGGGCGGCCGCGCTGCGCCGCGCTGCGCCGCGCTGCGCCCGCCGCGGGCAGGACGCGCGCGAACGGCCCGGTTAGGATCGCTTCCGCTCCGTGTTAATTAGGCACTCGAGCGCTGGGTGTTTCTCAAGGCCGCTGACTGGCTGTTTGCTGCCCCTGTGAGCCGTCAGGGGTTTCGCATAATCGTTTAAGGCGAAGACTTACCGAAGCGGGCAACACTGATTGATTTTTTAACTAGGCTTGTGTACTGCAATAATCCCAGGACGTACAGCTAGGTAAAATCTACGTGCAGTTTAGACGATTTATGGTATTTTTTTGTGTGTGCTGGCAACAACCAAAGAAAATAATGCTGAGTAAGCTAAGTTAAAGTAAAAATATATTAATGTTTTCATTAAGCAGATAGAATAGTGTGATATAGAGGTTAATCAGCTGCTACTATATTCATTTCATTTTCCACCTGGAAATCTACTGTGTAATCCAGTTGCATTTTGCCTTATAACAAGAATCTCTACACAATTGGTTATATTTTGAAGAAGTTATTATGATGAGAAAATTAGCAGTTTCCTGTACCTTTTGGAAGAATATTTCATTGGTTGCTGTACTTGATGAACGTGTAGTTCTGCATTACATGGAAAAAAAAATCCAAATACAATTAATAACAAGTAATAATAAAACAAGTAATTCAAATAATGGAAATAATTAATACAAAAAAATCAAACAAGTGTTGTCAGTGGATAAGTTAACAAAATATTTCTCATCAATCCAGGGGTTGTATTGCATTTATTTTTATGCATTCAACTACTTCTGTCTTTTAATCCTACAGCCAAATTGCAATTAAAATTTAAAATAAATTCTTTTTTTTTCCATAAAACTAAGTATCATCATGACAACTAGAGCAGTTTAATTATGTTTTCCTTTAAGACTTTTTGTGGGGAAAATTATCTGAAGATTGAGTTTTCTTTGAAATAGAAAAGTTTTCCTGTTTTGCACTAGTACAGTTTATATAATCAATTCTAGAAACTATTTGAAGACAAGAGTAATCACTTTAGTAATCTTTTATATTTTCATAGTACCTATGCAGCAAAAAAAACCAACCAAACATAACCCACCGTGATATCAACATAAAGCATTCCTACTGTTTAGCTAAAATTAAAAAAAAAAAAAAAAAGAGAGAGTAAAATGGTATTGTTAATTGCTTTGAGGCAGACTGACAGAAATATTTCATTTTGGTTTCTAAATGACATCAGCTTTGTTCCAGCTGAACAGATATAACTTTGCTACTTCAATTTTTTCTAAGTAAGCATACAATGTGATATAATATGAGCAGTGGGAAGAAACAATCAGACAAAAACCTACTTACGCACCCTGTAATAAAATAACATGGTTTTCTCCTGTGCTTTGTACGTAACATAAAACTAAACATATCACTCACCTTAGCTGATTATAATTTGCATAAGGTAAATTAAATCAAGCATGGTTAAAGTGAGCATCTAAGGGGATAGTGCTACAGGAGAAAAGGAACACCAGACAAGTACGGACGGACGGATGGACGGACAGACACACAGCCTGGTGAGCGGGCACAGCCCAGCCTGGGCTGGTGGCCCACATGCCAGTCTTTGCATCAGGCTCAAATCCCTCTATTTTGGTGTCTTGAAAGGACTTGAAAATGAATTCTTCACAGAGTATATTTTTATCTGGGATCTATTTTTCTATATTACTGTTATCCTTTCATGTGAGGGTTGCGTGTTTTAGTCACTGTCAGTCAAGTGTGTGAGTTAATAAATAGTGAGTTTTTTTAGTATTCTAGTGGATATTAATCAGTCACTTCAGTCCATCTGAACGAGCAAATGTCTGCCTCATGAAAATTATAGTTTTGAAGGTTCCTAGAAAAATAAACTGTAGATAAACACTAAGTTTACCTTTCTCACCTTTAAAAAAGTGTATTTTTGAAAGAGAATATGTAGCTGCTTTAATCTTCTTTATGTCATTGCCTATAATTGTCACCTTCATCTTTTCATTCCTATTACTAGTCTTAGTGTAACCTTGGGAAATGCCTTCTAGACAAATCCAGGTAGAATGGACTTTGCATGAATTGTTGGGCCAACCTGAATTTTTAATTTGTGTATAAAATTCAGAATTGTGGGATACTAGTTCTTTAATAAATGATATTTCTGGGAACAACCCATCTAACACAAATGATTCATTCCTCCACATTATGGATAATATACATGTGTGAGTATTTCTAGATTGGAATGTTGCTGAACTGTTCTACATTTGCAAGTTTTTATTAAAAAGTAATTCTTTTTTTTTTGTTCCTATTTAAGTCCAAGTCCTGTTTCAAGACCCTGTTTTAAATGCATTTTTTCAACCCACTTTTTACAACACGTGTTAAGACATAGTATTTCCCACTAGTTTACCATATTGCTGGACTTTATGTTCACTTTAAATCCAGGAGGTAAATCAGCATTTCTGCTCATAGGAATTGAAGGAAAAAAATCTTATTAACTGCTAAACTCCCCCTCTCTCTTAAAAAAAAAAAAAAAAAAAAAAAAGTGACAATTCACTAATGTAAAATCGTAAAGCTATAATAAAAACAGATTGCAGTAGTTGGCAGTCTTTCTTTTTTTCCCCATTTGAGAATTAGGCAAACTTATTTCCTAAAATTATACTGTTTAGAAACAGAAGTGATTTTTCATTTGTGGTGGGTCACATTTAGCTTTCTTTTCTGGAGAGTCTAATTATTCCTTAAACTGTATGTCATAAAATAAGAGGGATTAAACTAAAACTGGATGGCTTATTTATCATAGGACCTATTAGGTTAGTATTTTATTATCCTAAGGGTAATGAAATGAACATTTCTTTGTCTACCTAGACAAGGGAAGGGAAGACAAGAAAATGTTTGTTAAAGAAAAATGTATTTTGCCAACAGTTCATGAAAAAGTACTTATTAGCATTTGTAGGAATTTACACTGGTTTGTCCTCCAGGTGTTCAGCTATTTGATATGTCTGTGAAAGAAAAGATAAAACAGTCTTATCTGATAATTTTCACTTCATACTTGTCAATAGGATTCCCAATTCTTTCACTAATGTTCTATGTATTTTCAAAATGTTTGGGACTAATTTCTGAAAAGGAAGAGGTCTTCAATGCATTCTACACCTCAGTTTTTAATGGTAAGATTGGCTGTCAGGAACCCTGAGCCCCAGAGAGCAGAGGGAAGTCTGGAGCAAGGAGGTCAACCTTGATGGAGGAGGATTGGGTTAGGAGAGGACAGTAGATGATGTTTATTTTGACTTCAGAAAGGCTTTTGACACTGTCTTCCATAATGGCCTAATAAGCAAACTTAAACGTGGACTAGGTAACTAGTCTGTGAGGTGGATTGGAAACAGGCTGTACTGCTGGGTTCACAGAGTTGTGAGCAGCAGCACAAATCGATCTGGAGGGCAGTCACTGGTCAAGAGTCGATGCTGGGGTCAGTGCTTTTCAACATCTTTCTAATGACCTGGAGTTTGCAGATGATACCATACTTGAAGGAGTAACTGATACACCAGATTCAGAGGGACCTCGACAGACTGGAGAAATGGGCAGAGAGGAACTTTGTGAACTTCAACAAAGGGAAGTGAAGAGTCCAGCAGCTGGGGAAAAATAACCGTAGGCACCAGTACAGGCTGGGGGCTGGCCTGCTAGAGTACAGCTCTGTGGAGGAGGATGTGGTAGGTCCTGGTGGACAAGTTGACCATGAGCCAGCAATGCCCCCTCATGGCAAAGACATATCCTGGGCTACATTAGAAAGAATGGTGCTAGAAGCTCAAGAGAAGTGATCTCTCCCCTCTACCCACTCCTGGAGTTCTGTGTCCAGTGCTGGGCTCCCCAGTACAAGAAAGCCATGGATAAACAAGGGTGAGCCCAGTGAAGAGCCACTGATGATGATGAAGGGACTGGAGCATCTCTCATATGAGCACAGTTTCGTCTGTTCAGCCTAGGGAACAGAAGTCTCAGAACTTCTGTTCCCTATCAACGTGACAAGGACACAAACTGAAACACAGGGAGCTCCTCCTGAATAGAATAAAGCACCCCGTGAGGGTGGTCAGACACTAGAATAGATTGTCCGGAGAGGTTGTGGAGCCTCCAGCAATGTCTAGAAGCTGTCTGGACGTGGTCCTGGGCAACCTGCTCTAGGTGACCCTGCGTGAGGAGGGGCTTGGTCCAGATGATCTCCAGACATCTCTTCCAACCCCAGCTGTTTTCTGATTCTGTAATTTAAAAATGTTCTCCAAAGTTGTATCTCTAAGAATTTATTTCTATATTGAACTATGTAAAAGTAAATATTATCTGCACATGATTCCTCTTGAAGGAGGAAAGGTAATAGAGTAGAAACAGATTTAATAATCGCTAGGAGTAGCTGTGCTTCTTGCTGAGCTATTACCTGCGAATACATCACATGCAGATACAGGGATCTACCATTGCATCGTGCATTTTCAGCAGCAAGGCAGTGTGTGTTTAAGTGTATGCACCACCTACATTCTTGCATCCAAAACAAGGTGATGCAGTTCATAACATCAACCTGAAGGAAATCATAAATATGTTTGTAATATGTTTTGATTTCTCCTGTTCATTTGTTTTTTACTCTACCTGTAGAAGAAAATAAACAATCCTCGTATCTATCACTACTAGCAGGGCCACTGCAATATAAAGGAGCTGTTACGCATTGCCTGCTTTTGATTGCTTTAATACATTTTATATAACATGCCAAGATGTTAAGCCAAATAAATTGTTTTAAATCAAAGAAAATTCAAACAAAAAGTTAGTCTTAATTTCAGATTTTAAAACACATGGTACTAATTTTGCAATACTGTGAAAGTGTGGTGGTAGAAGGATTATTAGCTTAGGATGGCACAGGACAGAACAGAACAGAATCCTGAAAAATAGAGTAGTCAAAAATATAATAATAAATTGGCCTGCAATGTATAAAATTCATTTGCCTTTCATATCCTAGTCAGATACTGAAGCTGTTTGTTTTGAAATAATTTGCAACAATGTGAACTATCCTTTTGCAATCTATAAATTTTGCAAGCATGTATACCCACTGATACTATGTTAAAGTTTCTACTTTATACCTATAGCCTCCTAAAGTCATTTCTTCCATAAACACACCTTCAAGACTCTCCTACTAATTCCCTTCAGTCATGAACTGAGATACTAACGAGTATAATGAGTGTTTACTCTTCTCCTTGGCAGCATTATTGAATGGGAGGAAAAAAAAAAAAAAAAGAAAAGAAAAAGAAAAAGGAAAAGAAAAGCTGAGGTGTTCATGTTGTTTTTTAGGCTTGCTGAAAAAGTATGCCGTATCCCTGGACGGCAGGTGCTGCAGAAGTGTGTGACAATAGGAAGGTTCAAATTCTTTGTGTCAAGGAGTTAATAAATAACTAAACTACATGCCTGGGAACCAGCAACAAAGCAATTTGTTCTTGTCATCCAGAAGTGGTTAAATTATGAAAAATTGTCCTCTATAGATTTAACTGATCCATGAATCTAATTTGTGAACTGTAGTGTGTTGTAGCTCTGTGTAACTCGTATTTTCTGTATTAGGAGCAGTGAAATATGACCAATGCCACTTTTTGTTAATGAATTATATAGGTAATATCTCCAGGCAGGATAATGGACTACAAAACATGCATAGCCTAAAAAGTATTTAATTTATTTTTGGAGGTTTAGTTTAATTAACTTCTAAATGTGTCTTTTTTTCTGAAACTTGCTTCTTTAATAGGTTATGTAAAAATATATTATTTAGTTCAGAAGAATTAGATAGCAATGCCTAGATCAGTTAAAATATACTGATACATATGATCAGTTAAATGATATATATAAAATAAAGGGGATAATATAATGGTGCAAATACAGAACCCTTTTGTTCAAGTAGAGAAATGGATTTGCATATGCAGAAGACAATATTAAAAGCCCTATGCATTAAATGACACTACTATGCTACGACCAGGTACAGTGTTTGGTAAAGTCGAGGAGTGGGAATGGGGTGGAGGAAATAAGCTGATATACTGGTGAAATCCTGAGCATTTTTAATTGTTGCTTGTCAATTATTATTATTATTATTATTATTATTATTATTATTATTATTATTATTATTTGGACATGCTCTAGGTGACCCTGCTGAGTGGGGAGGTTGCACTAGATGATCTCCAGAGGTCCCTTCCAACCTTACTGATTCTGTGATTAGGTCTATTTATATTACATTTGTTTCTGTACACAACCATGTACAAAGTAAAGAGAATCCAAGTGAAGCAAGAGTTAGCTTTGATCTCTAACGGGGAAAGGAATTTCCTCCTTTGTCCTCAGCACACTGTGGGCTCTGGTTTAGATATCCAGAAATGGGTAAGAAAGCAGTTGTTATGGAGAAAAGAGCATGGAAATGGCTAAACGCAATAACGAGCATAAACCTCAGTAAAGGTCTGATTCTGTTATGCATAAGAGAATACAGAAAGGAATGAAGATTTACATGAAAATATGTGTTCTAGTACAAATTATTGGTTGTCATCTACCCAGCACTTCTCAACTAACAAAATCCCTTTCTCTCTTTCACAGAATAATGATATAATCTATTACAATGCAAAAGATGATCAGAATGATGTAAGTAATAACTTTCTTTTCATTTTATTACTTAAATTATAACAAAATATAAAGGAATTGAAAAGTTTGATCAGACTCTAAGTCTATCATTCAAATATTTCACAGAACCAAGAAAATAAGAAGCTTCTTAAAAAGCTTCCTAAAGAAACAGATTATATTTTATATTTTAGTTCTAAATGACTGGTTTCCCTCATTTAGTCTTCTGAGCTACGCATTAAGGAATGTGTTGGGCAAAAATAAGATGTTTCAGACACAATATCATTGTGTCTGATATCACAATATCACATTCATTTCTTGAAATGTGATAAAATCGTAATTGTATGACTGGAGAAACAAAATGGTAAGTGTAAAGAGTTTACTGTCCTCTAAAGAAACAATTTTCTGGCCTCACTTTCTAAACTCATATTTCCTAGTATTACTTTTACTGTAAGAATTCTTTTATGTGAGTGAAAAGCAGATGTAAATTGTTACCAAATAACAATTTTCATCTACTTTGCGATCATTCGTATTAATATAATAAGATTTGGGGCAATGGAAAATCCACTGCAAAGGTTTAGATAAGATGCATAGTATTTTAATGCCAAGTTCTAATAAAACTCTTGCTTTAAGTAGTTTGGAGCTTCCTAACCTGGCTTTAAATATTAAAAGTCTTAATGTCTTCTGGGAAGAAGACAAGTTATCTTCACTGTCACTTGAGATAATACAACTGCTTGTCATCATTATAGATGTAATTTATAAAACCATTGAAAAGATATTGTAAATGTATTAATCAGAGGTTTCAGCATGCTTCATTTACACTTTTTAATCAAGTATTCTTTAGAGATTGATGGCATCAATATTGTAATTGATGCTTCTTCTGTAAAGCAATTAAAGAAGATGCATAGATCATGTCAAACAGAACTATTTGATATGTTTGTACAGAACTAAAAGTATTGGAATTCAGTTACAAGAAACAAACCTATTATCTAAAGTTTTAAAGTTTGTGTGTTTTAACTAAAACTGACCTAAATTTGAAAGTTCTTCATTTATTTTCATTGAATTCACCAGGATTTTTAGAATTTTTGTAGCAACAAGACAGTCACTTCTAAAAATATCTCTTTTGTTTACCAAGCTTAAGTATTTTATTTCAAGAATAAATATGTCATATGGCTATTATATTATTTTAGAATGTTCTTAATTGAACTGAAAGTTTTAAATCCTAGGAATGCAAACTCATCTACCATTTCTGTCATGTATAGTGTCAGAGGAATTTTTTAAGAAGGCAACATGGTATTATTTGAGCCTACTTAATTGGTTTCTAGCCTTGTAAACTTGGTTGTTTGCACTCACTTGTCTGATTGAGAAGAAATTCAGGCAGCTTGCAAAAGTGAATAGCAGTAACCAACATCTGCTACAGTTCTTTGCATCTTTAGTTTACTTGAGGCACTCTATGGGAATTAATTAGTGAATTTATCATGTAAGCAGAGGCAGAGGAATTTAAGCTGGATGTTGCCCTAAGTTTTGCATAGATATTTTTGCGTAGTGGACTGAAATGTTTTAGAGATATCTATTGTATGCACTGTTTACAATATAGAAATACAGCACTGAGACTTTGGTTCTGGTGAGCTGCAAGTGTGTTGATAGCACTATATGTGCGGAAGTAATCGATTACTTTTCTTTCCTTCGTAACAGTCCACAAATCAAAAGGTTAAAGAGGGAGAAAGCAAAGGGAGTGCTGCTTTCTACCTGTGGACGTTTCTCCTTTTATTCTACTTACTTCTTTCCAAGGTTAGATAACAGTATGAAGGGAAGAGATTTCAGGAAGGTGTAGGACTGTGCAGTTTCTGGTTCCTTGAAAATGTGTGCATCTCTTTGCCATTTCAGCTTTTTTAGTTAGTATGAACAGGAGGGTTTTTTGACTGCATTCGAAAGCAAATGCTTTGACTTGAATAGATGTCAGTTAGTCCCCCAGGAGTTCTGATTAGACCATGAAAAGAGAGGCCAATCTCACATTTCTCTGCTGCTGACACCTTATCGGCTTCACACATCTGCTACAAGCTTGATTTGCCCACCCTAGATAAATTCGTCTAATTCTATTTCTTGCTATTCAGTAAAGGTGAAGTATCATAATAATGTTAAAGTTTATCTTCTTTAAGCTGCAGTATAGATGCTAATTGTAAAGTAAACTTCTTTCTTATGTTGCTGTAAATAAGTAGTTCAGGTGCTAAAGAATGAGAACAATTAATTTAGAGATGTAATTATATACGTAGATTTAGATCCCTTTATAAGGCCCGGTCTTTTAAGAATCAGTAATGTGCACCTCCTAAAAAGCCCTTCCACCTGTTTTACATTTTTCACTTTTTCTATGCAAATATTTCTTTACAAGACTAAAATGTAGTAATTGTTTTCTTTCATCAGTTAAGATTCATCAAGTAGATGCAGAAGATGAATCCAAGATCAGCTTGTGTTTTAACTGTTGCTCTTCTTTGGGAATAGAAAGTTGTAGGCATGCTTACTGATGATTTTCATCTCATAACAGTGGTTATAAAATTAGTTAATTGTTTTTGAAAGACATTTTGGATGTGAAAATGTCTGTATTTTATGTGCCTGATCATTTTGATCAGTGACTAACTTTAAAGAAGAAATAGTAAGTATGAGATGGTCAGAAATCCAGGACTAGGATTTAGTTGAAAAGACCTGCATCCAGGACTAAATTATGTGTGCAAACACTGCAGACTGTTCTCCGCTGTCCCTGTCTGAACAGTGACGGTTGATTTCTACTTTCACGTCCATTCCTTCCAACTCCCTGTGTTCTACAACTTTAAAATAAGACTGTGTGATTACACAGCACTGCTTTTGGCAGCTCTTGGTGGTTTGTCATAAACTGCAGCACAAATGTCTACAGTGAAGGATACAAATACATTAGAAGACATGAGAAATCCCATTTAAAAACTTTATCTCAGAGAATCCAAGGATTATGCTCATATGGATCTGTGATTTAATTTATATCCTTGATTTTATTTGTATTCCTCTTCCAGACCTGATTTAGGCTACTTCATGGTGGAATCTCCTGCTGTCTTCTGTTCAGTTTACTTCCTCAGTTCTTACACCTGTAGAGGAACTCTTCTTGAAGCATGGGTGAAACCTCTTTAGTTTACTTTGTTTTACCAATTTACCCATTACAGTAGGAGTCTGTTATTTTGTAGGAGCAGACTGGTCAACCTGCCTAGACCTGCTACGTACTCTATTTCTACATGATTTTTCAAAGATCTTACATTTCTACATTTTTAAAATAAATATAAGCCATGTGAAAAATAATTTCCCATTTACGAGATTTAATATTGATATGCCTTTTATGTGCTTGCCTTCCCTTAAAAGAGTTATCTCTGTTGTACTGATGTATTTCCTGTATATTCCCTTTATGTTTCAAGGTTATATTCATAGTCTGTTCAGTATCCAGTATATTAAATTGAAAATTGTTGCCTATTCTTGTTAAACTTACCTTGGTATGAACCTCCACTTGCCCCTCCAATCCAATCACTTGTGATCTTGTGCTGTAGATCACCCTTTACAGTAACCTTCGTCTGCCAGCCAAAGAGGGAGGACAGGAAGATTTTTGGTCCTTTAGCTAATAGTAGCCCACAGCAAAGTGCTTAACAGCTTAGTTTTTGGCTGAAATGGTGACATTATGAGTAAGTGGTGGTGTTCAGGCCCCACACCACTCACAGACCTTACTGTCCCTGCCCACGCAGGGGGAGTTTGTCAGATCAGAGTTTATCCAGGTACCTAGATAGCAAATTTTTATATTCCAGTTAATACTGGGATTTAACCTTTTTAGCTTGGTGGGACTGAGACATTTCTGTTTTTCAATGAAAATGCAAAAATACTTCACACAAAGCTGCTACAGCTTTCCAGACAGCCTTCATAGGATACACTGTCTGCTCTCCCTTTTGCTGTCCATGGATGCATGATCCGGTCCCATGGCTCTGGTTCCATGACTACCACCATTCGTCTTCCCTTTTGGTTGAACAGTTTATCATAACCCCTATCTCCTTGTGGTGGTCAGTAGAATTACTATCATTTACTGCAAGTTCATCCTTCCCTTGCTCTTCCCTTGCATCCTTCTCTGTCTCCTCCATGGCAGAAAGCCCTTTCTCTATCGTGTCTCATCATTCTTCATTGATTGTGTTTACCTGGCTAATTCTTAATGGATTTTTTTTTCTTGAATTTAAACTCTTATATTTAATTATTTCTTCTGGTTTTTACATCACATTACTTTGATTTGCTGAGCTATTGTTTGCATAAGGTAAAAACCGTTCTATGAGATCTTAACAAGTGCTTCAAAGAAAAAGTTCTATCTTATACACACTTGTACTTAAATGAAACTGTAACTATTTTAGTGGTGGGAACTTTAGCAATGAGTATGAGTAAGAGAATTTAGGTGGCATCTTTTTAAGTAAAATCTTAGATTTTACTGGAATCATCTCTGAAGCATTAGCTAGTAAAACCTACATAGTCTTCTGCCATCCATTCTCTGCTGTCTCTGACAAGTTCATAGAACCTTTATGCTGTTCCTTACTCTGACCCTTCATTTAATCAAAAGATGTGATAGTATATTTATGTATTATATACTATGTCTATAAATAAAAGTAGGAATATTTAGGAGCAGTAATTTAGCTATTAAAATTATATATCTAAGGTTAAGCTAGTCATTGTGGGTAGATTTAGAGGGCTATTCTCTTTATTCTGAAATAGGTGTCTCTGGTCATATGGATCAATTGTAGCTGTCTGCTTCTCTCTATTGATCAAGTTCCTATAATGAATCTTTTAGGTCTTACTTGTTCAAAGAATTAGAAGAAATTTATCTTACTCATAGGTCCTGTCATCCAACCTTTTCTTTTCACTCATCCCTTTAAAAATATGATTTCCTTCTATTCCTTTTGATCAGAACATTGCTCTAATGTAAATTTTATGTGTTTTTTTTCTAGTGTGTATAGTTTGCTTTCCTTCTTTGTGTCTGTGTACCATATTCAAGAGATCCTTCTCTCTCATTCACTGACTCTAATTACTTAGTTCACTTGAATTAGGGGAAAAAAAAAAAGCTTGTGAAGACTAATCATTCTGTGTCCTTAGGACTTCTCAGGCCAAACAATCAATTTTTAACCCTTTAGTCCATCAATCAGTAATGTGCCTTTCATACTCTTTATCCTGCAACAGCAATTAGATTCTGCTTGCTTATTTCCTCCCACAGCACTGTGATATGTGAGCATTTCATGGGAATTAATGAGTTCTATCCTCAAAACAAGGCAGGATGTGTTGTATCCCCGTTTTTCTTATCACACAGGAAGACAATGGCCAAACTAGCAATTTAATGTCCATCTCTTTGGTTTTCATCCACTCTCCTGTTCCCTGAACCCTTCCCATGTGATATATTGCAGTCTGTCGAGCACTTTAATTTGCAGGTGTCTGCTATTCTGTCCTATGACTCTTTCGTACAAATGGTGCAGTGCTCTTTTTGGACAGATGAGCGGTACCACATCAGGATACCCTTTCCCATAAGTTTTGATATTGCTTTCCCTGTTTCTCCCATTTTCTCTGTCCTTTACATTCCCCGCTATTTATAGTCATCTTTGCCTCACTGTTCAGTCCTTTCCTATTTTTTATATTGGTCTCCATTTTATTACTAGTCATTCCATACCCTCTTCATAGATCTTTTCTAAATACATTTTTTTCCATGTGCTCAGGTACTCTACCCCTCCTCTATCCACTGAATTGCTCCATTGCTTAGTTTTCATTCTTTCTTGATTCCTTCCCCCCTCATCTCCTTTTTCTGTCTTGCTCCTTTTCTACCTTTTTAGTATAATTTTGAGTCATGTTTTTTTTTACAAACTCTTCCTTGTACAAGATACAGCAATCTAGGGGGAGGGGGGAGGGGTTAGGGAGGAAGAGAGAAAGAAAATTTGTAGTGACTTAACTGAAAAACAAACATTTATTTAAAATTTAGTTTATCTTATACTACAATTACCATGCCTCTTTGGAAGTTTACAGCATCTCTTCTGTCATCCTCATTAAACTTTAATTGAAAACAGTCAATTGCATCTTCCGGCAATAGATATGTCCCTAGTTAATGCAAGTGATTTATCAGAGAGAAGATTTCCTTCGCGTAGTCCCACGCTGAATGGCAGTCATGACTGATAGAGCAGTTCTCTAGTGCAGTTGTTAACTGTTTATTAATAAGTGGTATTAACATTTTTTATTATTTATTTTACTGATCAATGTGAAGGCTTTAGAATTATGGGTCCCTTTAGGAACTGAGTAGGTACTTGCATAAAATTTGAATTAAATATGTGACTAGGGCTAATGTGTGAGTTCTATCTATAGGGAAGCAATTTGGAGCGTGCCTATGGCTAATTGTTTTAAATATGAAACACAATATTTTTATTACTTTATAAAACTTGTAGGATAGAATCTTTTTAAAAAATATATGCTATGTTTGCCACATGGCCTTACACAGTATTCCTAATTTAGTGGTTACTTGTTATTCAGGAACAATTTATGAACATTAGCTCTGTTCCAGATTAAAACTGCAGCATAAATGCAACTAATCAAGTTTTATCAAATTAGTATCAAATACTAATGGTGCAAAATAAAAGTGTATCTACAGCAAATTGAAAATCATTTTGAAACTACAAAAGGAGGATTAGGTTTCCGTGTAGACATAATTTTTAAAAATGACTGGCGTCCCATGCCACAGTTATGGGCATATAATGTGTAACTGTAATAACCTTTGTCTGCTCCTTTGTAAGTGTTTTCTAGACCACTCTAATCCTATTTGGCATATGTGGGTAAGCTGTAACCTGTTCTCTTTCCATCCACCAAATGATTCCACTTTAAATAGGGAGCTGAGAGAAGAAGAAGTTTTCAAATAAGAGATGTTCCACTTTTAACTCTATGAAGTACCTGTCCTATCCTATTTTAGAAAGCTAAATACTTTGCACTCTCTACTGCCTCCTTTTTTAGAGTGTGTTACTGGTTAAAGTGCATATAAGGCATAAGCACAGAACAGAAGGGTTATCTAACAGATACACTATTTCAAGATCTGCCTCTTCCTTAGAATTTATTTGTATTAGAATTTATTTCTTTTCTTTAGTAATAGTTTATGATATCAACTATTGCAAAAATGGGTTTGATTTGCAGCTTTTAGTTACAATTTAATTACAATTTGTAATTATAATTTATAATTAACTTAAAAAAAAGAAATAACGACAATGAATTAGCCCCAGTTTACTTAAAACCAAGTCTGTGCCTGCTCCAAATTTGGTACCTAGTGCTTTATAATTTTCTGGTATTAGTGACCAGGAACAAATTTAAATTTGGGCTGAATTAGAATCCATACAACGTAGTATATATTCTAATGCAGTGATTTATTAGAAAGATTTATTAGTTTACTACTCGGTTAAGTGAGAAGTAGAGGTGATTGAATCAAATGAGAGTTAAGATCACTATCAGTCCAAACTTTCAGCCTTTCGTATGTATCTTACGCCATTTGCTTATGAAAGACAGAAAGGAAGCTGTGGTTTCCTGAAAACCCTATCAGCGCACAATGCAAAGCTCTTGCCTCCCTCAGACATCCCCTTGGGTTTTGTCTTGTGGAGCTCAGACCAGAAAGGCCTGAGTTTTTTGCTTCTGCCAGGAGGACTCTGAGGGATTTGCTGCCTTTTCTCCCCGTAACATACTATGACAAATCATATAATGATGTGAGAATGTGTTTTGAGCAAAGAAGTATAGTACATAACGTATTTTGTGGTTGGGCAAGAGAAAGGAAGGGCTGCCTCAGTAAGTCCGTGTCCCAGGGTCAGACAGAGCCCTCAGGAGGGAGAAGGCACCTGAACACGCTCCACTGGGAGATGAGTCCGGAGCTGGCCAGGGTGGATGGGAGGACTGCAGAGACCAAGTCTTGAAGGCAATAGGTGGAAAGAGACACTTCTAGAAACTGGAAGGGTGATGCTGGGTTTCTGCAAGTCCAACATTGCAAGCCAGTTGCTGGACTGAAGGCTAAAGAGAAAGATCTGCCTTGATAGCAGGGGAGAGTTATTTTAACTGTTATGACTTGTCCAGCAGATTTGAGCTTCCTCTCAGCATTTAAGAGTTTTTGTTTGTTTGTTTTTTAGCCTTATTCTGGTAATACTTACCCTTAGAAATCTGCCTGGTATCTTCACAGATGCTAACATTAAAAACGAGTTGTATTCACTGCTTTGACTGCCTTTGTATCCCATCACACAAATTAATTACAAGATCAACATCCTACCATCTGCTTTATAGCTAATATGTTTTGGATGTTTATCCCTGTCTATGTGATAATAGGTGAGATTCACGTCATCCAGTTTTTTGGAGTCAAAGCTACTCAATCTTCAGCCTCTTACAGAGAGTGAAGAGCAGGCACTTCTTGTGGGAAATGTGTCTCACCTAATTTAGGATGAGATTAACTGCCAGTCTCTAGAAGACTTAGACTCCTTTGACACTGGAGGAGCCTAGTCATGATACAAGGCAGCTGACTTCTTCATCTGAAGTTGCACGGTGTGATTATTCCCTGTGCTTTTACTGTGTGACAGCAACTAATATGGTTTGACATTGCAGCATCGCATGTGGGTACGTGAAATGGATGCAGCCACAATTAGGATGTGTTCTGTTCCCTTTGATCTGCTCTTTGTCCTTCACTTCTTTGATGCTTAAAAATTTGTTAAAATGAATCATGATGAATTTGCCTCAGGTATTCTCATTTGTGATGATTGAGTGGGCAAAATATGTTTCAAGCATATTAGAAAGTGTAGGCAAGTAAGTGGTATGTTCACCACCCCATGTCACCTTCCCCTTAAACAAGAGAATAGTTGGATGTTTATAATTCATTACTGTAAAGTAATTTAGAATTTTTTTCTGTTTATAGAGACTCATTTTGGTGATACATAAAAATTATTGAATAAAGTTCATGTGGTTGTGACTGATGTTATCAGTGTAAAAAAAAAAATAAAGTCAGACATACGTTTGCCTTTTTCATTCTCAAGAAGGCACCAACATGTAGTCCCTGTAGTTATAGCGAGTCTCTTTAGGGATTGTATTTTTGTTATTGTTGCTCACATGTGTGAGGCACAGCTATATTTAGATTACTTTTGTTCTCCTGCACTCCCTAGGGTTTTTTTTTTTTCAGCAGGACAACATATTGCAGATATCTAATGAAATAATATTTACATATATTTACATACCTAGTTCTCATATTTTGGGTTTAAAGTTGCATGTTTTGATGGAGGCCTGTGAAAATTCAGTTGGAAAGCACCATTCACACTTGTTTTGGAGGCTGGTTTGTGCATTCTTGGGGGGTCATTACGTTGACACAGGCTAATGACAGAGTATTGTAAATAGGCCGAATTACCACACAGGAAAGAGGAGTGATGTTCAAAGAAATTTTGAATATTGGCTCTGCAACAAATTGTGCTGCTCTTGGGCTAGAATTATTCCGACCTTCAGGGATCAGACATGGGTTTTATTGTACTTTTTTCTTTTCTTTCTCATCTTTATTGCTTTAACTGATATTAGCTTCACAGACAAATGCCCTATGCTATCCTTTTTTTTGATAAGCAAGAAAGCCATTTGACAGGCTAGTTTGTTCCATTAGACTCATTTAATGTAAGAGCAAAAGAATGTTTATGCTAATAAAAATAATATCTTCCATTATGAAAGGCTGTCAGGGTACTATATACCTGTATAGTGAATATTTCTAAAGCCCTAGAGAAGCTTCATTAGAACTGTAACTTCTAATCTTTAAAAAAATCTGTATTTTTCAATTATATTTTCATTTTTATTAAGATACATCTTGAATATTGATATTTTTGGTACCAGCATGTGGTATTTGAAATTAATAATTAAGTTTATAATACATTTTTTTTTAAGAAATGGAACGAGATAGGTTTGATAGATTGCCATAGATATCCTAACATATTTTTCATTTTCAAAAGATATTTCCTGATTGTTGTGCTTTTTTATTTCTTAGAGTATTCCAAGCTTTTGTGCTTCTCAAAAGTATGACACATTCAGAGGCATTTCTCCTTTAAAGTGTTACATTCAAGACATCAGTGGCCATATTTATTTCAGAGCCTGTGCTCGGTGAATTTGAATTACTCTATTTGAAAATGAGCCTATAAAAAGTTTTTTCTGCTCTTAAAAGGTGAATCCATATTTTCCCCCTTTTTTAGTATGAAACAGATATTTTGGGGGTGTTGTATAAGACCACAGTATATAACAGAAGTAATGCTTGTGGTTAATATAGTATATACTTATCACTGAAGTAAAGTTGAGAAAAAAAATTCCTGTTACAAACAATATTACCCATAGACCATGGGGAGTAGTCAGCAAGTAAACCGTATTTTTTATCCTTTCTGTCCTAGCCACTCTTCATCCTTTTTATACATCAGAACTTACTGTTCCACTTCTAGTAATTTCATAGTAACTTCACTTCCATGTTTTTTTGGGGAAAATGCAAACTCCAGTGTTTTCACTGTGTACTTTCCACATTCACATTTAGAGTCTAATGTTGTCATTTTTCACAGTGTGGATGGGGTGACAATGTGAATTAATACCATTCCTTGGAAAACTGGCATTTGATCTGATCGTGAGTGTATGATTGCTGTTAGCTACTTTAGGACCAAGACCGTTGGGGTTATTCTCTGAGGTTTATGTACCTTTTACCTGCTAGTGCTGGAAGACGTGCCGGCTCTTCCCATTTCAAGGTCTTACAGGAAAACTTGAGTCCAACCTAGAGGGAGAAAAAGGCATTATGCTTTCTGTTGAAAATATAATGATCTCATTGCCACAGGGAGCAGGTGTTCTTACTTTTCTTTGAGTGTTCTGGGTAAAAAACTAGGTGCCAGGTTTATATTCCTGTATTCAAATCTGTGTGGGTCTTCTCCCTGATGAATGTATGTTTGAGGTTGCAATGAAAAATACATGGTAATGAAAAATGAGACTGCCCCAGAGCTACCTCCTACCTGTGAAACAGAGTTATGAAATAATAATGGTGAGAGTGATGCTGTAGTTGTCAGTCTCCTAAAAAGATGAGGATGTTCTTAATGCAGAGAATCCTACCTTGAAGGCAAATTTGCACACAAGGACAGTGCTTGAAGTCTCCCCATGGAGGCTAAGTTTATGCCTCACCAGAGATCAAAATTCAGCCCTAAAGCTAGTGATTCATCAGTTTAATAGAAAACGTCTTCCTCCGGGATATTTCTTACTTGTATCAAATGCATGAATGTTAACAATTGCAGCAAATACAATTGTTCACTGCTAAGTGAAAGCAACTCCAAAAGCTGGACTTGCTATAGAATATTGATAGTGTTTGAATTAGTTTCTGGAAAGCATTTTAATACTTAATTCTGGATAAAAAATGTTGTGTTCGGGTGTTTTGATGTGTCACTTTGAGATGTGACAGTCACATTGAGTTTTGTTAAATGATATAATACGAAATGATTAACTTAATATGGCATCTTTGTTTGGTTGATCTAAGTTGATAGTATGCTTTGAAAATTGCAGATCATGTCAAGAAGCCAGGAATAGAGCATTTTAAAATTTAAACTGAAGATAACTAAATCAGCAAATAAACTTTGAGTCATGTTATTGAGTGCGAGGAGAAGGAGGAAAGGAGATGTGCTGGTAGGTGTGTCGTTTGTGGTTCTGCTGATCTGCTCCTTACACATGGTATCTAATGAAATAAATGACCAAATGGACCCTTCATCATATGACGAAGGCTGATGTATGGCTCAGATAAAAAAAAAAAATAATTATTACAACTATATTTTGACAAACTACAAAATTGATTTTATTATTAAGTTTGTAAAAGGGCAAAGGAGATATGCTGGAATCTACATTTGGTAAAGTGTATGAAAGTTATTATTAATTGAATGGGAGTTTAATATATAATGTTGCTTTTCTCACAGGTTCTGAAATGCTACTTTTCTTGGAGAAACGCCAAGATTGGATATTGGGTTACTTAGGGATATTTTCAGAATAGTTTATGATTCTGAATATATCCCCAAGCAGACAATATGTACATTGTAGTGCTTCAGGATATTCAGTGAGTTCCTATGATTTCAGTCATCTGAAATGCCATTCCTCGCCTGTTTCTGCCTTGCCCCTGGCTCTCCAAATGAGAGTATTTCTGAACTGGCCAATGTCATCAGCAAAAAGCTGGATCACGTTTCCTGGTCTTTCCATGCATTTGTTCCTATGTGCTCTGCCTCGATTTTTTTGGAGAGTTGGTGGAATAACATTAGATTGAAGAAGACAAACGTATTCAATACAACATACGTAATTTATAGATGTTTATAAGTTGTCAATCAACCTACTCTATGAAGGAAAAGGCTGTCTTACATTCAGCATTATCCTTTTCTGTAGTTCTGTCTGCATTTGTGTCTCTAGCTTCCTGTAATTGCCATAAATGAGGCAAAGCATCAGACTTGAAGCTGCTTTTTTATGTGTGTGTGTCTATGTGTGTCTGTGTCTGTGTCTTTCCAGACCTGGGCTGAATAGGAAGCAAGGTAGTTTATGTTCAGAAATACTTCTTGCCCACATGGCTAGGAAAGGTCATCTGTGCTTCTGTTTCTTCAGCTGTATTCTCTCAGGTGACTTCTGGTGTTCCAAGGGTTTCAGTGCTGGTCGAGGAAAAGGTGGCTTCTAGCTAATCTGGCAGCTCTTCTTTGTTGGGTGTGTTGCAAGTAGCTTCACTGTAATCCAGTGAAGAGTCCAGGCCTCAAACTTTCGAAGCAGGCTTCAAGTGAATATTTGTGAAAGGCCATTTTTTTTTTTTTGTTTTTCCCCCCCGCCCCCGATATTTTTAAGAGTTCTCACAACATCCTAAGATCTACTTATTTATTATTTCTTCTCCCCATTACCTTTTTCTTCCAACAATCCCCTTTGAAAATTTCTCTCCATCTCAGTATGGAATCTCTATGCCATTCTTCTAACTTACTACATTTTTGTGTTTTTGCCATACTAACTTATTTTTAAGGCAAATAATTATTGTAACATACTATACTAGCAGTTTATTCAAATTATTTTATGGTGTTTTATATGCAGAAAGAGCCTATGTTGTATATGAACCCAGTGGGCAGTGCATGGGTTACTGTTACCTACTACTTTTTTATCTAGCAAGATACTGCTGGCATTTAATTACGTGAAAAGACATAGTACATCTATGTCAGCATGAATTAGTAAATAATATTTGTATAGTATTACAAGACCTATTAGTGTTAAATCACAGAATCACATGAAAATTTAGATCAGAGAGGGCTTCTGGAGTTCATACGATCCAATCTCAAAGCAGGGCTTCAGTGTTATTAATGTTATTTACACAGAAGACTGTCAAGAAGAAAGAACAGCAACCAAAAAGTATGCTGCAAGATGTAAAAAATCTAGACTCCAGCCACTGTGCCTGCTGATAAAGATGTGCTGTGAAACAGGATCAATTGATGCCTTACAAACCGTGGCAGAGACAACTGGATCAGATTAAAAAAAAAATCAAATTAATTAAATGTTCAATTCAACGGGTATTATTACTAATTCCCAATGAAATATTAAGAAGATTTAACAGTTCATATTTTCTAGGGATCTGATCTTTAATCAGATGTAGGGCTGGTGAAAAGTAGTCAGTATAATTCATTGCAATAAAAGCAAGATTGGTCCCTAGTTTGAAGTTCAGTTGGATGTTATATGAAAAACGTAAGTTATCCAAAGCCCATTTTAGCCTGGAAACTGTAGAAGACCAAGTATTTTCAGGGACTTTTGGCAATAATGGATGTATTTGCTTCAAATTTTATTGCATCTGTCTGAGTACTGCAGTGGGATGTGAGTACCACAGTGTGTAGTGATTTGAAGGAGCCTATGAACTTTAAGGATAACGTGGAGGGATTTTTGGTTGGTTGGTTGGTTGTTTTTTTTTTTAATAAGTGACTGAGCCATTTCTGTACTGCTCGTAACATTTAAATCAGTAAGAATAATGTGCGCTTCTGTTCTAATTAACCATGTATTCCTAGCCTTGGCTAATGACATCATCTTATCCTGTCAAGCCACTATCAAAGTCTGTGAGTCTGTGATTTTCTCATCCTTAGATTACAATTGACCTTTGCGGCAAAGCTAAATAAAGATTGCTGTAATAGCATTAATACATAAAAATTCATTTGCACCTTCCCCAGCTTTCTCTTCAAATACAATGGCGCTTAAATTCATACATGCACTGGTATATACCAGGTGCATTTGGGTGGTTCTGACAGAGGTGAAAACAGTTGTTCTCACTTCTTGTTTGCATGTCAGTGGGGTGCTGCACTCCTTATTCAGCTACATTAAGATTTGGAATAAAGTGACATCCTTCTGACCACTCCAGGCTCTTAATGACAAAACTCAACCCAAACACTGATAAATAAAATAAAACAAAACACTTGGATCAAAACTTAAATATTCTTATTTAATCTGTAAGACAACTGCAAGATGTTAAATATAAGAGCATGTAGAGTCTGCAGTTAGATAAGCAGTTTTCCATTTTGGAACTGTTTTTGTGTCATGTTCAATGCATTTATTGAAAATATACATGAGTTGTTTTTACTGTTTCTGTACTCCTCCAATGTGGCAGCTGGTTATTAGAAATAAGTGAAAAAATAAAATAAAATAAAATAAATAAAATAAAAACTTTTTATAGCAATCCTTTTATTTTCAGTGTTCTGTCAACTAAAAGTATGTATCAAGTATACCACCGAATCTTAAGGACAGCTCTTTTTCACAATTCTGAGAGGTGGTCAAGGTAATTGGAAAATATTTATTTGCCTCTTTAGCCATTTTTTTCTGAATGCAAACTACCCTTTGTTAACAACAGTTCCCCCACAACTACTTACAGACTTGTCCCTTTTTATTTCACAAAAAGCGAAATAAGCTATTTCCAGCTCTGTCACAACCACCTAAATGCACTTGGCAATTTTCCAGCAAAGAGCAAATGATGTATCTAGAAAGGAGATAAAAAGTTATCAATAGGCCCTGCATTCATTAAATTATCTAAAAAGCGCTCAGAGTACTCTGACCACCCGAAATGCATGCTGGCTGCTTTTCCAAATGGGCTTCACTCTGTCTTGTCCTCAGAGGAGGGTTCCTGTCCTTTGCTTGCTGCAGGCATCATTGCTGTGCAACGTGCTCCGAGCAGCACTGCATTTTACTCTCCCTATCAGCCCCCGCTGTAAAGTTTTAATGGGGCCACAAGCAGAGTTGGAGGGGCTGAATATATAGTTTTGGCTAATTATTTTCCTGGGGGAGGAAAAAGCAGCAAAGGTTATTTTGAGTACTAAAAGAAGCATAGGCAGTGAGACTCTGTTGCTTAAAAAAAAAAATTTACAAATTTAAATATATTCAGAAATCAAGAAGGAATAGAATGCTGCAGATGAAAATGTGAAACTTCGGGAGATCTGTGAGGAAAGACAGAAGATAATGAGAGAGCAAGGAAGCTGGCTTGCCTAAAACCGTAACAGTTCCAGCTGCATCTCTGCATTCATCCTCTAAAATATTGCCGATGCATAGGGACAGTGTGGTTTTGCGAAAAACATGTTCCCTAGGTGCTAGAGCAGTGCAAAATACTGGCAGCCAATTCCTTTCTATTTCACATAAACGTCAAAGCAGGCAGGGATCATCATTTCGTTTTGGAGATCTGTTTAGCAGTTGACAAGAAGAAATCTACCTTTTCTTCTTTTGTCCAGTTGCAAAATTGGGCCTGATATTTGAGTAGCTCATATGTCTTTTCTGAAAATAGTCTGCCTTAAGAAAACGGCTGACGGGTTGCTTCTGTTCACTTGATTTTCTTCCATTGATTCCATTGATGACCTTTTTTTCAGTGAAACTTCCATCTTTCTGATCTTGAACCAGCTTCAAGAAGCAAAAAAGAATAGGTTTATATTTATGGGGGGAAAAAAAAAAGTTCTCATTTTCAAGAATAACTTAATGCTTTTCAACTAAATGAAAATGTACTAGTAGAAATATAAAATCCACTCATCTGCCTGTTGCCGTGATGATGAAAAGTGACTAAATGATGTGCAAAAGATTCAGATATTGAAGCATTCGTGACAGTGAAATGTGCAGCTAAACTATGTCCGAGTTTCTAGAAACGGGTTGGTTTTGTTTAATGGCAGCTTGCTTTCCTATGCACATCTTCCAGGGGTACTTCTTGGCACAGAGCTTCCAGGTACCTTATGGACATGAATTAATTTATGCTTACAAACCCCTTGAGAGCAGTTTCATTCATTCTGCTATGTATTCGGATTACAAAATCAGAAGTTGACTGGCAAGCAACTTCCAGTTTATTTTAGATGAAGCTGTGTGTGATTTGGCCAAGGTCATGGAGAACATCTACAGAAGAATCCACTTTATTGAATCTTAGCTGCTGTGTCGCTTTCCCTTTATTCTGATGGTGAAGTGTAGGCACATGAAAAAATACTCTATTTATTCAAGATAATGTCCTAAAATGGCACAAATGTGAAATGAAAAGAGAAATGGATTTTATCTGCCTCACAAGGGAGGGAGAAATTGGTCAGGAGATTCATTTCAGAGAAATGAGTAAGTTATTTTGCTGACTGCCAATGGTGGGTAACAACAATGTAATTCAATAAGTGGAGGCTAGGTTTGAATAGATAGAAAATTAATCTTCAGCCACTGTCCCCTGTGGGATTTTCCTGTGGCAATATTGATTGCATTTCAGTTCCTGCCTTGAGAGAGAAATTGGTTGAAGTTGAATTTTAATTGTATTCACATGCCAGATTATTTTCTTTCAAAATATGAGTTACTTTTCTGAAAACAAAGTTTAACTGAGTATTAAAAGTGTAGCAACTAATGCAGCAATCTACTCAGGCTTTTGGTAGAAATTTCAAACTTACATCATTAATAACATTGCATTTTCTTTTATTCTTCTTTCTTTTCTTTGTTTTTTTTTTTAATTTGAATGTTGTTTACTTGTAATTTACACTTTTAACAACAGAGAACTACAGAATTCTTATTGAAAATAAAAGCATCTATAACAATTAATGGCTGTTGAAGGCCTGGCACAACATTAGTTTTGCTGGTCAGGAAGCGGCATCCTAAGGGTGTGCAACACTTAACTTGCCTATAGTGCTGCCCATATTTGCCTGTTGCATCCAGAACTAATTCAAACACCTTAGCTTTAAGAGTAAAATTCATCTGGCATGAAGGGACCTATAGAACTTTTATATGATTTGGTCATTTAGTGCATCTGGGTTGCTGGGGCAGATGGACAGATGGTTTCGATGTCAGGACTCTACATCACAAAATACTCACAGAAGGGTCAACAGCAGGGCTGTAAAATTGCCTGGAGTATTTTATGTAGTTCTGTTAGGTCCAGTGTCCTGCACTGGATAATTATAAAACACAGTTCGGTTGGAGCAAGTGAATCAATTGAGAAAATGGAGTTGATGAGTTGACAGATTCATCTTGTTTTGCTATTGTGGAATATTGGTGGGAAGAATAACAGACTCGGTCTTTGTCATTGTTGATTTAGGAGGAATGAGTATGCTGTTCGGAATGTGAGACTAGATTTTGAAGATGAAAGTTTAAGACTGCAAAGTGGATTACTTAAATCCTCTAATTTTCACCAGAGTTTACCCAAATTTTTGCAGTAGCCTTGAAGCTTCTTCCATAGCAATGAGTGATAGGAGTGGCTGAAAGCTAATAACTATTACATGGAATGAAATTAAAAATATCTAAAAGAAGAAAGATAACAATTTTATGTTCAGATGCTGAATTTCCACAGGATTTTCAACCCAAAATCTCAGTATACTATAGTTGCAAAACTTCTATTCAAGACCAGCTAGGAAGGATATACCCTGCTTCTCTCTTACTGCCTCCCAAGTATTTCTTGTGGAAAATCAGTTGGGAAAAGTCTCATGACAGCTACTCACTCTGGTGTTTTATTGTAATAATGTAGCTTGACGGTCCCCAGCAATCTTTTCCGAAGTGTTCTGTGAAAGCATCGAGAGGATGTAATTGCTTGTGCTAATTCCAGAACTAAATTAGAGTGTTAGGCTTCTTTAATCAAACGGTTTGCAGGCATGAGAGAAATTTTCTCACATTAACAATCAGTTGTTGAGATCACATTTGCAGAATTAGACAAACTCATTAATTTAAACAGCATGAAGCCAAAAGATAACTTAGGAAAAGAACTCCTAAATTTACTTAATGTTAGATAGCATTTCAGATCAGGAAAAAAATATCTCGTTTGAACATTTAGAAGAAAAGAAATGTAAAAATTGAGCCAAATTACATTGTCTGAAGCTATCGTAATATTATGTCACTTCAAAATCACAAAGCAGTTATAAATTATTACAGATTTTGTCTCTAGTTTACACATCTAAAGTAACTGTAATAATGTTACTTTCTTGCTGAGTTACAATTGACTCCCATTATCCTTTTGAGATACAGTGAGTGGTATACAGTGTCAAAACGTTTCAGGCTGTGTTGTACAAATATTTCCCATTTTTGTAATCCAAGTTCAAAGCTAGAACAGTACTTTCTTAGCAACATCTAAATGCAAAAGTCTGATATTTAGATGTCCTCTGGCAACCTGCAAACATTGTGTAGATATGTTTATTAGAACTGTTCCTATACATGAATGAAAGTAAAGGCCACTATCTGGCCTTAGATAGGCTAAGGAGGATAAGGTCTTCTAGAGTATTTTATATATTATATCAATTTATATTATTTAGAACCATAAATACCTGGAATTCACTTGATAATACAATTGGGACAGAGAAAATACCTACAGTATCATCTTAGTTTGGGTCAGGAGTTCAGTGAATCTGATTGTCCCATTTACTATGTTTCACAAAGCTGCAGACAGGATTCAGTTCAAATGAAACCAAAATAGAAAACGTGTTTGTCTTGATAAAGGCCATGCAGTCCTTGGGACCAGCTACAACTATTCTGAATTGTAACCTCTAAAATGCATTTATTTGGTTTTCCACCAGGTATTTCACTCTGAATACCTGTTTGTGCCGGACTATGCTGACAAATGTTGACACAGCCAAAATGGTAGAATCTTTTGTACATCATTTTATTGCTTGCAAAGAGGAAAAAAAAAATACCTTACTTTGAGTATTGGGAGTTGTGTCTTCCTTGCATTCTCATTCCCTGAAGAAGTTGAGATAAGCTGAGTTAAGTGATAAGGAACAAATTTAACTTTTTGCCATAAGACGCAGAAGCTGTGCTGTATAAAAATAACCCTTATTAAGTGTTCACCTTTTCTTCCAGAAGTTTAATAGACTTGCATTGTGAGACTCAGCTCACCTAATTCTAGGCAGCTGTTTTGCAGTTACCTACACCTAAGCTAATTGCCCTTGGCTACTCTTACAGTCAATGGAAACGAGGAAGCACATCTCAGTCATGATTCATCTCATGAGAAAATAGGTATGTAATTAAGATGGGATGAATTGCATTCCGAAAGTGCCTATTTCTGTTTATTAACTGTAAAGGCTGCCTGGGGTAATCAGCTCAGCTGTAGGCAACTGTGCTGTAAAGGACTGTAAAGGTCAGTGGTTAGGTGAAATGCTCCCTTCGTGTTTCTAAAGTGAACCACCTCCTTGAAGCTCTCTGAGATCACTGCTTACGCGTTTGAGCCCATGCTTAGTATGACATTTGTCTGAGCTCCTGTGGTGATGCAGATGAGGAAATTGCATTTCCATTAGATTTCTTTGTGAGTGACTTAAAATTTTAGTTGTCCGTGCTTTGATAGTGGACAACAGATGTGGTGGAAGTCTACGAACAATAACCTTAATACACATGAACACTTGGATGTCTGTGAAACATCAGACAGATGTTCCTTTGTCCGTGCTGTTTCTCAGAACATAACACATTTTAAAAAACTTATGACTCTGCAGTATAAAAAAATATCCTTGTAATTGCATGAAATTGCTGGCTTAAGTAATTATTTGGTGTCGTGGTTGATTCATTATTGGTCTAAGTGGCCATCTGAGTGTCCAGTGAGGCTAGCCGTTGTGCTGCAGCTGAGGCAGATGAAGATGTTAGCTTGATCTTCGCTGCCTCTTGCTGCTTTCCACGCTTCAGTCACGGCAGCTGAGGTAGAAGAAGCTTTGCTTTTCCAAATTTTTAAAAAAGCAGTCTAAAAGAGTGGAGTGAATTGGAAGGAAGCAATAAGCTATGATGCTGGCAGATGTGGCAGGATGATAACCTGAGGCAGGGAGGTTGTGGTGAGTGATTAAGTTTTGAGGACTCTTTCCATCCAGTCAGTTGTGGCCAGAAAAGTATGTGAGATTTTCTCAAGGATTTTTAAGAAAGCAGACCAGACCAATGATCAAAATCTGTTACAGTGAGAAGTTCTAGAAAGGCACTATATCCTTTTTTGAATCTTGATGTGTACTGCTATAGATCAAAAATATATTTATGAAATGTGCACTAGTGATATAACTTTAAAATTTGTGATCTACTGTATGATCAACAGAAGGAAAATTGAGATATACCATATTTATACTTCTGAGACTCCATAGAAATTATAATATGTAATTTATATATATATATATATATATATATATATACACACACACATACACACATGCCTAATGTTATGGGTGTAAAAATTCCATGTGCTTGTGAAATTTGTTAAATGTTAACATACTAAAAGCATTTTCTTTTCTGCAGCTCTTTGTTTTACTGAGTTGTACTGGGTAACTTGTAATTCATAATGAGTTAAATGCAAGTATTTTTGGACCTGGATAAAATCAGTTTGTTTACAGATAAATGTAAAATTTAGCTATTAAAGAAAGACTGAGTCTGTTACATAAATAGAGGCAAATGTGTATGGAATTGTTTTTAACATACTTTATAATATTTTGACCTGTACGTGTTTTTCTTTAAAAAGCCTGAAAAGAATGATACTGAATCTGGCAGCCAGAGAATCAGACCAGTATTTGAAGAAGATCCTGTTTTCCGGCGGCAAACTTCTTACCAACATGCAGCAGTCCACATACCAACAGATATTTATGAAGGCTGTAAGTAGCTTGTGCACAAAATAATTTTGTTATAAGAGTAAGCTTATTATTTGTGTCCTGTTCTTAAAAACAAATAGCCCCAAACCTATTTTTCAGCTCTGATTTTAGCGCAGGTGTGTTGAGGGTGTTTTGTTTGTTTGCTTTCCATTAAAACACTTTAGATATGTGCTCTGTTCGGGTTATGAGTCCTCTTATGTAGAAGCCATGTTTGGGTATGTATTGAGGAGAAAACGATTCATTAGGGAAGGATCTGAATTTCAGAAATGGAAGTACATGAGAAACTAAACTCTTAAATATTCCAGTTTTCTCATCAATTCTTTGTACTATTTTCTTATTCAGTATGAAATATTCTTCACTGCTCTCTTCTCATCTTTGCTGGAGTCCAAAACCATGTGTAATGAAAACATCCTTAAGTACCCCAAAAAGGGAGGTGATAAGCCATTCCCTGTGCTTTTATTTAAAGAGTATTGATACGTTGTTGCTAAACTATTATAAAACTTACCTGGCATCATTAGGATATTTTTTAAATACCATGTAAACTTTGATATAAGATTGCCATCATAACAATGTAAGAACAAAATATTAAGCACTAAGTTTGACATTTTAGATAGTATATCTTAAAATAATTTTCTCTCATTCAAATATGTATTGGGTAGTTTTACTGATACACAGTCCATTAACCTAAAAGTAAAGACTATGATTTCCATAGAAAGATACAACTTTAATATCTAATCAAATGATTATAAAAGATAAAAATTTGAGTTTCTTGAGAAGAGGTAGTTGCATGTGCAGTATATATGGCTCATGAGAAATTCATGGTCCTTTGGGACTGACTGTCATGTTAACAGCCAGAGAAGTGGACTACCTAAACAACTAATGATTTAGATCCAAAGACTGGGAGGAAAGATGCATCAACTTTAAGGCAAGAGCCCCTCATAGGATAATAACTATGTAACTTATAAAGGTGCAGATGGTGTTTCCAGAGCTAAAAACCTGAGGAATACCTATAATTTGCAGATTTAATACCAGGAAACACATAGTCATCAGCAGATTTATTTTACAGCGGCAAGTTCATATGTCACCTGAAACACAGTAAACAATCTGGAATACAGATTTCTGAAACTGGAGGTTAGTTTTCTTTACACGAGCAATTTTATCTGCATTTTTTTAACTAAAAAGAATGATGACATATCTTGAACACTGATACTGTCTTTTTTTTTTTTCAGTTCACATGAGTTAACTGTTAGTTTTTGGTAGAGCTTTCAATGCCTGCTAAAGCAGAAAACAGTTGTACAATTTGACAATTCTTTGATTTGCAGTTCCTTGACTACATTGCAGTTGGCCAGTCAACACTTAAAAAGAGATATTACAACAAATGCTTCTGAGAAAGGGGGAATGGGACTGCTTACAGCTTTTAGAACTCCAAAGTGAGGATTTTGCTGAGTGAATTGCACCTTGGAAAACAGATTTTATTTTTTTCCCTCTTACTGTCTATCTTTTGTAGGCTGCCAAAGGCAAAAGACAGTTGCTCTGTGGATCTCACAGAACAGTTTTCAATGATACTTGATATCGCTCTTCTTGGAGATTGGCCTTCGTTGCTCTTGCATCCTACAGTACCAGGTCCTTGTCCCCAAAGGAGAGGGACAATTATAGTGACAGGCAGGTGCATTCCTGAATCTGAATTTTCACTTGGGTCTGTTAATCACAATTCAAATCATGATATTTATTTTCATGTTGTCTGAAGCTCGAATTTTGGAATGGCAATGTCTTAGGCAATATCTTATCTATGGTGGTCTTCCTCCCTCTCCCCCCCTCAGTTTTCATTCCTATTGTAGTTATTATTTATGATTTCTAAAATAACCATCAAATGCAGAATCTCTGTAATATGAAATTCTGAATGTATGGATCCATCTTCCCTTTGGGCTTGTGAAACCTTGTAGTAGCTTGTGAAGCTGTTCTTGCTTCACTTCCTCAGAATCAGAAGTTTAAATGTTATTTCCGCATGTCACAGTTTCACTTGCGTTAGGGTTGATTGCAGTGTCGAATTGGCGGTGCTTATATGCACGGAACAATGTCTTCAGCCTGATGGCATCGCTTTGGACACGTTTGGACAGATAGCAACAAATTAGAAGGATTTCCCCTGCCCAGAGTGTATTAGACCGGTTGTAAATAAAGCTGTGGTTAGTTGATGGTTCATTTAGCATAATGATTTTTTAAAATACGTTATAGTCTCCTTAAAACCTTATCAGGTGTCTATTATTTTTTGACAGCAAACTTGACACTGAGTATCAGGTTTCACTTTTGTAACAATGTGTCATTTGCAAATGTTCAGTTGTTGATTTTTTTTTTTTTGACATAACAGTCCTTAGCATGGGGAGGCAATCAAAACTTTTAAGAATAACTTAAAATATTGGTGGTTTGATGCTACAGCAATTTGTATTATACTCTTTACCTGGAATTGCTATACTAGTCAACAATGACTGAAAATCTGAGATATCTCAGACAGCAAGCTTATTGGGAAGAAACATTGAAATGTTAGCAAATAAAGTCATAGGAGCAAGAATATGCTCCTATTTTCTACTATTCCTTTCCTTCCCACCCCCCCCCCCAAAAAAATACATTGTCTTTTGTTCTTGGAATGTCATATGTGTAGATAATAAATAAAGCTTATTCAGGAAGCTATATATTGATAAAGAGCTTGTGTAAATATTTGGGAATGCTACATCAGCATTTCTTAAGGGAGCAAAGGAGCAATAAAATTTTCCTGTGTCTCACTGTACTTAGTTTAGTGAAAAATAGGAGTGTTTTTTATATATATATATATATATATATATATATATATATATAAGCAACAAAGCTTTGTCTTTGGAATTATTTGTTTTGAAAGATTAAGGTTAATGCTGTTGAATTCATATGCTGATGATGGCTGAGAATCCAAAGCTTATTATTTTTCTCATGCTTTATTCTAAAGGATAAGCAAATATTGCTGTTTTAGTAAAGCTGAAATTGAGAAAGAAAAAGGGGGGGAGGGTTGACTCCTGATTCTTTTTTTGTGTTCACATCTTTGAATTTGCGGACACCTTTTGCTTTGGAAATAGAAGTTGGATTATATCGTTGTGTACGTCTCTTGCAGCTGGCAAGATTACTGTTCTATTTTTTTTTTTTTTTTTTGATATTTTGAATGATTTTAATCAGTGAGCTATTTGTGGAAAAAAAGATGTAATGAGTGAAGTGGACCTTTAAACAAATTCTCTGTCAGCCTGTTTTAAATATCAAACACTATGGCTTGGGGTAAGTATAAAGCAAATGTTAGTTCCAGCTAAGTGCCTGTGTGCTGTTAGCCTGACTGGCTGCTTTCTGTATTAAACCTGGAAGGAAAATACTGAAGCAAAATCCTAAGCAAAGAACTACAGGGTCAGGGTATTTTTATGTTCTGAATATTATGATCTTATATTGTTATTTTTATATGCATAGCTTATTAAAGCTCCTCAAAAGAAAGTCCTTTTAAGATAAGCAGCAAAAAGAAATAGCTGTTTAAATTTAATGAAAGTTTTTGTTGCTGTTGGAATTCAGAAGGTCAACAACTTCAACAGTATCTTCCATCATCACTGGTGTTTGAATTACACTGGTTTTATTGGATGGGCTAGCATATTCATCTGATGTCCTGTTTACTGTGACTTCCATCTTAAATTATCAATGTTTAACAATAAGGTAGGATGACAAGAAGATGGTCTGGTATCTGGACTTAATTGCTCTTTAAATTGCTAACTATTCCTTGAAAGACTGAACTCTGTCAAGAAAAGCTAATATTGTATAGTAGTCTTAGATAGCAAAAATCATTAAAAAATACCAAACCTAGTGCAAGAACTATGGCACGAGAAGAACAGAAAATACAGGAACATGACTCTAAATTAGTGGTTTGTGTCTTCTGCTGAAAAGACGAGGGGACTTTGGTTCTAATTCCTGTCTCGTGAATAGTTGCAGTGTTGTTTATCAGGTGGTCACTGAGGAAAGGAAAATGGAAAACCTCTTGAGAATAAGAACCAAAACCCACTTTGGTCTCTGCTGGAGAATATCTAAGTGTTCTAGAAGCCCTTTGACAGTGGTATTACAAGCATTCATCCTTTTTTTTTTTTTTTTTTTCCCTTATATTTCTGGCATATTTGAAATCTGTAGTGAAAGTGGTTATTTGCTCAAATTGTGGATGTTTGTATTTCACCACTCTGGGCTGTATCATGCCTTATCACAGGTCTTACAGGAATACAAATCTCAAGAGTCTTAGGTTGCGTTACATCTTCAACCCAACTGCAGCAGACAAGGCAATGTGTTGTATTTTGGAGGTCTCAACTGTTTGTTCAGAGATAATAATCAGCCTATGTGTGTGTGTGTATATACAATATACTTTGTGTATGTATATTGTATATACATACACAATATATACATACATCTAAAAACATACGTTTCTAGATGTATGTTTATGATGCAGATATCAGTAAAAGACCTGGTAAAGTATATAGTATTTGGAAAGTATCGGTTGGAATAGGAACTTGTCAAGTAGGTTGCTTTATACCTATGTTAATTATGCATCACAAAAATATTATAATACCATATTCTAGAGTTGAGTATTTATGAATGTTTTGTTCAAGACAGTTTATCCTAGACTATCTGATTATTAAAATGTAAGTTATGGTCATTCATTGGAAAAGAAATTGTTGAAAGATCTAAAATAAAATGTATTTTCTTTTATAATTCTAATTTCTGTTGTAGAATCAAGTAGTCTTTCCTTAAGCGTTTGGAGTAGACTTCTGAAATGTCTCTGTAAAACAAACGCATGAGAATTCTCATTTTCAGATGTAACTTTAGAAGGTTACTCCCCTAGTCTTTCAGTGAGGTTTAATCTCCTAAACACCATTTCTTATGAAAGTGGGACTCTTGTAACTTCAGAGGTAAAATATTCCAGAAGTTTATTTGAAATGATTCTAGAACTAGCCTTTTGAAAACCACTTGTGGTTGATTTTAATTGCTGTCATCACATGTAGTAGTGGGATAGGAGACTCTGAAAGAAGGGTTTATGAATTGTTCTTATTTAGAAACATAGGGGGAAAAGGTGCACAAAAATAACTTATTCCCAAAGCAACCCTAAATGTTTTACAAATAAGTTTTGGCTTCTACTAGGTTTTGCTATTTGCCTAAAGATGGAAAGAACAAATAGTTATTTTTACTTTACTTTTCTATCCTGTATTTTATATTAAAGAATTTTCTTAACTCACACTTCAAGTATTTCTGAAATGTAGAACTATCTTGTAAGATTCTATTGATCTGTATTGAAATATATCTTATTACTTCACAGGTACTTAAGGAAAACCTCAGATTAATTTTGCTTTTCTGTGTGGTAATCCTGTAACTTGAATTCAGTGAATAAGAGCACTCTACCGCTATATGAAAGGTAGAAAATCTGAGCCAATTCTTATTCCTTCCGATGTAACACACAGTGAAAGAAGAAAACAAATCAAGAAGTTGGCCATGCAAAAAGGAGAGGTAGATGTCCAACGGTGCTGAAATTCCTGACAGGTTCTTATGAAAGGTTCATAATCCATTGAATTTCTGTACTTTAACACCATATAGCCTGTAAAGGACATAGCTTGTTTCCAAAATATGGTAGATAGAGAACATCTGTCTAAAGTTCAGTACAAACAGCCAAATATGATTCTCTTATATTTATAAATACAGACGACGAGTGTGATTTAACTTTCATCTTCAAAGTTCTAGATGAATGCCGTAACTCGTATGTGGAAAAAGGAGTCGGAGGGAGGATGAATGGGAGGTAAAGAAGAATCGGTTTTTCTTTCTCAGTTCTGAAATCTGATCAGTTCATATAACTTGAGGAAATTTAAACACCAAATTGCTCTTTTAACCAAGAGTTCATCTTCATATGTCTCTAATATACCGTAGTCATCCTAAATACTCTAAGGATATGATCTACTATTTGGTTATTTTTTGAACAACATGGTGAGAGGTGAAAAGTCACAGCAGAAGCCAAAACAGTGATGAATGGTTAAACTAGTTGTTACATTTCTGGCTTCAATAAAATAGAAAACCCTAAAATGAAGAGACTTTTCAGAGGACATTTTCCCCAAAGTTCTTTAGTTTTGAAAACCCAGGCACTTAGGCAAAAAGGTGCTGAAACACCTCCATGTTCTACATCTTTACTGTGTAACATTAATCTTTAATTTGCATGGTTGATAATAAAAAGTGTGAAAAATAATTTTGTGGTAAATTAAATGCTGATTATCATTATGAGTCCATGTGGTTACCATTATGATTCCATATGGCTTTCACTGCATATTTATTGACCATCAAATCTGATGTTTATCCAGACTTATCTTGCACATTAACACGAGTCTCAAGACTGCAGTGTTTGTTAGGCAGCTTAACTGAGTAATAAATGTTTAAGCTGTGCATACTGCCAAATCTTTTTTGGAGGCCAGATGATTACTGCTGTTCCTCAGATCTCTTTCCATTGCTTCTGCAATATATTCTCTTATGCGTAGCTTAGAATACCAATTAGTATTGAGTCCCCTTGTACCAAGAGGAGAAACTTGGCTCTGCAGCGAAGTTGGCAGTGTAGGATAGCAAACATTGGCATTGCTTTTTAAAATGCAGACTGCAAAGCAGACTACTCTGAATATCACTAGGTCTTTAATTATTAGACGTATGGAAAAAAGATATGATGTTCAGACACAGGCCTTGTTGAGAGAGCAATTGATTCTGTTGTGTGAGATTCCCTGCGCAGGAACCAGTGCAAGGATTCTTCATTTCATAAATCTTGCTCAGCTTTTCAAAATAGGTTGTATGGCAGGTCTGTGCTATTCAAGCCTTGTATTTGTCTCCCTGGAAGGTAAAATGTCATCTTAAACCTTTGTTCAGCTACATCACTTCGAAGCTTGAGTGGATGTGAGGGGTGACACTATGTTCTCAAATCTCTATACAGTAAGGAAAAACCATCAGCAGGTTACTCTGGCTTTCTGTGTAAATGACATTTAAGTACTTTTATAGGATTACTTGTACAAAGATAGATAGATTCCTATCTTTATATAGTCATTTTGTCAAGCCTGTTTCTAGACAACTGTAAGGGCATATGGAAGGAAGTATTATATTTGCAAGCTTAGAATGGCAGTGTTTGGATGTGTTTCATTCTTGTCTCGTAAGTGGATGTGATAAGGTAAATTGGCCATTAGAAAACAATGTTCTAGGATTGCTTTAAGTAATTAATATCTAAAAAGCGCTTATGCAAAAGCTTTATGGAAAAACTGTTATGTCTAAGGGGGCTTAAAATCTAATTTAAGTGGGAGAGTGAGAGGTTTGGAAATATTACTTGGTGACTCACTCTTCAGAATAGTTTGGAAGTCTGTTATTCCCTTCACAGCCCCCAGCAAACATATTTTCTTTCTTATTTCATACTCTATTGGCATATTAAATTAAAGTATTAAATTGAAGTATATTGAGATGTTCACATCTCGATACACATGCACTGCAGGGGAAGAGGAGGGAAGCAGAAGCATGGCCTCCCCCTTTTTCTTCTCTGTTCTCACACAAGCTGCCAGCTCGCCCTGGGTGCCAAGGATGAAACCTCTGCTACCCTCTCCAGAGCTAACATACATGTGCAGCCATGTTTTTATCTCTATCTCTGCATAGCTATTTCACCTGCTGATGTTGCCCATACTGAACGTGCAAGTGGAAACAGCACAAAGTTGTGCAAGTTCTTAAAGATGAGGGGAAAATGTTTAAAATTTAATATACTGTAGAATACGTAAACTAAATATTATATATTGCTAAGAATGAGTGCCTTGATGCATAGATAGGCTCTATTAACACCAAAAAAAATATTTTACTATATGAAGCATTTGCATTATTCCTTCCTGGGCCTGCACGAGGGAGGAAGAGGAAGGAAGAAGAAAAAAAGTCCAAGGTTTTCCCGTGGAAAGGATATCTGTTTTCATCATGAAAACACAAAAAACCTTCCTTGAAATTAGTGAGATCTTTATTAAGACTTGGTCCAAAATTGATAGTCCATAGCACTCTTAAAACCATGCGGAATGTAGTTTAAAGTACATGGCTACTACTTAGGTACTTGGTGTTACCTGACTGGTCTTCTCCACTCTTTTCTCCTAAATAAGAATATTTCCTGTCATAGAAACTGGAAAGGAATAATCTATAATTTAATAATAAGGTGCTGCTCTGGCAAAACATAATCACAGAATTTTTCCCATTATTGAGGAATATTCTGTCCAAACTTCACAATGTTATTTAAATGTATACATTTCTATTTAAAGCATGCACATGCACATGCACGCACGCATACCCTAAGATATTTAATTAATACTACCCAAGTATTAATTTTCATTTTTTACTGTGTTCAGATGTCTATTTGAGAATAGATTATATTTTGATGTGTTTTCTTTTGTGCATCATGTAGGTATCTTGCATCATGTAATTTGAAATTCAGGTTAAGTTGTTATGTTCTTATATTACTGAACTAACATAAAGATATCTTAGTCGTTTCTCTGTGTCCAAACTTGTGTTCTGTCAAATTAGATATAGTTACTTTTCTGCCTGACACTGCTGCCTTTCAGTCTTCTGTTTGTATCAGTAATAGTGCATTGGTTTCATTTGTTTGCCGCCTTGCCTTCCCTGGGGTCTCTTCATCCTTTAGTCTGTATGTACCCGATTTCCTCTTTTTGCATCAAATTCAGCCTTAGAAATTACTTAGTAATTATAGTCCTACAGCTCTTAGTACACTTCCTTTGGGATCCTTTTAAGCCTCAAATGGATATATTTTATAACTGACACATGATGTATACTTCTGTACATTGCATTAACTCTTGTCCTCCATCCTCACAAGAAGCCCACACTTACCATCTTGTTCCTCTCTCCACATTGAGTTCAGATCACTCTGAAGCTCTGTCCGTCCTTTCTTTTTCATTCTGATGATAACTTTGTCTTCTTTTCCATTTCGTATCTGTTCATTCTCTTTTTTGTGTGTGTGTGTGTGGGTTCTGCTCTCTTGACTACCTCTCCCTCTTTTCCGCTTAATTTGCATTTTAACATTTCTTTTTCTCTCATGCATATGCTTTATGATTGTTTTTCTCATTGCGTAATGGGAATTCCAGCTTCCTTACCTCTATTCCTCCCCCAGGAGTCAATATCTTGCTCTGCTTTGCCCTTACAATCGTGATTTCTTAAGCGTTAGCCATCTTACCAGAACTTTTCCTTCCGATCCTCTTGCTCAGCAAACATCTACAGACTTTTGGTTGTTCTCTGCTTTGCTTTCTTACCACCTTTTAGGATTTCATTGTTTCTCCAAGTGCATCTCTAGTAGTCATTTTTCATCTTTCTTTCACATAATATTTCATACATAAATAGCTTTTGTCATGCTTCTGCCCAAGATCAGGCACATCTTGCAGCTTTGGCATCCTGTCATCTTCAGTGTGTCCTTTCTCCCTGGAGTCTCTTCTCATATGCTTCAGTGACCAATATTTTTCTCTAGTTTTTATTCTGTTGCTTTAAATAAGAAAGGTTGAATGCTTCAAAGCTTGCTGAACTCTCCTTTTCCTGGTAGCTTTTCCACTTTTCATTTGATTTTTTGGTAGTAGCTGATTATTTTCCAGGACATAACTCGTTTGAAAATAAATATTGACAAATTTTAAACAACGTATTCTAAATGCTAAAACTGTTTTTATTCTTTTCTCTCTTCTTGCATAAAAAAATATTTGTTTTGCCTCCTAAGTATATTTTTCAATGGAAAAATGTGCCAGAAAAAAGTTACTTACATTTTTCTAACCTTCTAGCCTGTTCTGGTGGAGCACTGAGTGTTCTTGGTATCCATTTATTTCCAGTAGCATTTAAAAGCAGCAGGACCATTCAGGTCAGCAGCTTCCTTCTGGTGGGGAAAAATAAATAGTCCCTGATCACAGCAAAAGTATGAGAAAGGTGTGTGTGTGGGGGGGGCGAATTCTAGATGTTGGCCTTCTCAGTTAGTGCTTGAAAATCACAGGCACACTTGGGTAGCTCAGCATGATGGGTATCGCAAGTGACAGACGGTTCAGAGCTGAAGGAAAGAAGATAATGAAATCTTAAATTAGAATAGCTACCAAAACAGGCTGACGGAATGGCTCAAAACAAATTAAAAAAAGTCACATAGATCTTAGCAATCTTGGGAAGAAGAAACAGGGATTGGGAATGCAAGAAGACAGACAAATTTGTAGAGACTTGCAATTTATCCATAGATACTTTATTGCATAAGTGTGTTTTCAGAGAGGCCACAGAGTTTTCTGAATGTATACTGGCTATTGGTATGAAGTTCCTAAGAGACTGTCGTATCGGTTGGTATCTTCTGTTTTGCATGTACCCAGCAGGGTGAAAATGGACTTTCATAACAGCCCTGTATCAGGAACAGATATATGCAATTATTCATGTCTCTGTGACTCTTCAAGGAAGAGAGGTACTGAAAGAGCTTGTTAGAATCACAGAATCAGCAAGGTTGGCAGGGACCTCTGGAGATCGTCTAGTCCAACCTCCCTGCTCAGCAGGGTCACCTAGAGCATGGTAGACAGGGTTGCATCCAGGTGGGCCTTGAAGATCTCCAGAGAAGGAGACTGCACAACATCTCTGGGCAACCTGTGCCAGTGCTCCGTCACTCTCACAGGGAAGAAATTCCCCCTCACGGTCAGGTGGAACTTCCTGTGCTTCAATTTCTGCCCATTGCCTCTTGTCCTGTCACGTGGGACAGCTGAAAAGAGTTTGTCGCCGTCCCCTTGACACCCTCCCTTCAGGTACTTATACACATTGATGAGATCCCCCCCTCAATCTTCTCTCCCCCAGGTTGAAGAGGCCCAGCTCTCGCAGCCGTTCCTCATAGGGCAGGTGCTCCAGCCCTCGGATCATCTTTGTAGCCCTATGCTGGACTCTCTTCAGTAGCTCCATGTCTCTCTCAAATAGAAGTAGCAAAACATGAATCTTGTCCACAGTTTTAAAATCTTTCTTGGGACAGTAAGAGATATAAGATGTAAGAAGGAAGAATTGAGCTCCTGAGTGGCTACTGAGCTGGGGGAGGGCCAGGTAATTTGTTTTGCTGTTACCTAGACAATTTTTCTTCTATCAATAAGCAGAGACTTGGTTGTCTGGGCTGTTGCTTTACTTTATTTGAAATCCAGATCACAAATGGTAACATATTACTGTGACTCTGATTCAGGTTCTCACAGTCAATCTGGACAGATCAAATACGTGCTTTGTACACTGTATTAGTGTAATTTCATTTAATTCAATAAGAACACCTGACATGTTCAATATCCAGTATTACCAGTTTTATTATTAATTTCTCAAAGGCTCCAGATAAGAGCACGACCACATTTGGCTCTGAGATTTATTCTCTGTAGTTCAATGGAACTAGATTTTCACCTTACCTTCCTCTATGTAAAGATGCTTCAAAAAATGAGACTTCTAATGTAGAAATAACTATGCAATGAGCAGTTCAGATCCTGGAAATATGGTGCCCTGCTCCTATGACTGAAGGATCCTGTCCTTCACTTCCTTGCTCTTCAATTCCCTCTGCTTTACAAAGCTAAAACACTTTATCTTCAAAACTAGTTGGATTTGTCTGTCATAGCCACTTGAAAGTTTTCTTGAATCCGATTACTTTGATGGCTAAAGTTATAAATAAAATTGGATTTAGAACCATTTTTGTTAGAGTAAAATTGAAATATGATCTGTAAGATCATTGTATTGTATCATTATTTCTCTGAGAAAGAGGCAATGACTTGTTGAAATGTAAATAGTTTAATGTTCTGGCATCAGCAGGTTTGATACTAATGATATTTGAGAACAATTCACTTTATAGTAATGTCTGTGACACTATCTCCCATCAGTATGTGATGACTGATTTGTGTAATAATACTGTCAACTCGTTAATAGGTGCTACCTATAACATCTATCATTGGTAGTTATAAGGTGGCAATTTATAAACAATTATTGACTATTTATTTTCATTATCTCATAATTATAGTTTATCTTAGTGAGTACATATTTGAATCCCAGAGAATTTTGATAAAAATCTGGATGTATAGACTACTTACCTATTTTTTCAGAGTAATACATTCACTGAAGATGAAGAAAGTAGATAAAACAAGCAGAATAATATTGCAATTCTGTGAGGTCTTCACCTGTAAATCTTAATTTGTCAGTATATTATACTTAATCTTTCTGATTGTTCAATATCTCCGGGAAGGCTTTTAGTGTATGCTGACTGATTTTCAGTTTCCTAATCAAGTGATGTGCTTCCTTGCCTTTTCCTGCAATATCTGTGGCTTGATCTAAACGTTGCTGTCGTCAATCGCGCAGCGTCGCTTCCGTTACCGAGACCTGCTCGCAGGTTTAGGGCCGGCGGGCCGCGCTCTGCGAATACCCTTACCTCTTGGGCAGCTGCTCGTTTCGAACAGTTGCACTAACGTAGATTCTGTCGGATATTTCAACTATCCGTCTTTCAGGTGTTGCTGAACCCTGGTGGGTTCGTTGAAAAGTGCCTTCCAATTTGCCCTTTTGCCCAGGAAGAACCTTGGGTCAAGTAATTACTTTATTTTATTTTTTATTTTACCATGTTTTTGTATTGGACCTAGCTCTATGCTTGACTTTGTTAGGGAAACCTAAAGCTGATAAAGTAGATAAATAAAGTGTTAACTAACTCAAGCTTCCCTGTATCATTTTGATGTAAAAGCTAATTGTATCTTGACTTTAACTTTAGATGCTTCACCTGAAGCATCTAAATAAAATAAATTAACAGTAATATTTCCATCCTAACATATAAACTACTTTTCCTGTGAACATTTGATATACTGAAGATTTGACAGCAGTCACATTTGTAGTTAAAAATGTAACAGGAAAGGAATGAAAAAATCCAACAATAATGGTTAAAAAAAAAGAAAAGTACATTACAACTAAATTGTTGGATCCTTCGTGATAGAAAAATAATAGGAAAATCAATTGATTTCCTGTTGACAACTTATAAATGAGAAGGAATTGTGTCCTGGAAATTCCATTATTTCCAGCTTGAGTATAATAGAATGGACAGTGAATAAATGAGATTTCATTGAAGAATGCCTACTCTATATTTAGAAGAGATTGGCTGAGAGATATAGAGTGTAGCTGTTAAATTATTTCTTTATAACCTTAAATTTCATTTCCTACATTCTCACCAGCATGAGAAGTTTACGTTGTCTAACCATGAAAATCTTTCTTGATTTAAAAATCCGATGGGAATGTGGAAACTGCATTTTGACATACAGGCTAGATAGTTGCCACATTTATCTTTAAGTTATGTATATGGCCGTTTACTTGATTTTAATAGTATTGCTTTTTTTCCTAAAATTAATAATGCCTCTTTTTCCATACACACAAAATGTACTTTTATGTCCACACATTAATGTAATGCTAGCTCATTTGGATAAATGTGTTTGCCCAGTATATGGTGAACACAGCTTTATTTTTATCATGGTCTAGTTTGATGAATCTTCTAATTCTTAACTTAAACATGAATTTGTTGACAAAGTTGTATGCAAAAAATGCCTTCTTATGATCATTTATGATACATCAACTGTAATACATTTTTCCTGATTGCCCACTCTCCATATATGCGTCAGAACTGGTGCTGATTGCCCCGTGTGAAGAATCTGCCAAGTCAAATGGCAGCACTCGATCATGTTTTGGGTACTATTTTAAGACAAAGGGGGAAAAAAAGAAGCGTACAGCAAAAAGTTACTTAAAAATAACTGCTGTTAGTATCTTGTATATATGGTAGTTATTGCACGAACCTCTGTGTTCCTACACGTGGAACAACTTCCTGTAAGTAAAAAGAAGTCTGTATGTTGATAGTCTGTTCTCTGAAGGTAATGGGGTATTTGAGGGTGTCTTGACTTTTTGTGTCTAGTAGGAAGATTCATCATTTGCAACTTTATTTTACAAGAGGAGTTGTAGTTCTGTGCAGATTAGTTGTTTGCAGCTAATAATAAGCTAACATGAAATGTTTTGGTTTAGAAAGGGCTTGTAAGGCTAGGTGTAATTTCCAGCATCTAGTAAATTGTCAGGTTCTTCTGTAAAATGTATTGCTAGGACTTCTTGCATAATAAGACTAAAATTCAGGAATGTAGAAAGGCAAAATGGTGTAAGGAACTGTGTGCGCCACAGGTTCCAGTTTCCCTTTATCCCAATCATCATCCTCATGTCTTTAAACTATTAAAGAAGCATGACTCATTGCATGAGGAGCATTACACCAGCACAGAGCTAGCGAGGTGCAAACCCATGCAGATCAGCAGGGAAACTGCTTCACACATCCAGAAGTCTCACACCCCCAGATAACCAGGGAACAGTGCTCCAGGAATAAATCACACCTGGGAGAGGACAGCAACTCCTTTGGAGCCTCATTACTCCGCAGGTAGGACCCAGCTGGTAACGTGAAGGATGGGTTGCTTTATTGCAGTGCCACACGTTTGAACAAACCCAAATTCTGAGCAGCCTCAAACCTGCATAACCAATCGCGATCAGTTAATTGCGACTAACCAATTCGTGCTTAATCACATGAATTGTTTTAATAGCCACATGCAGTTGAGGGGCCATGGGTTTAGCCACAGGCCATAGCTTTATTGTTCCCCAACCACTTTTACCTGCAAAAAGACTAGAAGAGAGATGCATGAAATTTCTTTATGTGTGCACGTAATAGATCAAGTAAATTATTCTTGTACTATAAAATAAATACAGTGACTTGTCTGCAATCAACAAGCTGCATGATGCTGAGGAGTCACCCCCTGCTGATCTTTAAAATAAAAGTGGCCTGACATACAGTCAGAAGTTATGACGACAAAGCACAGCCATTCTTAAATTAAATATGTGTAATACAGGGACTACTAATTAGTTGGTTAAGAATTTCAGAAAGGCAAAAGGTGCTCAAATTTCTTCAAAAAAATTGGATACGGAGTTATCTCTAGGTTACCAGGCTGACAGCTTGGCTTGCAGTGGTGAAGTCTTGATCACCTACTCGTGCTGTTTAGTTGTTGTTTTTTGAGGATGAGCTTGGAAAATAGCATTTAGCCTTTTAGGCGAGCTTTGCTGTCTATAGATGTCTGAGATCATGCTGATCTAATAGAAAGTCACAGGATAATGGTCTCTTGCCACTAGCTTAAGTGCAAGGTGAAATGGAAACATTTATTTTTCCAGATAAGACATTGATTCAGTAACAGCATCCTATTACTGCAAATTGCTGCTATGGAAGTTCGCGCTCTCCTCCCCTCCGAGCAGCTGCCAGGGTCAGCGGGAGCTGCAAGCGCCAGCAGCTTCACCGCGCCAAAATCTGCTTGGCTCAGAGAACCAACCTGTTATCCAAGTCAGATCCTACACTTAGAGGGAACTTTTTGGTTGGTTGTTTATTTTTCCCTTTGTTGTATTTTTAAAGAGGTGGGGAAAATGCATGCTGCAGAAATGCCAAGAGAACAAATTTGTTCACTGCAACTCATCCCCTGCTGCTGTCTGTTGCCTTAATAAGACTTTTGTTGCATGCTATATCAAAACTCTGTTGCTTTATTATAGATATTATGAAATGATTTTTTCTACATTTTATAGCGTTTTTAAAATGGAATTTTCTGTAGTTCTTTCATTACAGACTGCTCCTGTTTTGTAGAAGCTGGGTTAAGGGGACGAGCAGTTTCATATTTGTAGGACTACTTCTTGGAGACTGGTATTTGATGTCTGTGATTGTTTGAAACACTCATATTGAAGTGTAGTGAGATATGTAATAAATTTTATATTGTAAATGGATCTGAAAAATCCAAAAAATCTAAGAAAAACAGTTTTTCTACCTATAATCCAGAAAATAAGTTCTTTAGTTCAGGTAGTTTTTCTGAGAGGTTCTTTGCACATTTTGTTCAGCATTAGAGTATTGAAAATTATCAGCACCATTAGGAAATACAAAGTCAGAAGACTTGTTTATGGGACTGAGGAGATAACAGCAATTAAAGTAAAAGAAATCGTAGCCAAAAAAAGGCATATTGTGAAATATCCAAACCTTAACTTCTGTGGGCTGGAATATCCATTATCAGATTTTCTTCCAAGTTAAAGGACATCTCATACATAACCAAAAAAAAAAAAAAAAAAAAAAAAAAGATTAATTCTGAAAACAATGTAGCTTCTTGATGTAGAAACTACATAGTTTCTTCAGTTTGTTAATTTCTCTGATCTTAAAACTGGAGATATCCTTTTTTCCCAACTCCAAGTAAAAGCAGCTCACTTCAAGCAAACAGAATACAAAGTTCTAACAGTTCTCTTGTGGAGGAGGGCATTTTTTTAACAAAATTTCCGTAGTAGGTTTGGGGATTTTATTTCATGTCTGCTCAGCTTAGAAACCACACTTCAATTTTAGAATTTTCTTTTCTAACCATTTGCTGACACCACTTCTTGAATACATTTTCATAATGCGTTTTTCTGAAATGCCATGAACTTCTGTGGAAATGCAAAAATTAATGGTAATCATACAATCTAAATTCTAAATAGTGCACAAATGATGCTAGTTGATGCTTTTTTTTTAAAAAAAAAAAGATCTAGTTTAAATACATTTATTCAGGTTAATACAAAATGCAGCTGTATATATTTTCTATGTTAATTAGTCTAAAAGGAATTTTGTATTTTTTTTTTTTGAGTACCATTTACTTGAAGAAGAAATATGTAAGTTCTTACCTTTTATGCAACTTAGGCTTTTATTTTAAAACAATTTACACATTTCTCTTTTTTTTGAGGTTCTATGACTAACATCATTAAAAAGGCTGAAAAGGGGAAAACACACGTACACAAAAATAAATGGGCAAAACATGTCCTTCAAAATGAAAAGCACACCATCAATCTCGTGGTCAATTAGCAGTGCATCAGGAAGCATTCTTCAAACCCACTTCAGAGTATGGATTTGTCTCCGCTTTGTAAATTAGTAATGGGATTTGAAGTATCAGAAATCTGTTCGTCTTCAGTGTGTGGCAGGGTCAGAAGGATTTCTCTCCTAGTGGTTTCTGAGACCTGGCCTGAGACAAACTCTTTTGATCTCAGATACTTATCTGAGATGTCAGTATCTCATGGAGATTCCCAAGACAGATGGGAAAGGCTGAGATCTGCATTTGGCTAATTTATAAAATCCATTAAGAAGACAGATGAGGAGACAACTTTGCTTTCATTTTATCTGCATTCACTGCCTTTATGCTGTCACTTCTGAATATCTCTAAATATGCATGCAGATTATAATTCGAATGATGCAAAACTGGATTATTTCATTTAGCTGCTGGAATATAATGTTTAGATGGCATAAAAACAAATAGGCAGAAAAGGAAAGTTTCCTCACAGAAAAAAAAATATATACATATCAAATAACAGGCTTCTCTTTCCACAGGGTAAGCGTTCTAGACAAAGATCGCTAACTTTTTGCTTTGATGAATGAAAGAATTCACTAGAATCCTATTTTAGAAGGGAAAAGAAAATGTAAAAAAATCTCCTTGACTTGAAGTAACATGTTTGTAAAGTTAATGATAAATGCATTAGTCAAATTCTCTCTGAAGCTCTGATTAACTGTTAATTTAACAATGTAAATCCCTTTCATGTCACCCATAAAAGAGATACTACTTTTGTAATGGTCTGTTTCTAGACATTCTTTTGAAATATCATAGAGAACATATTAAATATTGAAATAAAACTTCAACAATCTTTATAAGACAGCAAAGTTTGAAGTTTCCTCTAGCCCTATTCATTCCTTTTTCTTTCTTTCTCTTTTTTTATAAAGTAAACTACTTTATAATGCTGGAGATAGCTTTAAATCTGAGGTTATACTGTGGTAAATCAGCTTCTAGTTGATCCAAAAAAGACTATCGCCCTACCTTTACCTTACTTAATTTCTTGTACATATTGTTATGTATCAATCATGCAGTATTACTCTTTGTGAAAAGAAGGTATAGGCTTCTGTTGGTATTTCCTTGCCTAAATCTCTAAAATTAATCCTTTTGGCTTTTTTTTTTTTTTTTTTCCAGAAGTTGGGAATGCCTATTTAAAAATATCTGTGTTTATATATTTGAGAGAAAATCGCGTTCTTGAGTCCCCTAGACTAATGGTCCTTCTGCCTGATGGTTTCTGGGTGCATGCTAATGCCCTTTCATTCTGCTGTCAGTTACTGACCATTAATACCGTGTTTTTGAGAAAAGCCAATTTTACATAGAGTGCTACTTAGTAATAGGGAAGTATAACATCTCAAAAGGCAGGAAGGGGCTGCTTTTAAATTATGCTATTTCAGCACTTAATTTAAAAAAGCTTAATTTTGATCAAAACACTTGGTACCATATTTCCATTCCTCCTCCTGCCACTAACTGAGTGAGACCGTAGACGTCCCTGGGAGGATGGTTTGTTTGCTGGCCTCTGGAGACGATGCTCAGGGTGATTATGCTAAAAGCCCCAGCAATAACCAACACAATCCAAAATCTATCCGTGATGCAGCCAACAAGAAGAGCAAGGAGATGCCACGGATTTGGGAAGAGTCCTAGAGAAACTTGAGAATGAAGAATGAATGGTGACACGTTGTCACTGCAAACCTTTCCAGCAGAATATCATCTTACAGGTTTGGAGTCTGCTAATCACAGAACAGCAAACAGTACCTCCTCTTCCCTCCCCAGCTTGATTTGGAGGGGTTTAGTAATAGCATTATTTTTTATATATCTTGTGGAGTTTATTAAGAGGAAGAGATGAGCCTGTAGTTAGGATACTGGAAATGGTTTCAGGATTTGATGGTGTGTTTCCTTGTTCAGTGCAGCTGAGCTGTATGGATGCCACCTTTTTTCCCTGTCAGAGGCTAAAACATCTTGATTTTTCTGTTACACAGAAAGCGTGTGTTACAAGTCCAACAGCTTGGTGTATTTAGAACTCTTAGTGGCAAGAATAAAATGTTATTCAAAATGGAAATGTTTCCTTTGGGTCACACCCGAACTCTGCAGTCACTCTGCAATACTAGTTTTTGGAATACGTAATACGGTTGCCCATCTGACACACAGGGATTTATCGGGCTCTGGATTGAAACTGCCGTCTGTTGATGGCACTGAAGGGAAAGGAAGGATTTGCATACTGGCCTACTGGAACTACAGTGTCAGCCCAGCTGGTAAGTTGCCCAGTTTGACAGCATCCATTGCAGAAAAGCTGTAATAAAATGCTAAGATAAACTATAATTATCCATAGGCATGGATAAAGTACATTAAACCATGACTGCAAATATTTCAAAGGTAGTGATGTCCAGGACATAAGCTGTCTTTCCTCCTGTGCCTCTTGCTGGGGGAAACAAGTGAAGCTGCTTTCGGACTCTTCTGTCCTGTTTTTTTTGGGGGTTGTTTTTTTAGGTTGGTTGGTTGGGGATTTTTTGATTGTCTTTGCAGATGTACTTATCAGCCCTTCTGGGTAGAAATTTCATCATATGAATGGCCGTGTAACCTCACCAATCCCAAGTGCAGTGGCGCTAATACTTCCTTATACCTACTAGAAATGCTCTTCTTCAAACACTTTAAGATCAAATTTGCCTTTTTATAGTGAAATCACTACTAGGAGAAAGAAAAATCTTAATTGTGGTATATTTGACAGCTTTCACTTTTAGTTTGATTTCATAGCCTTTGACATAGCAGTCAAGCATCCTTGATGCTGAGGAACTGTTATTTGTTCTCCCTAGAGGGCTAGATCTGTTCTTGCAAAATAGAGGTACAGGCACACAAACACATTAGAGGGATGAAACCGTCTGATGCATGCTCTCATCCACTGTACATCTGAGATCATTTAGCTTTTGCAGAGAGGATTAAGCTCTGTTGCATTGACCATGGGAAAACCACATATGAAAGCAGACTTCCTTTCTGGTATCTTTGCTTTGTCCATATGCTAAGTAAGCGTTGTTTTAAAGCAGGAAAATATGCATATGTGGGCTGCTTATCAGTTTCTTAAATGAAAAGTATTATTTAATATCAAAAAGTTGCAACTATATTTACTCTGTCAGCAGCTTTGTTCTTCCTGCTTTCCATACTTTAATAACTAGTAAGGTACTACACATTAGCAACCAATGGATTTTTTTTTAAGTTACCTCTCCCTATTTGCTTTAAATTAAAAAAAAAAAAAAAAGAGAGAGAAATAACCAACTAACTAAAATATCCAACTATTTTAGATGTCACCGATGAATAACATACTTCTAATGTGTTTGTAAGCTTCATAGAAGACCATACCTCATTCTGAGTTTTCAACTGCTTTCTAGAAGATTTATATCAAAAGATTGATGACCATTAAGGGACAACTTACTGTGATTCTCTTTGAGGAGGCAAAATACATTTCTCTCTCACACTAAGTAGAGCGGGAGTCTTTTATAGGGTGGAATGCTATGTATATCTGGAGCCACTACGTAAACATATGGCTTTTGATCTAAGATACAATTTTACTTGTGCATAGAATCACTGTACCAAATGGTAGAATGCTTAATTAATATAACTAAGAGAATTCTTTAGCAAAAGTGTGTTTAATATTTTGCATATTCGCTTGTATTAAATGCATTTGTCTCCAACACAAAAAAGAGAACGTAAGCTTGAAATTTCCTGAGGCAGCATAATTCCCACATACTAATTCTTACTGAGATGGTTTATAAAACACAACCACATTGAAGATCCCCATATGAAGATACTGTAGCTTCAAATATAAGTTCTAAGTAGCCCTGAATGTCTCCTAACTTACACTAATAAATTTATTCCTGATACTTCTACATCACAATCAAGCTAATCTGTTCATTGTAATGAGGTCAAAAATTACTGATCATTTAGTCATTGAGCATAACTATTGAGTGCTGTTAGTAATGAAGGTGCAAGCTAATAACGAAGAGCTATTTCTTTTTATTTAAGTAATTTTTCTAGGAAGGTAGAAGCAAATATACAATAATTTATGAAGATTAAGAAATTTAGATTTCAATTTATGGGCAAAGCATTTCCACCAATGCTTTACACCAGTAGTGAACTTAAGAACTGAGTAGAACGTCGATGCCAGAGCTAATGTGTCACAGGGAATGAGCAGGAGAGATTGATTGTCCTTTATTCCCACACTAACAGTACATTTACTAAAGCAGCATGTGAAGTGGAAAATGTTGCCAGTTTATGCAAAACCCTATTTAGTACCACTGGCTAATGGCAGCTTTCCAGGAAATGGTTCAAAGCAGGGCAAGCATATACCCTTAATACTCTTCCAGTCTACTGAAATTTGTGGCTGAGGGGCATCCTGAGCAGGGTTGATGACTTTTCGTTTAATATTCCTCAAAATGTTTTTTTTCTTTTCTGTATGGGTAGCTTTTTGAAGCTTTGTAAACTCAGTGTAAACTCAGCAACCTAGGGTGACAAAGGCTTATGTATTGTGCAAAGAATTATCTCCTTTCCTTTTACACCTGACAAGTGAAGTGACACTAGGTAGTTTCACTTCATGTCTCCTAAGTCTTGTATTAAAAGAGACAAAGTCTGATGTGCTGAGTGCCTTTGTGTTTGATACGCCCAGATATTTCTTCTTAACACCACTGCATTTATCTCATTGCTATCTCTGTGTTTTTATGGAGGTTGTATGAGTGCCTCATGTCTTCCCCTTTTAGCTGAAAACTTGCGCCAACTTTGATGCAGCTTTCTTTGCTAATTCTTGGGATCTCTTAAAAGCTTCCTCTCCACCACCCAACACACACACACACGCATGTGCGTGTGCATGCACACACACATGTTTTTTTTTTCCTGTTTATTGTGGTCAGATATCACACAACCTCTTTGGTAACATCAATTTCTGAACCTCTTTTTTTTTCTTTCTGTGGACAAGAAGCCTTTTTTTTTTTTTTTTTTTTTTTTTTTTTTTTTTTTGAGGATTACCTACTTCTCCACTTCTTTTGAGCACCTTTTCTCACCTGACACAGTTGCTTTTGATCTGCGTGAAGGAGGTTCAAGCTGAATTATTTATTCCACCCGGAAAAATAATCAGTAGCCTTTCTCCTGCTGTCACTGGGATTTTCTTCGACCTTGTGTATCGTGGTTCCCAGGAGGGAGGATGCCTGTCTGATCTCTGGAACTTCTTGTATAATAAGCCTGTCTAGTCTCAGTTCTTAGGACTGTATCCTTAAAGACTTTTAGTGGAGCTAGTGTGACTTTCTGCTTCTCTCTTTTGCAGTCTTTCATCTAAATTTACATCATACTGACATCTCTCTCTCAAATATTGAAAGAAATATAATTGTCTTAGGCAGTCTCTGAGGAGCTATGTTATCTTCGTGTCCTCTTGGACGGGCTGCCTATTTCTCTTTTGTTTCCATCATTTGATACATTTTAGTTTTCTTTTTCTTTTTTCTTCCTGTCTTTGAAGACGGCAAACTTACCCTGTACCTTTTTCACCAGCTGGTCTTTTTCCGCTTTGTTTTTGCTGTTTGTGCGGCTGATGGCCCGCGCGCGCCGAGCCCGTTGCCTCGGCTGCTCCGGCGCGAGCCGTTTCGTGTCCGGCCTCCTTCCCTCCTCCTTCCACCGCGGCCGGCGGAGACGTCCCGCCCGCGGGTCTTCTCGGGCGGGAGCTCCGCCGGGCTGCCTTCGGCACGGCCCGGGCCGCGGGCGGGCGCGCTGCGGAGCTCCCGCCCTGCTCTTCGGTCGGGCACGTCTCTTCCCCGCAACTGCCTCACCTGACAGCTGCTTTCTTCGGGGAACAGAGAAAGAAGTGGAAGGAAGAAGCACAGACGAGAAACGCGGTCCGCACACAAAGTCCCCAACGAATCCTCTTTAGTTACGTTCTCAGGCGTTATCCACCGTGAACGTGCGCGGTTGTTTCAAGAGGCGGTTCCTTCCTTTACTCTCTTTACACTGATCTACCCAAATTGTTTATGAAGAAATAAAATTCTGCTTACAGCCACTGGAAATGTGGTGGCTCAGAAGCGATTTTAGCTCACTGTCAAAGAGCACAAAACACCATTTTATCCTGTGCCGCGTAGGTAACGGTAATGGCAGCACGTTCTCCTTGGTCACGGCGAGCGAGAAGTAACGCAGAGAAACTGGCCAAATGCTGCTCTAGTGCTGGCTTCCGTGTCGAAATTCATGCTTCGAGCTTCCTCTGCGGAGGGGTTGGGTGAACTGTGCAGAGCCCTCGCTGACATGTCAAATCTCGGAAAAGCACCTGCAACCAAGGTAACCGCCTTCCGCTTGGAGCAAAAGCAGCTGCATCGTCTTGCGTGCCTGTTTACTGCTTTTATTATTTGTGGTGCTCATCAGGTAACCTTTTATTTCTACAATGGCAGTACAAAGTGGAGCATTATTATTATTATCCCCATGTTTTGCACATTACAAGCATTCGTACCTCTGATGGTTAGTTACTGCTCTAAGACCGCTGGTCTTACTCCAAGTCTCTCGCTTTTACCACGAGATGACGATACGGAGTGCTCGTCGGCTATGTTCACAGTGACAACTGGTAGGATATACTCTACCGGTTCAACATAATAGGGCTACGCGGTGATACGGATGACTTTACTTTTATTTTTTAAGACAGTGGTATGTTGTGGTGGTAAAAATAATTTTTAAGTTTTTTTGAGATTTTGAACATAAAGCTAGAATGCATTCAGATATGTATTTTTGCCATCTGTGTTTCTTTTTTCCAGTTTTGGTAACAATTTCTGATGTTGTCCTCAACAATGACGATGCACTGAAATTACTGCATTCCCCTGGAAATATTTTGTGCCTAGTATTTCTGTGTAGGCGTAGGACTTGGAACCCACATACTTGCACCTGATTCATGTAATAAAGAGTAATGTCAATTTAAAGTGCCATGTGGAACCTGTAGCACCATCTAAATAATCATACTTCAAAGTAAAAAAGGAAAACCCCACAGGGCTGCAGTATTGAGATTTGATGTGATACAAGAATTGCATTGTTTGAGTTAAAAGACAAATTAGAATCAAGTTTGTTGCTGCTGGAAGATGCTTAATTTGTGGCAAGAGTGATCTTTCAGTAAATATATGCTTCACAGTTTGTCTTTGACTTGTTTTAAAGTGCCATGCTGCATGTTTTTGTGGTAGGGGAAACAGTGTTGTGATTAACAACTGTCCCTATACAGTTTGATACTATGTCTCCTGCTTTCAGGAAAATACCAGCAAAACAAGGGTTTCCCACGCTGTAACTGTTCCTCCCCAAGCGCTTGTTGTTTTTTCCGTTTACCAATATTAGATGACTCAAAATTAACTTCTGCAAAAATTACATCAAGCCAGACTGCAGTATCACTTGTAGCCTGAGGAGGATTGCACCTTCTCTAGCTTTTCTTTACAGTCTATTTGTGTTGCTTGCAGATTGAAAATTTGGAGCTCTATGCATTTCCACTGGGAACATGGTATTTTTGTCCCTTTTATCCTAAAGTTGAGCTAAGCTACGGTGTGTAGGTAAATAGCCTGCTTGAGGGTGAAATCTGTGAGTTCACAGTAATCAGAGTTTTCAGACTTTGATTTTTCAGGCAAAGAGAAAGTGTTTGGCTGAGCTTAATGGACATGAGGTTGTTTGGAGATAAAACAAAGGATAAAAAATATCAGTTTTACGGTCAATTCTGGAGAAAATGTGGTGGAAAGTGGTGGAGCTTGGTGGAAAGTTTTACTTTTGTAAAGATTTTATCAGGCCTCAGAAATAAGTCCAAAAAAAAAAAAAAAAAAAAAAAAAGTCAATTCTCACACCATTTGTTTTGATTTCACATTTGACAATATTTAATTATTATGGCCCATTTGTATCAAAAGAAAGATTTATGGCTTTTGTGTATGTGACATAAGCTTACACAAGTTTGGCGTTTCATTTTATTTTTACTCTCACCAAAATCATTGGGATAATTTAAGGAGTAGACCGTATTCAGTGTAAGTAAGGATAGGAAAATATGATCCAAGAGTGCTGTTAATTTAAAACTGTAAAAAGCACTGACCAAAGTCACCAGTGAGTTTCAGAACTGTCCTTCTGAGCAGTGAATGATAATGTTGAAATTAAATCTCTAAATTGGTTTTAGCTGTAGAAGAGCTGTAATGTGAAGAAAGGCCATGGAGTAGCAAGGTGAGCACTTCAGTAAAAAAAAAAAAAAAAAAAAAAAAAAAAAGAGGCATATGAAAATTATAAGGAAGTTGAAAGCTGTTACTTGAAAAAGATCAATACAAAAAATTCAATAGAAGCTGACAAGGGAAGTGAGAGCTCTTTGCTTGAATAAGATGAATATCAAACAGGAATAGAATCTGGCAAGTGAAGTGAAAGATTGCTTCTTGCAGGAGATCAGTATAAAAACAAATGCAATGCAAACTGACAAAGCAATAGAAGGTTCTTGCAAGAATAAGATTACCATGAAAATATGTACAATACACAAAAGCCTAGGAAAATTCAGGTCATTGCATCAGAAAGAACAGGGCATATGCTAATACATATAAAAGTATAAACCATGTTGCTGTGGGGTACCTGCTACTTTTACTGTTGTGCTTCTAACTTTTTTTTGAGTCAGTCATTTAGAAATGCTGTTATTTCTACACCCGGTGACAATATTTTCCACAATACACACATCTTTTTGTTTAATGGCTTTTGAAAACAGAGCAGTGTTTCCCAAACCAGGTGGCTTGTGTAATGCCTCACCGTTCCCTGTATAAGCTCTAGCACTGAAGAACTTCAGTTAAGTCCTAAAGCATGATCATCTCTTATCTTAGTGCAGCAGAAGTAGTAAAGGAGAAATGTAGGCAGCATGTATTGCAAATAGGTGTTTCTGAAAAGCTTCATTACTTGCCCTCCGTGTTCCACCTAAATATTTAGTATCTACTTTCTAATTCACCAGCAATGGAGCTCTAGCAGAGCCTTCACAGCAATGAAGTCTTCTGTATCTACCCGTTCCTGCAAGAGCTCAGAAAGTAAATTTCCTACACCCAAATTCTTGCTAGAATCAGCCTATGAACAACAACAAAAAAAAAAAAAAAAAGGAAAAGAAAAAGAAAGTGCTGCCTTATGGGAGACGATAGAAAGCACAATTCCCCCCCCCCCCCAAAATTTGTTATATATCTTATGAAGTGTTCAGCCAGTCCTGGTTCTTTTTTAAAATGATTTCAGGCCAAATGAAAGCCTCTTCAGGCTCTTCTTAATTTTTTTTTCTTTTACAGTTAACAGCCTTGTTAAGGAGTGAAAATAAATGAATGTATTTTTAAAGACGAAAAAGAGCTGTGTTACACTTCTAAGAAGGGGGAGGAGACATAAACTAAAAGCAATAAAAAATCAAGACAGAATTAAGTATAATTCAGGGAATTACATGTCCAAGGAAACTTTATTGTGTTGATGGAGGCTTTGTCTTGTTTGTAGTTACTTCACAGAATAATATTTCCCTAATGACTACATCTTTAATTCCACGCTGAACTTTATCAGATAAAGACAGAGATACGTTTAAAGACTTGATAAAAGCAAATGATTCCTTCCACGGATTCTAAGAAATGTGCTTACTGGCTTTCCCAAAATTAAATGTCCTGACATGCTTTGTGGTCATCAGAGAATTTCTGCAACGAAGTGAACTACAGTTCACTTGCCTGGTTTTGTAATACAGTAAAGAGAAATTTCAGCATCCTGGGGGCCTGTGGCTCAGTTCTGCCCCAAAGCGCCATCGCTCTGTTAGATCAGCAACTTCCTTGTTGAAATAACTGCAGACATCAGCACTGCTGAGATTTCAGTGAGGGGCTAATCGTCGCTGGACGATCACACTGTTACCTCTTAAGACAGTAGTTGTCATAGCTCTGAGATTTCTTTACTACGTCCTCAGGTAAAGTTATTTGGTTCATGATCGTTCTCTAATGAACCGTAAGCATATTTTGTGCATTAAGGTACTTAAAGTTGCCCAAAATATACTACTTGAGTTTTTATTTCCGGTGCTTGATTGCATATGAAAGTTACTCAGTTGAACAGGGAAGCAGATGACCATTGTAATTACGCCATGGTCTAAAGAAAAGCCAACAAAATTCCTGCATTTCGGCTTTGTTCTGTTCCTCTTTCAGGTATACCCTGCAGAGCTATTGCGTTATTTGCAATATTTAGGATAATGTAATGCTAATTAAATCAATGCATAAAGTTGGTGGATGAAAAGATGAATTTGATCCTGAATCCATACACAAGGAAACTCACAAGGTCAACATGTTTGAATGAGAAAGGATTAAAATTTTGGGTGTGGCTGTCATTGCACTTTTTTGTGTGTGGCTTAATGAGGTTGTAGTTAATCCTCACATATATATTTTAAGGATTTTTATTATTTTCTTGATGTATGCATATGTATGTCAATGGAAATTTGATTAAATAAAACTTAAGGCATGTTTGAGCGTGTGGGTTTATATACATATATCCATATGTATGTGCACACATTTATGCACATATAAGCACATAGATATATAGGAAACCTTGAGGTAGGACAGAGACTGAGCAAACATGCACTATGAGGCCTGGTTCTCTGTACTGAGAAGCCAAAATTGTATTTTCCTCTTCAGTGACCACACAGAAGTTGGTCAGATAAACGAAACAAATTTAGCTACATAGTACCATTTTAGAAGGTAAGCCTAACATAATGGCAAAGCTGTCGTTAGTTCAGTATCTTTTTCTCTAGATGAGTTATCAAAGATTGTCTTCTGTTAGATACTTCATCTATGTGCAGATTTATGTTCTGATGGAGCGTTACACTGACCCAAGCAATGAGCTTATATTTTGATATATGAGCTTATATCTATCCCCTTGCTTTTTGCAAGATTTTTCTGAGCTACTGGGGATATGTTCCAATACTAAATCAAAGTTTTCTAGAGAAGGCAGTGGGTAAGCTCCGCTGCTTGGTGGGCTTTTTCACCGAGAAAACAATCTCTTCCAGTTGAATATTTGTCTTTTACACCTAACACCATGTTGTTAAGTACATACACTGACAGCTCCAGGCACGGAGCAAGATTGCAAGGAAGATATAACTGACTGGAACAGCTAGGAAAATCCTGGAATAGAACTGAAGTGATATGTAACCTGAGGGAAAATGAAATAACTGTTCAGTTCAGCTACTTCTGACTGTAGTGTTAGAAATGTATTTTTTGGTGTCAAAAACATAGGTTCAACTGAGATCTTACTTTTTCTCCATGTAATTAGATACTGTATAACCATGTAAGTCTGTAACTGTATAATTTGCACGTTTATGTAATTATTGCAGGGAAGGGAGGTGTTATGTACATTTTCAGATGTTGTGTTGTACTTTCGGCCACCTTTGTGAGTTCTATGCTGATTTCACAATATAGATCCCTTTTCTTGTGCAGTTCAGTATTATTTTTTTCCTTAATGTGGTTTTTAAAAATTCAAGAATTTTTTTAACTACTTTTATATTCATAAGATTGTTTAAAACTGCCTCTTTTTCCATTTGCGTGCACATATGCTAGAACTAAACTATGTATCTGGTCTTTGTATTATTAATCTTTGTCCCAAGCCATTAAAGTAGCTTCCCAGCATCATTGGTGTACAGGACTCCTTCTACAAGTCAAATCCTGACCCAGAATTCAGTCATTTTTCTACAAAGAATCATGTTTTGTTTAAGCATGTGTTAAGAGTTATATCTTTAATTCTCATCTCATTTCTCACACAGAAAATATACAATGGTTCTGAACATAGATTAAATATTAAAATTTAAAAAATGAGTTTGTATTATTTGTTTTGATTTTGTCAAGTCTTCTTGTTTGAGTATATGTGTGTTTAATAAACTGGGGATGGCTTCTTTTTAAACCAGAAACAGCCAAATATTTGTAATGTATTTGGCTACTAATGATAGTTCTGATATATGTGTGCTTTTTTTATAGAGTTGTATGTGTTTGCTGATGGTTGCTGGTGGAAATGGCACCAAATAAATGGTTTGTCAAGTTTCTATCTTTGTGCTTTTCTTCAAGTAGTTTTGTTTAGGATGCTCAACTGAGGTTAATGTTTTGTTTCTGTTTTCACTTCTGAATAATCAGTGCAAATTTTCAAGCTAATTTCATGAATTACTTTCTACCTGTCTCACAAGAATTAATTTTGACTTACTGTCTCATTTGTTTATTGCAATTTTCAATGTTCTCTTTTTTGGAGTATATTTTTTACCCCCCTTTTTTTGCATTTAACTACATCCCTGTGCAGAAGGCTCCCTTTCTGCTAATTTGTCTACAGTATCTGTCCATGTCTGCAGCAAAAGTGTCCTTGCACCACTTTGCCTGTTGTTGTTCCATTTCTAGTCAATACCATTACTTCCCGCTTTCAAATAAGGAATAATTTGATCAGACTTCTCAGTCACAGAAAACAGGGAATAGGAAGCTAGAGGCAGACAGACATTAAGCAGTTGTTTTTTTGTTGGACTAAATCATGGAAAAGGACACTAGTTAATTGAATGACATGGCATGGTTTTGCAATAGTCAGCTCCCAAACCCATCTTTTCTTGTTCTGCTGCCAGTCTGGTCCTTCCTGAAGTAATGCTCTTACTCCCCTACTCTTGTTTGCCTTAATCGCAGAATCAAAGAGTGCTTGAGGTTGGAAGGGACCTTTGGAGATCATCTAGTCCAACCCCCCTGCCCAAGCAGGGACATCTAGAGCACATTGCACAGGATTGTGTCCGTTCAAGTTTTGAATATCTCCAGAGAAGGAGATTCCACAATCATTATGTTACATCTTAATTTTCATTGTAGGATCTTCAAGGTGTAAAAGATTCCTGCCTATTTGATTAGACAGTACTTAGCAAAAAAAATCCTAATGCAAATAATACTTTAATAAGCAACTGTTAATCATGGCAAATTACTTAGCAACGGCATTTCTCTTTCCTCTTCCCCTGCCTTAGGGGTGAGGGTCTCCTGAGTATATGCCAGCGTGCTTCTCTGCTTTTTCAGCTGGTCGTGTGCTGCCGGGAAAGGTGGCTGCCTTCTTGACAGTCTGTTCTTCACTGTTTGCCTACATTGAAGATGTCTCTGCTCATGCTTTGCTATAGCATAAGCTGCCCTAAAAGGAGGAAGGGGAGAGAGTTTCTTCCTGCACAGTGATACCCGGGAATCACTCACTGAGACATTTGACTGCTAGTGCCTGATATGCAGCTTTTTGAGAAACAAATTGTATCTTTGGCCTGTTCTATAGCAGGTCTTTCAGGATTTGTTCCTGCTTTTTGATCTGAAGTTATTTTGTAGGAGTCAGTCGTCCATAACATTTGTACAGTTCAGGATTTTTTTTTTCTGTTCTGTGTTGCAGACAGCCAAAGGAATGCAGTAAGATTTTCCAGGTTGGTTTCTGCAAAAATAGAAGGGTCTTACTAAAAACACAAGAGTTGCTCTTAGAAACTTAATAATTTTTATTTCTTTAGTCTAAAAAAAGAGAAAATCTTTTCAAAATTCTGCCAGTGATCAGGGCTCTGAAAATATGAAATAAAATATATTTTATAATGAAGTGAAAAAATGATTTTTGGTTGATTGCTCTGAAAGCATCAATCAATTTTCCAATTGTCTGATGCTAGGAAAAAAAAAAAAAAAAAAAAAAAAAAACAAAAAAACTTCCTTACATTTGTCTCTTTTCTGTAGTGCTTTCTGTGTTAATTTACAATTGCAAAATGCTAACCAGATACTGACTTCTGTTTTTTTTTTAAAAAAAAAAAAAGGAAAGAAAAAAGAAAAAAGGCAATATAGAAAGTACATTCATCATGAAGTTGCTTTTACACCAAAACACTAGATTGTGTCAAGAAATCATTCAAAATACCTTCAAGACATTAAGGACAAGATTTAGTTGTTATGTAAATGTGATAAAGAAGTTAAGAACATATAATTGTTCCTCTTCTATACCTGAGGAGCTGAGACTTAGTAAGATTAAAAGTTAAAGTTAAAATAAAAATAAAAATAAAAAGTTAAAAGCCCATAGATCAAAGCAGCTTAGTTGTAATGACTTCGGTGTTGTTACATCAGTTTACCTAAGTGAGGGGCCCAGCCCTGGTTTATTTACTATGGCTGTTGTCTCATTTCTGAACCATTGCTATATAGCATAAAGCATTTACAGGAATTGATTAAAGTATAACTTCTGTGCAGAATGCTGTCAGATCCCTGAAGTGCCATAATTGCTTAGCTTTGCTTTATGTTTCTAATTTTTTGATGGTGAAGGAAATATTGATAAAATCAGGGTCAAATTTTTGGCCAATATACACAGGGGTATTGAATCTGTTGAAAATATATCAATTTTTAACAGCTGGGAATCTGTCCATTAGTCTACAGATTATTTTGCCAAGAAAGCAATGTCCTTTTAAACAGGAAGCTGCAGTGTTATGAGCATACTCTTAGTTGTTATGTATCTAAAAATATATATTTTTTCTTTGTTTTATTGTATTCAGACCCACTTAGCTGAAGATGAGAGTCCTCTCCTATCAGTTAGGGTAGATAATGCAGCCATCGTTGGATCTAGTCCTATTTGCTGCTGAAGAGGACAGGGATGATGAAAATTGTAGGGTGACGTTTCACTCGAGTCAAAATGAACTCTTTTGAGTATAGAGCTATGTATGATGTGAGGACTGTATACTTTTTATCACTGAAAGTCCATTTTTCTTCTCAGCTATCTAGTTTATATGACCCTTTGTAATCATTTTGGGAGACTGGAGATCCTGTATAGGATCCTAGGAGACTGATACCTGAGCTGCATCTGTCTGTGTGAGCATTTTAGCTTGGATGGTGAGCGGCGCGGAGGCGTTGCAGAGTGCCATCGGGATGCCCCTCAGATGTGGCCCTCTCAAAGTGGACCTGATCTGCTTCAACTGCAAACATGCGTTCAGTCTACAGGGCAGATTAAACGCAGCGGGAAGTAAAACCTCCAAGACACGTTCAATGGGAGCGTCGCATCCCCGGCACCAGCAGTTTCACTGAGCAAGCCGGTGCCCGTTGCACTGCATGGCTTGCTGGGGTGGATGAAACCACTGCAACCAGAACAGTGTTAGAGAAGTAAGGCAATGAGTTTCTCACTTAGGAAAAGTCTTCTGTTGCTTCATACACTCATTTTTTTTTTTCAATAAATTGATCTGCTTGATCTTTCCTTTTCCTGTTGAAAGAGTTCTCAAAATAGGTTATGAGCAGATTTGGACCCTCCTTTCCCTCGCCGGCGTCCCAAATTGATGCAAATTGTCACAGCAACGTGAGAATTAGCAAGAGCCGAGCTCCTGGCTCTTGGTGTTGTGTCCTTAATATTTTGAATATGAATGTGTAGAAATGCCTGTAAGACTGAAGTTTGTTGTATTTCACTGTATGGTATGGGTCCTTGTTAAAGACATGCGTTAAACTCAGATTCATATTAATATCTTTCTCCTCATCCTAGGAAATGCGGTATTCTGCCCTCACTCCTTGTCTTTGTTTGAAAGTTACTATTTGACATACTATATAACTTGAAAATTCTTGAAAATATACTCCTAACTCTTTTGGTTCTAGATGCTTTTTTTTTTTTTTTCACTTCTTTTCACTTGTTACATCTGTGTCTATTTTTCCTGTTTTCTTATTATTTGAAATGATTATACATAAACATTAAAAAATGCAAACTCAACAGCTCTGATTTTAAAAATTCTGCTTATGTGGAATTGCTTATTCCACATTATTATTATACTTACTAATTCACGGATGATTATGGCCTTTGGATTTAAATATGGAAAGCTAAAGCAGCTGAAGTTTACTGCAGTTTAAATTATCTAAAAAGAGATTATATAAGGTGATTCGATTTCTTTGTTCATCTCATTCCAATTGTTTAAACCATTTTGTGCAACTTTACTGCCTTTCCTGTGGTTTTATGTAATCACCAAGCAAAGGAAATACCAGGAGACCTCCAGGGAACGTACGATTATAAAATGTGTTTCTGTTTGAACACCGTTCGTGCAACATAGAGAGAACTGCGATATTGATTAAAAAAAGTTTAGGTGAATCCTGAGTGAGTACTTCATAGCATGGAAGTAGGTAGACAAAAAAGCTTTACAGGAGCTGAATTTTACTGCGTTTATGAGGATCCCTTTGAGTCTGTTATTTTTTCCAAGGTATTTTGATTTTTACAAAGTGATTTTTAAGTTTTTGTTCATCTGCTTTAAAAGCTAGAGTAGTAAGTCTTGGCTCCTGGTTCTGTGATCTGCCCATTACACTAGCCTGGCGGTCTAGGGCACACGGAGGGAGCGCAGGAGCACCGCAGGACACGCGGAGTTTTGGAGACGGAGGGTGAAATCACTGCCCTCTGCGGGATTCACTCAGGCAGTGGGATTCAGCTGGCTGTCTTGGAAGCACGGCATTCTGGTGCCTTGCATTGCTATAGATTAGTGCTATAGATTAAATAAAGAAAAAATATTTTTTATTTTTATAAAGATATGCAAAAAGCTTTTATTTATAGCAAGAAATCTTTGCAGTGTCTTCAGGGAGGGAAGGAAAAGCTCTCTTGCAGACGCAGCTAGCTCTGAACTACATAACCTTTCTTGTACCCTACAGACTCCTTTCAAGTACGAGTTATATTAATATTCCCTGTACATAGCCTTGAAAATAATGCAAAAGCAATCTTAATTAATAGTCAAGGTACAATACCTATGGCGATGTCATGCTGTAGATGCACAGTTTCTGTTTCATTGCTACATTCTGTTTCCAAGAAGGCATAGTGCAGGCATGCAGGGAAAGCATGGGAGACCCATGTTCTGCTGGAGGGAGAAGAGACTTCTTCCTCAGGTAGCTGAATTTTAGAAAATATCCATCACCTTCAAATTTCTCACGTAGCAAACATCTCCAGGGAGAGCAGACAATGGCACAACCTTTGGCCAAAAGCAAAGAGAGAGAAAAAAAAAAATAAGGATTTCATTATTTTCAGTGTGCAAAACTCGTCCGGGAGGTGGCTGGAATATCGACAAGGAGCAGGGGCTGCCACCTCTCTGCGAGCTCAGGTGATGAAATGGACTTCAGCTCATCAGCATTTCTCTCACGTTTCCCACTTGCGCATTGTATTCCCCTCACACTCGGTGTGTCTTGGGTTGCTGTTGCCAGAGATGCGTTAGATAGATTGAACCAGTCTGCTCATTTCCCTGCCATTCATTAAACTTTCATTCATGTGAGGATTAGATTAGAATCCATTAGCCAAATCCACCATACCATTTTAATATTTATAAAAATGCCCTAAACATTAGAAAAAAAATCTTGTCTATGATAAATATGTGAATAAATATGTGAATATATATTTAATTTTATTTATTTTCCATTTTATGTGTGTATATATTCATGTAATAATTTTTCCCCATAGTTTATCTGCAAGCATTTAATATTCATGAATTAAAAATTAATAAGAAAAGCTGTTTTACTGCTAATTCTTGTGCTTCGTTAAGTTTGTATAAAGCTGTTGTTTGTGATTACTGAACTTCAGCTTAAAAGGACATTTTCTTTATTTGTAACACAGCATGGGTGTATCAGAATTAGATTGGAAGTGCCTTTCTGGTTGTCAGATCCAGTTCTTTAGCTAATCCATGTAATTCCTTTACTGAATTGATCAAACTCAGTCTTAAAAGCAGGGGAACATCTGGCCTCTTTGCTCCATTCTCCTATCAGAAGTTCACTCTAAGGCCTTCTGCTCTAAAAAAAGACCTCTCAATTTCATGTTCTATCTTATTCAGTATATATGTCGCAAAAAAAAATAATTGGAAGAATTTCATAATAGATGTTCTGTATAAAAATTAACTGGTGATAACATCAATTTCATAATTAATTGACTTTTCAGAACAGAAATTAATATAACGGGAATGAACAAAATAGTTAAAATACATTGCAGAAAGCATGAGTTGGCCTGTTTCCGGTTCATTTATGGCAGGTCAAAAATCTGTTTCTGTATGTTGCAGAATTTTCTTATTTCTAATATCTTTTTTCCATCTAACTTACCCCAGATACTGCTTAGGGTTTACTCATCTTGTAAGGTGCTCTAGTAACTAGAAAGTTATTGAAATGGTGAATCCTCACAGACTGAAAATAAATTTGAATAAATTATACCAGAAAAGATTTCTAGACAGTTTTTTGATTGCTTTAGTTTGTTATTGTTAACACCTAATAAGTATTTTTCTACAGAGAAGTCTTTACTGAAGATCAAGCATATCTCTATAGGTAGTTTAATTTGATATATCCTTTGAAATGCTAAAAACAAAATAAAGTGAGGAAAGAACAAAGATAACATATAATATAGCTATTATTATTTAAGTGGTTGTTTTGTTGATATTTAATCCCTGATATCTTCATTAAAAATACAACAAATTTTAAAAATGCAACTTCACCTATTTTTAAAGAAATTGTTTTAAATTAGAGGTCTGTAAAAATTAATAGTAAATGGTAAGAAATCAGGAAGTGTTATAATTGCAGAATCACGAATAGTTGGGTTGGAAGAGACGTCTGGAGATCATCTGGACCAAGCCCCTGCTCAAGCGGGGTCACCTAGAGCATAGTGTCCAGGACCATACCCAGACAGCTTTTGAATGTCTCCCAGGATGGAGACTCTACAATCTCTCTGGGCAACCTGTTTCAGTGTTTAACCACTCTCATGATAATTTTTTTTTTTTAATGTTGAAATGGAATTCCTTGTGTTCCAGTTTGTGCCCATTGCCTCTTGTCCTGTCACTGGGCACCACAAAGAGGAGTCTGGCCCCGTTCTCTCTCCAGCCTCCCATCAGATATTTATACACATTGATTAAATTCCTCTGAGCCTCCTCTTCTCCAGGCTGAACAGTCCCAGCTTTCGCAGCCTCTACTCAAATGAGAAGTACTCCAGTCCCTTCATCATCTTTGTAGCCCTTTGCTGGACTCACTCCAATATATCCATGGCTTTCCTGTAGTGGAGACCCCAGCACTGGACCCAGCAGTCCAGGTGTGACCTTACCAGGGCTGAGTAGAGGGTAGAGATCATCAAGACCTTCTGGCAACACTCTTTCTAATGCAGCCCAGGATATTGTTGGTCGTCTTTGCCATGAAGGTGCATTGCTGGCCCATGCTTAACTTGTCCACCAGGGCCCACACGTCCTTCTCCGCCAAGCTTCTTTCCAGCAGGCCAGCCATACTGATGCATGGCTATTCTTCTCTAAGTGCAGGACTTTTCAATTCCCTTTCTTGAGCTTCATGAGGTTCCTCTCTGCCCATCTCTCTTGCCTGGCAAGGTGCCTCTGAATGGCAGCACAGTCATCCAGTGCATCGGTTACCCCTCCCAGTCCAGTGACATCTGCGAACTTGCTGAAGGTGCATTTGGTCCAATCATCCAGCTTAGAAATGAAGTTGTTAAACAGTGTTGTACCCAGTATCATCCCCCATGGGACACCATTAATGGCTGGTTACTTAAATCATTCTTTTTTGCATTACTTAGGTTTTTATACTGTGGTTTGCTCCACAAAATCCTCCAAAAGTTCACTGAGCAACCTTACTCACATTTTCCATAGATTATCTGCCTCCTTACCCTCTTTTCTGAGAAAAAAAAATATATATATTGTGTAGTTGTTTTTGATGTTTAGAATACATGCTAGTTATGCTTTGATATTAGAGGAAGCAAGGTAAAAAGCACTGTCCATCCTTTACAATTTAGAAGATTCACAAATAACATAAGCAACAATAGGACACAATGTACTCATTAAGATCTTCTTTTCTATTTTATATGAGATAAATAACTTTTTTAAACTGTATCTTGAAGATTTTGTGACTCTACCTTTTATTAATTCTTTGCTGAGCTGTAATAGAAGCTTACTTCCATCTTCTATCCTTGACATTTTTATATTCATTTCCTTCTCCTGGGCATTTCTTATTTTAATGAGCTTTTATGGTACTATTCTAGCTATCAGCATGTGACAGCTAACCAGTCAGCATACATCAAATGACATTGCCAGTTAATTTACTTGATTTGACATAGAGACAACAGTATGTTAGATTTCAGTGACTTCTTCAGAGACTCTGGGACATAATGTCAGATATCTAATGGGAAATAAAGAATTTGTTCATTTAAAGAAATAAAGAGGAAAGTACATGGCATGTTATCATTTATGCTTTTAATTACTATTGTACAATATCTACTCTATAAAAGTGTATTTCAGCAGATGTTGAAATTATTTGGTTTTATTACGTTCGTGTATGTAAGAAATCAAATTATATGTAATATATATAGTATGTATATATATGTGTGTATGTGTGTGTGTATATATATATATATATATATACACACACACACATTTTTAACACCTATATATACACACATACACACTCTATTTCTTACACAGAATTGGCTGCATATTACCTGAAAAATCTAATTATTCAGTAATATTAAAGTTGATCATGGTAGGAAATACAAATGTTACTTTCAAGGTAAGGTTTTGCAACTGATTTGTATTTACAAGATCAAGCAAAGTATCACTTGATAGAATGACCTATCTGATTAGAAATCTCACTAAATTATGTAATAGTTATTTTGTGTTAAATTTGTGATGTGAAAGTTTTGGATGACCGTTTTGAGTTGAGTACTTTCCTGTGGTATTCTGTGGAAAGCCTAAGTGTCTAAATTCAGATTCTCAATTCCACTCAGAGGAACTGTTACCTAGGAGATAGTATTTAATTTGGAAGCACTTAATTCTTTCATTGGCTCTGGCCTTTTGCTTATGATAAACTTTGCATAAAATAGATGACTTAAACCATGCATCCAAATTTGAAGGGTTGAAGTGCAAACTGCTAAGAGAACTGTGCTTCAAAATGACTATATTTGGGAAATATCTAGAAAATATATATTTATGAGCCAGTACAAACATGTAATGAAAAATATTTTTGGGTTTTTGAAATTTATGGGAGACCCTTCGTTCTCAGTCCAACATGAGTACAATTTTCCAGTGACAGCTGAGGGTTTGTAACATTGTATTTAATTTAACATAAACTAGATGAAAAGTAAGCTTGAAAAATTGAGAAAAGCATACAAGTTGTAAAGAAGGCCACTTTGCACCTTTAGTACAGTATCTGTAATATCTGAAATTATGAGTACAGACAGAAACCTGTCAATGCATGCACATAAAAATAATGTTCTTTCAAATTTATGCTCCCTCTCTGCCCATTTAAATACCCTAATGTTGGACTGCAAATATATATTTCATTCATAAAAATAGCTAGGCGATGGTATCTTTAAAGAATTCAGTGAGTCAACTTTGTTAAACAGGTTATGAAGCTGTAATACTTTGCACACATAAGAGGCAGTTAATGGAGTGCAGAGGCAGGTCCCTCTGGTCTCCCTGGTGTGTGTGTAGCTGCTTCACCAGGGAACGGTAGCTGACATATTTTCAGCCATAGTAAATAGCTCCCAGGATTTTCAAATAAAGTTGCAGTCTGCCTTATAAGCAGGCCAGGGCCTATACATTGAATAAATCATCAGAAGTGTATTCTTCCATTTCTTCTAAAGAGAGAGCAATAGTACTCTCTCTGTTTTATTGATTGCATTTGCAGGGGAAAATTGAATCTGTTCCTTGTCAAGGCCCCTGAATCTCATGTCATAAAGAACAGAGGAAAAGAAAAAGATGGATGGAGTTCAGTGGGATTAGCCAGAAAGAATCATGTTGCCTTTTGTGCCACGATGAATTTCATTTTTTCATCTTACCCATGTCAAGTGAAAGGCAGCAGTTGAAGTACTTTGAAGAAGCAATCTTCAAAGACTCCTTTTAGCAGAATTGGAAATAAGCTTATTGGAGAGTTGTCTCAAACTAGATTTTCTGCCAATTATCAGTCAAAAGCTCTTTCCTGTGCAGAGGTTAACTCCAAAGGAAAGATAAGTGTTTCTAGAATATACAACATCTCAGCAAGTGTGGCAAGAATGCCTCTAAACACTTCTGTTTTAGTAAGATCCATTTTTTAAATAGCAGGAGAAATATGTGAAATTCTCACTTATCACGTGAAGCCAATAGAAATTCATGTCTGCAAATTAGGATATGCTAAGAGGTGGTATGTTCGTCACTATGAACTAGTCAAAGTAGCACTGCATTGATTTTAAGGTGCGTATTAAGAACCATGACATCTTAGGAGGAACTACTTAAAAATTGTGTTATTGCTATTTGCGATATTTTTACTTGCTTTTGTTCAGGTGGCAAGTTTTGAATCTAACACTGTAGGCTTTAATCCAGAATCAGCAGATACTGATTTGAAATTTCCTATTAACAGAGATACTGCATTCAAAAAAGTAGAGAAACTGATTTTTACAGTGTGTGTTCTTTCGTGGAAGCAGAGAGGCAATAAATGCTGCAGATAAAGATGTGGGGAAATAAATGATTAATGCTAAAATTTCTAACAACTGTTACCTCATTTACTATCCACTAGATTAGTTAACACAAATTGAATATACTCTATATGCAAGTAGTTAATGACAAAAAATAAAAAAAAAACTAACCAAAAAGTAAGCAAGCTCCAACTGCAAATAGCAAAGTGCTCCAGAAAATAATTGCTTTAATGATCATGCAATGAGATATTTACCTAGCAGTCCCATCAAATAAACTGTGTGTTTGTTCCAAGTATGGGGCAAATTATTTTTGTCAAGATGAGCAAATTAATTAAGAAGAGGCTGATATATGTTGAAGCTTACAATTATGCTGTTAAAATTTGTTTCTGAAATGGGACTGAGGCACTTAACTATTAATTTCAGGAGTTCAGGAAGATGTGTTTTTTAGTATGTGGGAACAGATATGCTGTTGTATCTTATGCTGAATTGCACATTTTTTTTTTAGTCATTCAGTCTTGACACAATATTTTTTCCCATCTGTAAGTCTTTGGGGTTTTTTAGGATGTTTATCTTTTTTAAAAAGTCTCTGAGAGAAATTTGGAGAGAGAAAGGAAGAGGAGAAGGGAGGGAAGAACTAGGACATAAATAAGAAAATAAAACTCTTGAAGCTGGGGCATCACTTCTCCAAAAATATTACAAACAGAATGTAGAGAGACTGATTTCTTTATAATCTCAACAATTCTAACAAAGTGTTGAAATTATCTCCTTAGTTCCTCATTTTTCATATGTGTGTGTGAGATACATATATTTGGACTGTATTACAAAGACACCCTTTTCAACAGTATTTGTAAATGTATAGTAATAGGTTTGATATATCTTAATATTGAATATAATTTATTCATTTGTAGGCCTTATTGTCTGAAGGAAATACTCTCTATTGAAATATTGCATTCCATTTTATATCAGAGGAGGCAGTCTCAGGGGATGCATAGCCAGGGGTTTAGAAAAGCAATTATGAGAATGATTAAATTAAAATATGTTTTTTTCTATATGTTTTTTAAATATTTTGCTGAATCATTGGTTTGAGCAACATGGTAGAGTCACTACTGTGCTTGGGACTAGGGATTCCCATCCTCCAAGTTTCAGTTCTGTGGCTTAGCTGAAGACTACTTTTTCTATCCCACATTGCATAGAATGGTATTTTTGAGATGTGAGGGGCTGCATCCAAGTCAGGTCACAAGGCCAGATAAATGCATTTGTTTATGTTTTGGTGGGGCTCAGGAATCCACGGAGGACCCCAAAACCCAAATGTTTTGTTAGTGGGAAAAGCTTTGAGAACTGTTGTCTCTTGGGTGCTTTTGATGTCCTAAGCTCCAGTGTCCTAAAATTTCATTAGGAGCCATAGGCTTGCACTTGCATTGGGCCAAGCACTCCATAAATCAGGTGAGGAAACTGTGACATGAAGTAAACAAAACATGAAAAGAAACTGTTGTCTCAGTAAGTGAATGACAAAGCTTCTAATAACTTCACAGAGCCACTTTGGGAAGTAAAATCTGAAACAAAGTCAAATTTCAAAGAATCTAGAAAGATGGTATACAATGTTTAATTACCCAGTAGATCAAATTGGTTCTAAAAGATAAAATAGAAGAGTAACCATTTTAAAATGATAATTTTGAAATGATAAAGTTCTTATGGTGGCTAAGGGAGGTATTCCTCTTTCTCAAGTAAACATATATATTTTTATAAATGCCTACTTGACAGAGAAACAGGTGTATAGTACAAGCTTATTGGTTACCGGAAGTCTCAAGAGTTGGAAATTGAATGTGATATTTCCATATAAAGCTGTATCTTGAGAGAGTAATATTCTCTTAAAACTTCTTTGAAAAACAGATAAACCTTTCTCCAAAACATCTGGTGTAGCAATTTTCTCCTTAACCTTTAAAAACAAACCTATAAAATTTAATGGTACCATCTCATTTCTCTAGTACCTACAACAACTGTACTCTGGAAATTGGCTGTCAAATGTTAACTTTTAACTTGTCCTTATTTTTATTGTTTCTGTTTTTTCACAAATAATGAATAATGAGCTAGAAAAGAGACCTGGATACAGAATTTTGTACCCTGATGCCACTGACCTGCCTTCAGCTTGAACTGTTTTTATTTCAGCATGATTCGTCTATTTGCAGAGAACTGAAACTTCTTGCATGCAATACTAAACAGTGTCTAAATTACAGCCTTGTTTTTTTTAGGATTTTTGTCTACATTTTAAGTTGTTTTCATTTTTTTCCCCTCTAGCTCTCATTCCACTGTCACTGATCGCTGTATCACTATTAATCTAGGTGTTTCAGAAGTGTTACTTATAAGACTGTTGGGCAACACAAAGGAAAGAATTAGTGACCCAACCAACAAAAGAAAAAACTCTTGCTTTTTCTAATTAACTGAATGCCAGCTGTTGCCTGACATGAATAAGATAATCATTGAGAAAAGCATGACTAGCTGTACCATAATAAAATTTCATATTTTTTTCAATTGATTATTACTGTGGCAGTGTTCATTGGCTGTAAAGTCTCCCATTACATCTTTTTCACAAGCACATAGGGCATGTTAAAATGTATTTTTACATAGTTAACACAAGCATCAGCTGTCAATATAAATTTCTGCGTAACTGACCACTTAGTGTTTCAGTGACCATGCTTATGAATGTCCTTGTATACCAAGTTCATTGGGAAGCTGACCCAGCTCATAAATATTAATGTTCGCTCTACTGGTCATTCTGTAAGTGATCGCATATATAAACATGAAGATCTTGTCGGCATGCAGTAATGTGTGCTATTGTCCATGGTTGGCCCACCTAAATTTTACCATTCTGATACTCTTTCTTGCCTTTTCCCTTTACAACATCCCCTTACAACATCTGTTCTGAACAGAAAAACTTTGTTAGCTTTTCTAAAAGACTCATCTACTTTTGTTGGCATCATTCTAGTATTTCTTCTTGCAGTGTGGTATGACTAATAGAAATATCACCTTTATATACTTATATTTAATTTTCTATGACTGGGATGTACAACTTGAATGACATCTCAGAAAAAAAATTTATCGAAGATACTGAATATGCAAATAAACGAACAGTTACAGAATGTAAATAATGCATGGGGAAGAAGAGTCTGTAAGGAACTTAAAATTGTCAAGAAAGACGAGTGTGTTTCCTTAAATCTTTGTTGATTCATTAAACAAAATGTTACGACTTTCTACAAAAATTTAGTTTCTTCTTTGTAGTCATTGTTACTTGTCTGAAGATGTAACTGAGTAACATCAAATATATTTCTTCTTTGACAGCAACAATAGTGTTAAATGAACTCAACTGGACAGCGGCACTGGATGATGTATTCAAGCGGAACAGAGAAGAAGACCCTACCTTACTATGGCAGGTTTTTGGTAGTGCAACTGGCCTCGCCAGGTATTATCCAGGTAACTGAAGTCTTCTAAAAAACTGTCCTATGGTACCAAAATTCAGTACACGTTTCCTTAAAAAAAATTATGAATACTTTACAAGCAATAAAAGATAACCAAAGATAACTTTCTCCTATAGCTGGCCTTCGCACATACGAGAAATAACTCAAAATCTATGAAGTTATTCTGGTACAAATGGAGAAAAACTGGATATAGAGTATATAGCTAGGTGCATCTTTTGCAGTAGGAGGAACAGTGGATAATGTTCTTTGAAAAGCTAAATATTTACGTATTGTTATGTAAAGAAGCACATGAATATTTTCCAGTGAGGGTTTTTCTTTTTCCTTTTTTTTTTTTTTTTTTTGACCTGTCTAGTTTTAAAAATAGCATATCAGTAACTAAATGGACAGTCTTGGGGTTAAAATCAGTGAAAATACAACTGCACAATGCTTTGTGTATGTCCTGCAGAATCCACAATCTCTGCCAATTATGATTTTACCATTAGAGCTAAAGTCAATAAATACAACTTGATTATTTCAACCAGCATCTGTTCCACCTGTCAAAGCATCCCATTACTGAATCACAGCAATTAATTTAAATAGGGGTATATTTTAATGAATTTAGGCCATCCATAGCCTGAATTAATATATTTGACAAGCACCACCAAATGCAAGGCTTGTTTGACGACAGGCATACTGCCTCCACTACTGCTGTTCTCGATAAGTGATGTTGTTACCAGTGACAGAGTAGTGTGGCCACTAGCCACATGCTAATTGTGTGCACTGCCTTCTGTCTGAGGAAGAACTTGTGATTCTTTCTCTTCTGTTTATAAATTTCTGGTGTTTCTTAGGGTGAAGAAGATTATTTTTAAAACTGTTAACCATATCATTAGCACAGTTGCTAACACTGGCAGAGAAGCTGCCTTAGACTGGTTGGTAGGAAGAAATACTTCATAGTACTTGGATCTTGTTTGTGTTGTCAGTTAGAGGCTGATGAAATAAGTACAGTGAGATGTTGCATAAAAATAATATTGAAAATACTATTTCTTTATTTCAAATGTTTCTGTTTCAATGTTTGTGAGATCTGTTAGTACTATGTTTGAAGTCACTGTTTATCACTTACTGTATAGTGATTTTTTCAAGTGCTGGGAAAGAAGAATTTCTAATACATTTTTGTGACAAAATATAAAATTCATTTCCACACCATATTACCAGGGTCCTCAAATTTTTTTAAAAAAGAACCCTTCTCTGAAATAAAAGATATGTGAGGCACATAATGTAGGTTTGGATACTTCCTGCTATTCTAGCAGTACTCACCCACGTGGACCCACGAAATAGTCTTACAGCCACATTGTGAAGACCTAGATATAGTGACAGAGAAGTGAGTATTTGAGAAATACATTTGACAAAAAGATCTATCATGTTTACAAGGCACTGAAATGGGATTTCAGAGATAGGGTCATCAAAATTACTCCTGCGCAACGTTTTCCCATTGAAAGAAATTGGAGACTGTTGGAGACTGTTACGAAACTTCCCGCTTCCTTCGAGGACGTTGCAGATGGGCGTAGTGCTGTGTGTCATTTAGCCAGCGGTCACTGTTACTGTGTTTAACCAGTAAAGTATGATTCCTTGGTATATCCTAACTGGGTAATTCCCTGACTCTTAAATTTTGCCCCCACCCCCCCACCCCCAAGAGTAATGTGGAGCAGTCTGATGGTGATCTTAAGTTGTTTGTCTATTTTTCCATGCCTCTTTTCCTTCTTGCTTCCTGTTTATAGCTTAAATTAGTAAGGCTTTGATTAAGTCTTTGTGCACATTTTTCTATCTTTTTCTTACTTTACTGAGACCTATCTGACACTCACAGATGTTCTGAAAATGAAATCAAGTTTCATATAGTCGAATGAATACTTTTCATATTTACTTTTTGAAAGTGATTGTATTATATTGTAAAAATTTACTTCATTGCATTGGCCTTAGGTAAGCCTGCTGCAAAAGGATGATTTTCTCCATAGTGATGATATTTGTGAAGGATTTGGACTTATCAAAAATCAAAAGTAAAATAAAGCTGTTTGAATTATTAGCTGCAATATATCTACTGTCTTGTCTCTCCGGAAAATCGATATTTAGGTACCTCTGAGCTATAGAAGATGTCTTCAATCACAGGGTTCTTGAACTAATGTTTTTATCTGATAATATCCCACTTCCTTGAGTAATGGGATGGTATATCACTTCTGTCCTAATAGGCTCTTAGGCTGTCCTTATCACCATGGTAACCAATAGCATTAAGGGATCACTCTGTGAGTGACTCCGTGGGTGGAAAGTATGTGTGAAATATTAGATTATTTTTCTATTACATGTATCCTGTTGTTTCCTAGGTGCATGCTGTTGTAGTCACTTAGGCACTCTGGCATCTAGCAGCACAGATAGGATGTTTTATAATTTTTAGCAATGCTTTGTCCAACTCTTAGGTGTATTTATACTCCCTTCTCTATAATACAGGGACAGGACAGATACCCGACTACAACCAGGTCGAGACACAGTATTTACAGCAATCCCTTTTTCTCAGACTTTTTTCTTTATAGGCTACAGCAAGTTGTATTAGACTTAAACTGTATATTAAATAGATGCAGTATAATGAGAATAGGAAGCATTTTATCTATTCCTCTTGCATGGAATGGATAAAATCAGGATTTATTTGTTTATTAGTATCAGAAAGAGGAAGTGACAGAAACAAAATTTTTACTTCCTCTATTGTTATAATGTAATTAGTCCATCAAATATTTGCTATGCCAAATGTTATTTTTGTTTAGGAGAAAGTCCCATTCTATGTGAAATGCTATTTGGAGACTTTTTGGTGTTTCTTTTCTTTTCTTTTCTTTATTTATTTATTTTTATTTTTTTGAGAAGAAGAATATATGTTGTATAGATAAGCCAGAATTTGAAAGATACATATGTAGATAGATGGCTACAGATATATAAGAAATTTATAATAATTCATTAATAATTATGTGCTTCATTTCTTTATTAACTATTTTTCCCTAAAAGATACTAAGCACAGCTTTCATTCTGAGATATCAAGATAGAAATGGCAGAGAAGAACCCACCATGCAGGATACTTCCATGGGCCTTAAGCCTTATTTTTCAGTTAGAGCCTTAATCAGCTTGATAGACTCACCTTATATTAAGATTTTCTTTCATCTAATTGCTTAACAAAGTGTGTCTTGAGTAAAAAAATTTCATAGATCAGTGAGAACACTTAATGTCAGCACTGCTTTTAGTTTCAACAGCAACATACTTGTGAAGAGAAATGTTCCTTTCTATTTTTCCTCTGTTAGCATTATCGCATCATTCCCTGAGAATCATTGACTTCATCCTCATAGTGGATAGTTACAAAATATTCCAAGAACATTTTATGTGAGGTTCTGATGCATAGATTTTCCACTGTTAATGAAAAAAACACTTTTTTTTTTTTTTTTTGCATAGTTTTTATCCTTGTGGTGATAGACTGATGGTGGTTGACTGTAGAGCATTGACCATTACTTTAATAAATCTTGATTATTGTGCTGGCTGGAGAATTGTATTAGGGAACATTAAACAATGTGGACATACATAGTATATGGGACCTGTGGGGATGCACCCATGACTGCTGGGGGAGCTGGCACATGTCAGTTACTAATGACCTGGATGCTAGCACCAAGTACACTCTCAGCAAGTTTGAAGATGATACCATACTTGAAGTAGTGACTGATACATCAGATTCAGAGAGACCCAAACAGGCTGGAGAAATGGACCAACAGGAACCTCATGATGTTCAGCAAAGGGAAATGCCAAGTCCTGCACCTGGAGAGGAGTAATGCACCAATACAGGCTGGAGCCTTACCAACTGGAGAGCAGGTTTGCAGAAAAGGACGTGGAGATCCTGATGACTCTCCAAGTTGACCGTGCTTGAGCTAGCAATGTGCCATTGTGGTAAAGGCCCACAGTGTCCTTGACTGCACTAGGCAGAGTGTTGCCAGCAATTCAAGGGAGGTGGTCCTTCCCCTCTGCTCAGCCCTGGCGAGATAACATCTGGAGTGCTGTGTCCAGTTTTGGGCTCCACTGTACAAGAAACACATAGATATACTGGGATGAATCCAGTGAAGGACCACAAAGATGATGAAGGAACTGAAGCATCTCTCATGTGAGGAGAGGTTAAAAGAGATGGGATTCTCCATCCTGGAGATAAGAAGATTCAGTAGGATCTTATCAATGTGTATAAATATCTAAAAGGGGTAGGGAAAAAAGAGGATGGAGCCAGATTCTTAGTTACCACAAACTGAAATACAAGAAATTCCATTTAAAAAGAAGAGAAAGCTTCTTTGTGTGTGAAAACACTGAAATAAGATTACCCATAAAGAGGCTATGAAATCTCCATCCTTGAAGATGTTCAAACCCTGACTGGACACAGTCCTAAGCAGTCTGCTGTAGCTGGCTTTGCTTTGAGTGGGGCAATCTGGCAAGACGATCCCCTCCAAACACCGCTGCAGATGTGTCATTGAACATCCCTAAATCACTTTGTTCTAAACTGTGAAAGAGTGTTTCCTGAAGGCAGCCCCTGGCCAGTTCACCCATTTTGTGTGTAATCCAGCAATCATTTTCACCTAACAGTATCAAATGTGATGGTTAGGTTATGTTCTGTGAAATAACCACTATGGCTCCTTTCTTTTCCCTTATGTTATTTAGGCGTTGTTAGTACACCCATTTACTTGTATGTTTTTCTTTGTGGGCAACATAGAGAAAATTGTCTGCAGATTGCTGTGGTTTTGCATTCTCCATTTTAGGATAATTTAAAATGTATCTACTTTAAATTTCTTTGTATATCCATAACTCTTTTCCATTTCTGTCACAGGAACCATTCTTAGTAGAATATATAGCCTTTAATAATTTCAAGAACAGCAGAAATTTTTTCTTAACCGATGTCTGATACCTATCTCTGCTTTTCATCCTGAGTAAAGCAGCAACATGCAGATAGCACAACAGGCTCATAGTGCTCCTGCTGTGGGGACCTTGGCTTTGATCTCTTGCAATTGCAATCTGTAATTGTGTTCACAAAATGTTTAGGTTTTTTTGCAATGTCTCAAGAGGAAATAAGCATTTGAATATACTGCTTGAAGAGAGTGCACAAGGGGCCAGGACTTCCAGGCCACAGTGGAGGACATAACCAATTAATCGATTAGCCTGAACACAGGTACCCCCACAGAGATGATACCGTTCTTCTTCCTATTTTGTAGAATAACTGTCAGTTCAGATATAAGTGTAGTGAGTGCATGTTTTAGCGGAAGTTGCATTTTTTTAAAAAAATTATTTATTATTTTCTTTAATGTAATGGCTATCTTTATGGATGGAAAAATATCTTGAATGGATGGAAAAGAGAAGGTTGAAGTAGTTACATATATTGAGACCTCATGGTGCATCCCTGCCATGCATCAGCCTGATAAGCCTGTACTGAGGAGGCAGCTCTGAGGGCAAGCCAGGAGGTCCAACCCAGAGGTCAGGGCCAGCAGAGCACAAGGTTCAGCCATACAAGCATAGAGCATAGCTCAGGCAAGGAGCAAGGACCTGCAGCTCCCAAGCTAGGGGCAGAAGCCTCCATGAGGTTTCTCACAGTTTTTTTCCCCTTTCCTCTCCCCACAGCTGTCTGAGTCAGGTTACACGTCTGAGCCCTGTAAACCTGGCCTTGAACGTAGTCACCAGACCCCTGGGAGGCTGCAGAGCCTGCTGCTGCACGCAGGGATCTGACACTTCGTGTTCAAGGAACAGACTGATTCCATAATCAGCAGAAACAAGCAGATTTGTGTGGGACTACAGTTTATTCCTCAGTCTCTTATGTTTTCCTCTCATTATTACCCTCTTAGACTGGGAAATATTTGCTGCTATAAAGAAGTGACAGACAACTACGACAGACAACTTCCTTCTCCACAGTAACTAATTGCATTGGCTGGCTTATTGAAGGAAGACTCTATACATTTTTTTGTCCTTTTCATCCACTTGTGCGGAGAGCAATGGCTGTTGTTTGCAGTCTATCTGAAAATTGATATTTCTGATCTAATGAAATTAGCCTGAAATCCTTATGATTCTGCATAATGGCAATGTTCTCTTCAAGTCACAGCTGACCACTTCTTCTGTCATTAAACATGTAGCCACTACTAATTTATTTAAAAATGTGAAGTGTTGCAAGTTCAATATAAAATTTACAGTACCTCAGAGGTTATGTTAGATATTTTCTGAAGATTTCATCCGAAAGTTACGGTATCAAATAATTCAGCAGCAACATTCCTGCTAAAATATGTGAAGTTAGCAGACTGACTGGTGAGATTGTCAAACCATTAAAATCAAAAGGCTCAAACGTTTTAAGTGATTTTTTCACAGCCAAATGTAATGGCTTGGTCTAACAAGCGTATCATTTTCAAAACTGTTTTTGCTCGTAAGCTTAGCCTTGTAGACAACATGCACAGCATCCTTTGTGACCAATATTGTGTTAAATAGAATATTTTCATGAAACCACATGGGAGAGATTTGTGTTTTTAATTTTCTGTTTGAAAGTTTATCTTCAATATCAAGAAGATCCAATGCTGTAGGTGAAATCAGAGTCAGTAAATTAAGTTCAAGCAGCACTGAAATCTGGTAAAGAAATGGCAAAAAAATATGAGTAGTTCTGAATATCCATGTGGCAGAATGTAACTAAAATCAGGAAAAAAAGATAATTTGTTTACATCAACAAGTTTAAGGTGAACTTGTTGAGACCAGACCCAGACATAAAGGAATGTAGTGAATGTGCATTGCCCTCTCTTAGATGTGATATTGCTTGGTGTGTGGTCCTGTCCCACTTGCAGCCACGGGGACCCTGAGGTCATTGTCCTGCACTACTGTCCAGTGTGGGCTCGGTGGTCCAGTTGAGTCATTTCCAACAACAAGGATATCTCATTTTACATGGTGGTATTTTGGAGAACAAGTTATAGGATGCTTATTTTCCTGTCTTTATCAAGCAATCACAATAAACTCTTCTGAACATCTCCCACACACCCCTTGTTCAATAGGACCCCACCTGTTTCTTAACGTTCAGTTTATAAGCAGAATTTTAGCTGAGTTATCTGTAGAAGGCAGTTTAGTCTGGGACACTTTTATAACTTCTTTTCTTTCCATTTTGTGGTTATCTGAGGGCTCCGTTTCCTTGAATGTATTTGCTCAATTTGTTCAGTTCTGGTGTCTTTATGAAAACGGCAGAGGAGGCACGTGAAGCCTTGAGGATGGACAAGGCAATAGACCTCCTGCTTTGCTTGGAGCTGGGCAATCCTGAGAGGCAACCCTGGGATAATAGATATCTTTTTTGGTCACAGCTATTGTTTTCCAGATGTAAGATTCATTCGATCAAATGAGATGGCTCAATTTTAGCCATTAAAAATCAAGGTGTGCCTGGGCTCTCTTTAGGCACCAAAGGAATATTGTTATCCTCAGATGATGTGATCGTCCAGGTAGGCACCTGCCTAAAATAGATGAAACAGATGAATACTCTGGAAGGGTATATTGCACGCATCAGATGTGGACTATCTAATACAGAATACCTAGTGCAGGTTAACTTTTTAAAAGGTAAATTTAACTGAGAATAATCCCTAATATAGTTCAGAGTTTGTTTTTCTTTTATAAGGTTGTTTCCAAAGTGATTTTCCTTAGAAGGCAGGAGCTCTCTTTTTTCTTTTCTTTTAATCTTGAATTAGTTTGCCACAAACAGGAAATGGTGGGTTTAAGCCCACCTTCTTTTCCTCCTGTAATCAGTTCCTTGGGGGCTGGAGCATGTAGACAGAAAGATGCTTCTGTGTATTCAGACTATAGATTAAATTTATGATTAACCAGAGAGCTGTGGACAACTTTGTTACCAAAATAAATAAAATGAAAATAAGTGAGTTTAGTTAAAACATTTTAATATAGTTTGACAGATGCTAAATTACTTATATTTTGTGAGGCATCCATCTGGCTAATTTTAATGCTAGGTTTTAGAAAGCAGCTATTTGAAAGAACAATTTATGATCAAATTTTTGGCAGACTACTTGGAGGTATAGGTGCAAACCAGCCCGTTCCTCTTTTAATCTTGAAATCCTTCTTAAAATTATAGAATTAATGGGGATTAACATTGTTAATCAATTCTTCATTATATCCCTGCAATGGAAAGCGCATTACTTTCACTTTAGTAATTACTAATTAAACAGATTTAGAAAACACTTTGTATTTTTTTGCTAGAGATCATATTGATCACTTTCTCACCTCTCTATTTATTTATTTTAATCTGCAAGGATAAGATCCTTAATAAAGGATATATTTTGTTTTGGTCTGCAGACAGCCTAACCAGTTCATTTATTTGTAGCTAAATATGATATAGAATCTTTCCAGACATAGCAATAAATAAGCTTAATAAAACTTAGCTGCAAAGACTTGCTGGAGTAGAAAATCACATTCTTGATTTAGATTAATGTGTAGTATGAAGCGCTATTTGGTCAGCAACACTGGATCTATTCTTCAGGGAAAATATGAAATAATATCTGCCACAAGGTAATATTAGAAGGGGTTTTCCAGAAATGAGTAGTCTCAGATTGCAGTTAGTAGGTTTTATTTAGCAATAACATTAGTATGATGATATATGAGTAGATTCAGGATCCTTTAAGGAGAGTTGCTGATCGTAGTTGCAATGTGAGGATATTTGCAGTATTAGGAGAGCATTATGTCTGCTGCTGCGTGCGGAGGATGGCGATGTGCCATGCCGGGTCAAGATCAGAAATGCTGAGCCAAATGCTAACAAAAATAAAACTGAAAAGAAGTGCTGTCCTGTCCCAAATGTTCCAGATCCTTGAATCTTCACACTTCCTCTGGGGATGTAACAAGGGGCTGTGGGAACTTAAACTTATGCCTCGCGCTCCCCAGGCAATGCCTCTGGGACTCCCACTCTCACCGGCTGCAGCACACCTCTATCTATAACTTCTCTCTAGTTTCTTTGGATAGGAAAAATTGGCCTCCAGTCTCCAGCTCCATGGCCTTATCCTGTCTCGTAATCCCAATGGACATATGTGTCCTCATCATTTGACCATACCCATGTTAGAGAAGGAAGCTGAGGCAGGAAGGGTGACCGGAATAGATAGAGGAGAGCTTTGTTTTAATTCAGCCCTGGTTCACAGAGGAAAGCCAGTAAAAAGTGAAGCACTGCAATATCAGCTTCCTTGGTGAATGTTAGGAGCTTTTCACTCATGAGGAAAGACAGTATATTCTTGCCAGTAAGTTTCTAAAGAGATTGAATTTTTACCAGACTTTCAGGTGAACTAGATATGAAGCACCATTTCAAGATGTGGGTGATCCTGTTGTTTATGGAGATACAACTCTATTTATGTGAAGAGTATTGAATTAAAATAGCGAGATAGTTGTAGAATTTTGGTCCTTAGCTAGACAGATAGATACTGAAGAAGACTGCAGTTTTGGAACTAGATGCTGCCTAGTAGACTTAATTCTTACTTTAAGCACATATGACTTAATCATGTATAGAGATCTGTCTTAAGGTCACCTGCCTCCTCATCTCTACAGGTATGTCTGTATTAGCAAACAGAACAAGCCAGAGTTTTATTAGTATTAGCATTCTTCCAGACAGCCCTATGCTAGGATTGAGAGGTCAGCACATGCTAGCAGCCTTTCCCTATAGGCAGCACTGCACCAGTTTTGGTTTCTTCCATCCTCCATCATCCTCCTATGCTACTGCAGCAGGCTTCAAGTAGCCCTTGATGCTCTTAGGTGTTATGGCAGGACATCTGACGTATACATATCTTTCATCCTGTAAACACCCCCTGATGGGCTACAATGCAACCTTAACCTTGTTTCAGATATTTTGAACTGAAAAATTGAAAAATACATTATATTTAGCTACAAAAAAAATGGAAAAGAAAAATACAGCTCCTCTCTTTGAGGAGACTCAAAGCCAACTGTTTTGTAATGTGGACATGAGATTAGCTCCCATCCTTACTTTATTTATTGGTATAGACTTCTTCGTTCCTTAACTACATGTCTAACCATTTTTTTAGCTATGCTCTTCACCATTTTTCTCAAGTTTACAACTCTTAAGGCTTATTTAAGTGCTTACCTACCTGTATTATTGAGCCTAGTCCTATTTGGTAGTGGTACCTCACTTGTATATATCACTCTGTTCTGATGTTTCTCAGGAGATCTCAAAGCATGTTATAAAAGTAATAAAAATATTATTGTCCTTATTATTTAGGCAAATAAAGAAACAGCAGTAGAGAAATAAAATGACTTCTTCGCTGAGACACTGCAGCATAGGGATTCTAGCCTGAAATATAAATAGATAGTGAGTTTTTTAAAACACAATGTTTTTGAAGACTCAGATTATATTCATTAAGTCATATTTAAACTCACAAAACTGTTTATATATTTAAGTGTATAAAGAGTACGTGTGTTAGTCTTCTCAGGATCTTTGTAATACAGGGGACAGAGACATGATCAGAATTATTGCATTCTGTTCCTTTTTTTATTGTAGGCTAGCCTTGATTTCAGCCTTACTTTATCTATCTAATAATGTAATATCATGGGTACATTCACATTTACATTCTGTACATTCCTCATACTAGTACTTTACTAGGATATTTGGCTCCTCCTATATAGTTAGGTTACTAGATGCTAAATGGAAAGGTACAGGTAAGGAAAAGAGAACACTGAAGTTGATTATCCAGAAGAATACTTTTGCCGATAAAGTCTTCCGAAATCCTTTGATTAAATATAGATAGAGAGGAGCTAGTATCATCTCATTCTCTTAATCAAAAAAAAAAAAAAAAAAAAAAAAAAGAAAAAGAAAAAAAAGAAAGAAAAAAGAAAGAAAAAAGAAAAATCTTAAACATCTTTCCAGATGTCATCAAAGCAAGTTTCACTCAACTGCTGGAGCATTCCCTGCTTAGACAAACTAATAATGGAACAGATTTAAAAATCAATTTCTAATAAAATAAAATGGTGTCTCTCCAAATGAAGGACCTACTGTGCGCAACTACTCTTGTGTTAACTGTTAATGCCAAGCAATAGTACTGCTGCCATGATACTGAATTCTCCAAAGAAGGTCATTACTGAAGCAGATAAGAAAGTCTAAAAAATCCATACAAAATGGATCAAAAGCTTTGAAAAACTAAGAACTTCACTTTTTTTCAAAAAGGTTCTCTGATTATTTTCATAGCTGATAGTTCTTCTTAAGAATTGAACATTCAAAGGAGACTAGTGAAGCAAGAAAAAAAAAGGCTTTCCAAGTAATTTAGCTTATGAATTCTTAATTAGTGCAATTAGCACAGAAGTTGGACATTTATTCTTTTTGTACTGAAATAAGTCTGTTCTTTTCTTGACGGCTTAGATGAAAGGGTGTGATCTGCACCATCATCATGATACGGAAAATCCTACAACATGTTTAGTTGGGCTTCATTTTTAGAAAGCTGTTGTGCTGCTGAATTTTGCAGTTGTGCAAGCAGGTCCCTCAGTCACAGAACTATTTGTTATTTCTAGTTCTAGTGAGTTAGTGGACATTGTAGACGGCACTTAGAGTTTATATCATCTCTGAATATTTGTGATACAAATTAAAATCTCCAGAATTTGCACTTACGGGAAAACAAAAATCCACTGCCTTGTTACCTTCATACCTGTTCTCCTGAAGCTCTAAGGATACTTCAGCCTGCTTCGGGAGAGTAGGTAGTTCAGGTGAAACAAATGCAAGCAAAATATTTATGGAGAATGAAATTCAGTTTATGCATTGAGAGGCAGAAATATTTGACTCTGATATAACAAAAAGACATTTGAGGGACTGATTTTATGTTGCAGCATGTAGTGAATTCCTTTCCTTTTGAATTCCATGTAGTGCTTTCCTTTCTTTTGTCCCTAAATTTGATTCTGTATGTTAGGACCATGTAGTAATGGATTTGGGATCCTTGTAATGGAATGGAAACATGGAGCCTGTTCTCATTAAAAAAAAGAAAAACAAAGGAAAAAACTAATCGATAGATTGTTTGGGATTGAAATATAGTCCAGCAGTCCATTGCCCATTACATGGGCAGCAATACATTCTGAAAAACCTATGTGAGATGACTATCCTCTCTTTTCCGCATAGCGAAAGTGCTGTGAAAGATAGATTTTAGACAGATTTTACCTGAAAATAATTTGAGTTCTTAGCAATTCTAAGTCATTGGCTGAGCAAAATACTCGAGCAGTAGCTGCATACAGTCTTGACTGAACAACTTCTGTGTCAGTATGCAACTGGCCAGGATGAGTCTCTGTTCTTGGGGGAATAGCACCTATCAAATATTCATCCAACAGTCATCTTTATGTTATAAGAAGTGACTTGTGTCTTGGGTATAACAATGCAAAGCACATCATGATGATTAATATTATTGGCTATTAGGCTATGGCTATTTATTATTTTTATTTACCGTGTCTCATCACTTTTCATCTTTTATTGGAAACTGAGTAATTCTGTAAAGCTGTTGCTGCCACACTAAACTGCACTACTTCCTTCAGAGTAGTAAACTGAGAAATAAGATGTTTCCCAGGCAGTGTGGACAATCACATACTTAAATGCAAATTTGTTCACATGTGATCTCACCAAAAGATTAAAAGAAATATTAGAATGGAAACAGTCACAAAGTATAGACTGCGGATTATACCTCAAGCTTTGTTCCATCTGAGGAAAACTTAATTGAATCTGGCACTGCAAACTAAGTAGTCTATATATATTAAATATTTATGCATATTTACATCTTTTCTTCAAAGACAAGATAAAATTAAAATTTAAAAAAATATTTATTTACATGACCCAGTATATGCTATATTGATGCAGTTGCCTCATAACCCATCTGAACTCTTTTCAGTTGTCCCGTGTGACAGGACAAGAGGCAACAGGCAGAAACTGAAGCACAGGCAGCTCCGCCTGAATGTGAGGGGGAATTTCTTCACTGTCAGAGTGACAGAGTACTGGACCAGGTTGCCCAGAGAGATTGTGGAGTCCCCTTCTCTGGAGATGTTCAAGGCCCTCCTGGATGCAACCCTGCCTACCATGCTCTAGGTGACCCTGCTGAGCAGGGAGGTTGGACTAGATGATCTCCAGAGGTCCCTTCCAACCTTACCCATTCTGTGATTCTATGAAATAGAAAAATAGTCTGAGTCAGAATAAGAGGACCCTCTCTTGAGTTTAATAAATTATAAAAAGAGAACAAATAGAGGACTGCAAAAACTAGAAAGTCAAAATGCTCTGTCTCACACATACTGTTTACATAACAAAACTTTTAATAGAAAGAATATTTAATATTAATCTCAGTTTTTCAGAATTTGGTTTGCATATTGATTCCAGATCAGTCTAAAACCTCTGTCATGGGTGCATGTTGTATGAGATAGCCTCCAGAACAGCATCACGCCACTCGGTGACACGAACTCTGAAATGTATTTGCTAAGTAGATGTAGCAGGTGGACAGTGAACCTTACCTGAATTTTTATGTTCTATGTAGACTTCAGACTAAGACCGGTCAAGGCCCCAGCCCGTCTGAGGCAGTTTAGCGCTGCCCCATTGGCCCGGGGGAGTGGGACAGTCACTTTGAGGGCTGGACGTGTCTGAGCTGGGCTGGTGACCCAGTTTACATCTCAGGCTCAGGTTTCAGCACTGTGCTACATTTAGGTATGGTCCTCTATGCTTGATTTCATGATTTCACTGTTTGTTACTTTTTGTAATTGGATGGTTGACATCTGGCTTTGCTAGTCACCTAACTGCAGGTCAGCCTGTGCTGCTGTCAGCTTCTTGCCTCTTTCTCTAGGTGCATGAGGAGGATATAAAGCTGTTTGTAGTTCTCTGTGCTTCTCTTTTTCTTCCCAGTGCATTCGTAAACCAGTGGAGCAGGGCAGATGTGCTCTAGATCCCACTGAGCAGGGTTATCTGTGCTGCCGTGTTTTTCCCAGCACATGCCAGCAACATCTAATGAATTAGAAGTGGGCAGATGTAGTCAAGGTCTCACTTACATGAGCAGTGCTTTCGTTTAGGCTTCACCTGGTGACAACTTATATTGTCTGAGTGTGTGATCAACAAAACAGGGGATTTCCACCCTACACAGGCAGAAGTACAAAAGTAGCATAACTTCTCTCGGTTGAAATGTAGCCAGACCTACATGTCCATAAGGCAAGGAGCAGAAAGGGTGTCAAGCCAAATGAATAATTTATAAAATATCAAATCTAACCACATGCCAAACAGGAAAATCATCAAAGAAGAGCATGACTAAAGCCTAATGTATGCAACAGAGAACTGTGTAGCGCTGACAGTTCAAAGAAAATAGTATGCAACAGTGAAACACACACTGGAGCTGACATCTTCGAGAAAGTCTGTGAGCCAAATGCCAAAGCATCTGATTAAAATGCATATTTTAAACAATAGGTTATATAAGTATGAATGTAAATCTCAGAATCATTGATCTTCAATTTTACCTTTTTAGGAATATTTGTTAACTTTTTTGTGTATTTCATGTTTACTCTCAAGCCATATAATGGTCTTAGTACGCAGTTTCCATAGATGACTCTAGAGCATGTTCTATATGCAGACCAAGGCCAGTGCATGCTTTCCAGAGGTGAACATCTAATCACTTTCTATATTATTATAGATTTATAATTAATTATTTTTGTATTGAGAGCATTTGTCATCTTTTAAAATGGATAAAACATGAAATCATAGTAAGTTAAAATTAGATCATTGGAGATAAATGTCCTATGGGAATTTTAGTTTTCCAGTAATAGTGATTTCAATAAGATCTTTAAATAGTCAGAATGTATCCAAAACTAGTGAATAGACCATTCAAAGCCATCTGAAATTAATGTGCAAATCCAGAGAGGGAGCTTAGGATGAGTGAATAATTTAGTCGTGCTGATTCTTCGGGATGAAGTGGGATTTCAGCACTTCCTTGGTGTGAATGAAATTTTAGCTAGTAAGTGCTGAGTCTTAATTTGTTCAGTCATGCAGACACTTGCTACTAGATCATATTTACTGTTGTAGAAAAAAAAAAAAACAATAGAACTACTTCTGTCAGTAAACATTGCTTTTCTTAATTAGTGTTTGCATGATCCAGGACCAATTAATATCTCATGAAAATTTCCACAGTCACAGTGTAAATGTAGTAAATTTTACTCCCAGGGAAACTCCAGTATACAGGTGCTTGTTACGTTTGTCTAAATTGAAGATAATGTAATAATTGCAAAAAACTTCATCTAGACAGATGGGACAGAAAATTATTCCAAAACAGCTGTTGTAAAAAAATAATGTTGTTAATTTTCTCCAGAACTCTCTGAAGCTGAGGATAGTCTTCCCATGCCAGTGCATGTTGAAAAGGGATACACAAGTTAATGAGAAGTCGTAGAATTTAATTGTTGTATTCACCATTCAGCCTAACTTGCAAAATGAAAAATTGAAGATTGTCATTTACACTAATCTGAAAAAGTCATAGGTAGGTCATAGGTGCTGAATGTTTTTTTTTTCTCCCTTCATAACCCCATAATTTATTTTGTGATGCTTTAGAAAGGTATGATTGGACCATTTCTAATAGTTCACAGTATAACTGATCAAGCTCTGGGACTGTCTTTCCTGCCAATGTGATATTTAGTTTACTAAAATTAGATATTTAGCTTACTAATATAGATATAGCTTACTAATATAATATAGAAGCAATAATTTGGCCTTTATTGCAATCCAAGGAGCTATTGAAAAAATGAGAGTAAGGCTGAGTTGCTTGAGTCTTCAGGAGTAGGACCTGCTCTGAAGAGTGTTTCAGAAAGGGAATTTGTTTTCAGCTCTTTCATTTTGCTCTCTCACCAGTAGTTTTGAGTAAAAGAATATGTATGTATGTGTGTATGTTTCTAGCTTGTATTCCAGTAAAAACTAGCTTTTGCTATTCAGAGCCTCTTGGTGCTTTTTGGGAACACTGGAAAAGGTGTCAGGCATCTTAAAGTATTTTATTTTGGATTTCCTCACAAATATAAATTAATTTGAATTTTACTACTTCATGTTTCTGAAACATTTGACACATTATATTTTGTTTAAATGACCTGAATCTGATGTGTATTCTATGTATGTAACAGGTGTTGACCTCAGGGATATTAAGTGCCTACCTGTCAGGTGTTATAAAGTCAGTACATACATATATTTCTCATATTTTCCTCTCTTACCCAGACAAAATGTAATCTTAGCCTGCGTTTCTGTAAGTGTAAATTCAGAATTTAGAAGTGTCAAGTTGTAATTCTGAATAGTACATAAAGTTAGTCACCCTGTTGTCTTCTTGAAGGTTATGTTATCAAATAAATTAGATCTAAATGATGGTTTTCAGAGGATAATTTATGTAATTTAGATGATTAATTCCATTTTAAATACAGAGTAGGTCAGTAACCACTGTTTTAGCAGAATATGTTGATGTTAGACACACTCCAGTTCCTGCATTCGGGTTGTCTTTGATCATCATGTGTTTGCTTTGGAGAATGCAGTTCAGGTGTTGGACTTGTCTTTTATATGAAATCAATATGACTACTAAAGAGAATATTTTAATTCACTTCTTAGTGGAGATTGTTCAGACATATTGTCATACTAGCAATGTAAATTATATTATATTTTCTGTTTTGAAATAAATCCAGATGGATACATTCCGATAATTAAGGTTCTCAATTTATAAAGATTGTTCTGGACTGGATTGTCCAGGGTTGATTAAAAGGGACAGAACTGATAGGACACAGCCTTTATCGGATGCTGTTGGAGAGCTAATAGTTTGGCCAAAGATACAGCTATGCTGGTCAGTATTTTGGTTTACATTTGTTGTTTTACCTAAAGCATTCATAATGCAAACTGAAATAGGTACATTCAAATGTCTCAGGGAGTGTATTTGAAGGAAGGATTTTCAGGTAGAATTCCAATAGATGAATTTGTTTAGATAGACACAAATACTCATGACTAAATGTAGCCAGTGATAGTTCTTATTATGTCCAGGGCATTGGATTCATAAAAAACAGGTGTATTTAACCTGGATATATCTAAGTAATGATACTTAAATTACTAAAAAAAAAAAAGAAAAGAAAAAAGAAAATATTTACAGAACAATCTCAACAACTCAATTCTCTGAGTTCTGGGAATTTCAAAGTTCCTTATTGCTCTAGATCCCAGAGCACCTTGAGTGGTCTAGGTTGAGATTTTATCCAATGCTGGCCATTGACTTTGAGGCTCTTCTGGTATGCAAAAGTATGCAATGTTTTTTGTTGCTATTATACTGATAAATGACTTGGTGGTTATGCTCTAAGTGTTCTGGTTACTTATGTGCTAGTTCAGGTGATGGTCACTTACCAAAGGGTACATTTAGTCAAATCCCAGTTAGGCAGCTCCTCAAAGCTACTGGCTGTTTTTATATTCAAGGAGAGAGAATCATAACTCTTCCCATTTGTTTTACATGGCTGCATATTTAGGAAGAATCACCCTGGAGGTGCCTATATCTCTCTTTATTTACTAGACAGAAAAATGTTTAACATGGCTCTCCTGATGCTATTGGTGTGCAGTGAGAAAGCAAATTATAGTGTATGATTTCATTTCAGGTAACTTTTCACATTTTTATTTCTGTTTGTTAAGATGTCAGACGTTTTGGAAAGGCTCATTTTGTTTTTTCAGTAAGGAAATATTGTTACTCTTGTTGAAAATTATGATAAATCTTAGATTAAATACTTAAAAAAGGTTATTAATCTTCCCTTGTTTTTTACATACACTTTGATATTTTTATCTGATGTTATGCTCAGAAAAAGTGATACTTTCATGTCTCTTTTGTAATTTATGGTTTTAGGCCAAGCTTTCTTGACTCAGAGAATAAATTTTTAGATGCAAAACTTCACTTGTAACAGGACTGTATTACTATATATAACATAATTAAATATTTAACTCTTTTTAAAATAAGGTATTTTCTTGTTCAAAAAAATATTTCATATTGCAAAATTTTTGGTAGAAGTGGTGGTTCTATTAAAGTCATTACTCAACTGTAGTCAATAAATATTTTCTTCAACAAGATTTTGTCCTTTAAAACCTTCATTATAGTTCTATTCTATTCTGTTCTATTATGTGCTCATAAAATAGCTATGTCTGTCTGTATTTATATATATATGTTTGAGAAATAGATTGCAAAAATACCAACCTCTCTTGCAGGATGCTGCTATTTATGCAGAGCCTGTGACATTGATACATTACATTTAAAATACTTTAGATATTTTTCAATTTATTCTATACATTTTTTCCTACTTTTTTAGCTTCCCCATGGGTAGATAAAAGTCGAACTCCAAACAAGATAGACCTGTATGATGTTCGCAGAAGACCATGGTAAGCTTTCATTAAAGTGCTTTAAAGCAAATAGATCTCTTGATTTCTAGATAAGATTTTAAAGAAAGACATTTTCTAATTATTATTTACCACTAATAGGCCTCACTTTTAAATATTTTTTGCTTTCTTTCTCAGATGATTTAATTGTTCTCAGTAGACAGTATCTACATTACACTCTTTGTTATACGATATTCAGCACACTACGTAATACTGTTGCATTACACAGGCCTTTTCATTAGGAGGATGACTATGAAATAGATATGAAGACAAGGCAATTAAATACCTCGGTTTAGTGCCAAAATGGAATGTAATTCAGATTATCAGATTGAACCATTCTTCCAGATCTTTACAAACATTTACAAATGTGTCTCATTGGTTTAGACTGATGCAATGATCACCAGATCTCAGAGAGAGGGCACTGTGGAGGCAATGCTCTTCCTTAGTATTGTTTCTCAGGATTTTTTTTCTGTTAGTCTCTCAAGGCATAATGAATGTTGATATTGGGATTCACACTATTTCAATGTACTCTTTATACAGACAAAATACCTTTCCCTAAAATGGGCTGATGCAGTAATTCAGTTCACCTGTCATCAAGATCTTTAGTTCTGAAATAGTATTCACCCCTTTCAGTTACTGACATCTGAAAAGAAGGATTTTTAATCAGTACGTTCTACTTCCAGGTTTTCCCATTGCTGTTTGAGCTTTACTTAGAAGAATTAATAAGAGAAAATGATGGCACATGGTTTTCTACTAGATGCAATAGGGGGATACTGTTGCTTCAACTAGACTTGGTTCAGAGATCACGGAGTCGCTTAGATGAAACACAACAGTATTCTTTTCAAATGTGTATCATTTATATCTTTTTTTATTTCAGGTATATCCAAGGAGCTGCCTCTCCCAAAGACATGCTTATTTTAGTTGATGCGTAAGTGTTTAATGACTGAATATTGACATTAGAGAGAAAAAAAGTACTTCATATCTCTTGCACAGATGTGTATATGCTGTAAAGGCAGAGAAGATTAGGAAGTCCTAATATGCGAGCATATAAAATCTTGGATGTGAACAAAATAACCACACAGGAGAAAAACAGTTCCAAAAAGCCAAAATGAAACCTGAAAGTTGTTTAAATTGTTGTGCATAAGAAAGTGTTTTTTACTTAAGTCACTAAAGTAATCAATGGAAATTTCTCATGTGAATGCCAGAATTTTCTGTAAAACAAAAACAAAAACAAATGACTAGAAGCATAAAAGTGTATGTAGTCATGATTTAATGAGCCTGAAGGATCAGAATTTTTGCAGACTTTGCACGTTTTACCTTCATATATAAATATTGCCAAGTTCCATCCTGTAGAACATTAATCCCTAAGTAATCTAAATTATTTTAATGGATAGATATATTTCTACCTAAATGTGAAATAAGACTAAAAGGAAATGGAAGAGAATTTCTGTGTTTTAGTAAAGGTTGCACTTTGTCAGTATAACCATCTTTGTCCTTATTGACCAGTTATTTAAATTGGGTTATTCTTTAAGGACAGAAAAGAATAATGTTATGACATGGAATGACAAATTTGCACCTGCTGTTTCTGATTCCCTGTAAAAACTCAGCGCATGTTTGGCATTTATACTGAGAGATTTATTCCATGTAGTATAGAAATTGAGCAAAGAAATTCAGAAAACTCTTGTTGCCTTGTCAAGGCTTCCTGTGTTTAGCCAATGTCAAGGGACTGAAGAAGGCATTGAATGCGATGTGTCAAACATTACTTTATGCTGGAAAAAATTCTCAATAAGAGAATTTTCATTTAGTGCTTTTAAATTTGGTCAAGTGCTTCCATATCAGAAGTGGATTTAATCAACATTTGTTATTTTTAAACTTCAGTTTGGGTTTTGCCTTAAATCAAAAAAAGCTGCCGTTTAGGTATGTAAAATTGTGGAGCTCTATATAGGAGTATAAAATGCTGTGATAATGCATCAGTTGAATGTGATAAACTTTCTAGATTTCTTGAAATGAAAATGAGCAAATGATATATTACCATGTCTTTATCTAAGCCTCAAAATTGTGGCTTTGTGTGTCAGTGTTGGACTTCATTTTTTATTCTATTAATGTAAAGTCACTAATGGTTAGTTGGGGCTATATTAACACTTCAGGAAAATTATTGAAAATTCAAGTGTGAAAGTTGATGAGATCACTCGTTTGTGCATTCTGTTTTCATTTTACATTTTAAATGCAATTCATTAGTCATCTCTTTTTTTTCTTATTCTGCGGATTTTTTTTAGGAGTGGGAGTGTCAGTGGATTGACACTGAAGCTGATCCGCACCTCTGTCATTGAGATGTTAGAGACCTTGTCTGACGATGACTTCGTGAATGTAGTTTCAGTAAGTATCTGCTCTCTCAACAAAGTTTGAATTGTCAACAAAGCCATAAACAAACTATTTTCAATGCCAGATATGAGGGACTAGAGTATTAAGCTCCTACGAGACTTGAACATTATTACAAAATACCATGTTTGGCTAAATGTTTTCTTGTAAAGTGTAATGAAAAGTGATACGTTATTGATATGTATACATTTGAATGAAGAGATAATCAGCTGCAATAGTGAAATAATCAAAGTAAAAGTCACTTAAACTTCTATGTGGTCAAATTCCCCTTTCCAATGTATAATTCTGATGTGTGTAATGCATCTTCTCTTTGTTTGGTACATGCAAATCCTGCTGAAATAATTGGTTCAATATTGCAGTATGAGAGTTTATTTTGGGGGAAAGAATCAAACAGAGAAGGTAAGGGGAAGTCTCTTTTCCAGACCGTAGACATTTGAGTTGCTTAATTGATGCACTGTGACCAAACAGGTACAGCCATATGCCACCGAAGAGGTATTCCAGATAAGGTCAACAGCTGGCAATTTAATGGGAAAAGAAAAGTAGCTTTTCCCATAATAAGTAATGCAATAAAGGGAGGAGTCCATGCATGGTCTTTAAAATTCACACAATTTACATGCACAGGGACAGCACATGTGAAGTGCAGGTCAGAGAGGCAAGAAGAGGATCCTAAGAGTTATCAAATGGAGGAGAGGCTGCCTTTTTGGAGAGTGGCTTTTCAGCAGCTGCGATCTTTCAGTACATGATATGGTCTGAAACTTCAGTACTGCGCATAATTACAACACTTTAAACTTGGATATTAGACTTAAAACTTCAGTTTCTTTAAAATAGAGTTTTATAACAGTTCTTTAAAATAGAATTTTTGTAACAGCATTTCAGTCTTTTCAGTACTTACCTAGAATTTAATATCAAAATTTCCATTTTTCAAGAAGGAGGAAAAAAAATAAAATAGATTGGGGGAAAGGGGGAGCTAGTGTGGGCAACTTTTAGTTTTCGAGTTCATACCTTGAATGTCAAATGTCATGGTCTAGCCTTGGGCAGTTTGCCTCCCCTCCCCCCCTTTTTTTAGCTGTTGAACTCTAAAGTTTGAAGTCTAAGGATTTAGACTGGGAACACTGACATACTTTTAATGACAAGAGACAGTCTATGTGCTACATAACTCTGCAGTGATTTTGGAAGCAATTTTCAACTTCTATAGATGTGTTGTAGCCAGCCTGCAGGGAGAAAGACTTGAAATATCGCTATCAGAAATCTCTCTGAACAGTGCTTATTGCTTCTTCTTTTGCTATTAGTCTAGCTAGACCTCTCTCCTGGTAGTAGAGAAGAGCTTTTATTTGCAATGGCATTTCCTTTGTTAAATTTTTTTGATAGTGGATTAGATGATTTTCTTTAGTATAAGCTGCTGTGAAAAAAAATGAAACTAATGGTTTTGTAAAGGAAAATAGACTTTTCAGTAATGATGTGAGAGCTGAAATCTTGTTAGGTTCACTACTTTTTTTTTTTTTTTTTTTTTTTTTTTTTAAAAAAAAAGGGCTTTACTCCCAACTACATCAGTTTTTGCCATAGGAAGATCTGGAGCCTGGGTACCTCCTGGTTTACAGAGCTTTCCAAACTCTTTCCTTCATATACTCCCAACTGATCAGAGATGATATGTCTTAGCACTGACACCAAGGTAACAAGCCGTACTTAGAGCTAGGGTGTAATTAGCTAAGGTTCAGTGTTATTCTAGTAAAACCCCAAGATTTTGAGTTGTATTAAAAGAGAACTAGAAATACTTGTGTATTTTCTGCATTTTGTTTTGTAACTTGTAATATGTAAGGAACTTTCTTCTTCGAATGTCAAATATCTGAGTCCAGAACCAAAGAAGACGTTTTGTGTAATACTGTGTTCATCCTTGGGGGAAGATGACACTCAGAAGTATACATACCAGAACATGGCAACTCCATATATTTTGTGCTGTGCAGTTTGGTGTTGTACATTTATGATTTAAAACTGAGTATTAAATCCTTTCAGTATTGCAATTCTTTTGTATAACTTATGTTTTTATGTATTTAAATGACTTACATATTGGAGTTGTAGGAAAGACTGTGTTTGTTGTCTGACATTTTCTTTCTGTGACAGAAAATACGCTACAAATAGGAAGTAAAGGATTGTACTACTACTTGACATTCTTTAGGCAATAGAAATAAGCAGAAGAAAGTTAGTCATTTTTTAGGGCTTTCCCCTCTTTAAAATTTTCTCAGTTTTTCCACAGTCCAACCAAAGCCTCAAATCAAGGTTAAGTCAAGAGATTATACTACTTTAAAAGCTGACATAGTAACACAGTATTATTTGTTCTCAAGGGTATTCATACAAGCATATGCACATGCATAGCTTTTATAAAGTGTTATCTACTACAAAGCTGATGTTAGTTACTTCTTCGTTCTTTCATATATGCTACATGTTTAGTAATGTGATTTTGAGTTAACTAGAGAGCTTTTCTGCAACTAACCTCTGCCAAGATCTTGCCCACAAAACACACATGTATAGTGGTGATTCATGCCCACAAATGAAAGTCATGGATTTAGGCTTGTGTCAATCATTTCTAGAAAGTGACAGGGTGATTTAATAAACCATGCCTGATATATGGAGAAATCCTGGGGAACAGCAAGCTTAGAAGTGATGTGCTAAAATACATTAGTTCTGCTGATTTAATATAATTTTTGCACTTATTTCCAGGGAGAAAGGGTTGAATGAACTATTAAATCACATAAAGACTGCCAGGGGTTAATATGTCACGATTTCCTCTGGGATTTGCATTTTTCTTATCTGAAGTGCTGCGCTTTGTTGCAGAAAGGAAACCTGCTGTTAGAAAGAGCTTAAACGTATGAGTAATACAGCTGTTTTCCCACTAATCCGGTTATATGCTTTGATAGCAGTAAGTGGTAGATGATAGGGGCAGCAATTCCATCCCAGCACGCTATGATTTAGTGACTTGGTTTCAAATGTTGACACAGAGAGTGTAATTTGTTTATGATGGTGTGTAGGCTGCAGCTTGCCGGAGAAATGTATTTCAACTTCAAGTCTGTAGAGGCGGGGAAACCATGCAAAGGAAAACACAGACATGCAATAGAGGATCAGGAGCTAGAGGGCTGCTTAGAATCACTCACCCTTTGTGGAAACCCAAGCTACTACTACTTGCTTTTTAGGAACTGGAAATTAGGTGTTATGAGCACACTGGTGATAACAGAGTCCGGATATTGGGAAATTGAAAGCTCATCTCCAGCTTTTATGCAGTTCTTGCATGTGGACTAAAAGCAGAGGGAAGGAGATTCTGGGTGAATTGTTTTCCAAGAAAAAAAACCTATTCATCCAAGCAGTCAAATTGGCGTTGGGGCTCATCAAAGTAATCTAAGGAATATACATTCCCCTTGTTCACTGATTTTGTATAGCAACTTACTTACTATGTAATTCCCACAGGTCAGTGATTGCTAGCCTGTTCATTTGGACCCCATACCGTCAAGTTATTACTAGCTTTATGCCTTCCTCATCACAATATTATTATGATATGATTAACCTAATACCAACAGAAATGTTTAGTAAAGAGCTTTTCCATATGTGAAAGATCCTTTCCTTTTCAATTGCCTGTTCCCTCCTGTATTCCACACTTCAAATTACACTTACATTCTCTTAGATCCAGGGAAACACTCTCTCCTTTTCCCTCCTTAACAAATTCTTAAGTTGTTTGAAAATTTGGCAAACACAACATGGTTGGAGACCTTAGCTGGAAGCCCTGCTAACGGGAGCACGATACTAGACTTTTCAACCTGTTAGCATGTTAGGTGTATGCTTTCTGTGCTAGGAGTTTTGGATTTGTATGAGTGTATTTTATTTTCTTCTACTCAATTGACAAAGCTTCCAGAATTTTTTGTTTGTTTGTTTTAAAATTAACTTTGTCAGTTTCCTTCATTATCTTGCTTCCATTTAAAGTAGTTTTGGTGAACTTTAAATTAAATTACAAATTTATACACTATAAAGATGTATTTTCATCCTGTGATTTTGAATTTTGACCCAGAGGGTTCAGTGGTGGTTAAGAATTCTAAATAACGTGACTACATGAGGAAGAAATACAACTTGTCAACAGTATCAGGGGGAGTTACTGGCTACGCTAAAGTGGTAGAATGGATGGATCTGGAGGAGGAAATAAAAAGGACTTCTGTATGAAGGGGCTTGCCAGCAGACTTCCTAATGCTCTTCAGTCTTTACTTTCTCATTTTCCATAGCAGACAGTCTTAAGGAGAAAATATAAAGACATCTGTCATCTCTTTCATTATTTGATAAATTAAAAACAAAAAGAGACTCCTGCTGTCGGTCTGCATGAATATCTCTCTTACTGATGTGGTCTTAGAGCCTTCCAAGTACCAAATCGCAGTAGGTACTATTAAGTATACAGTCTCCTCAGAATCAGAGCTCTGTAAGGCAGGAAACAAATACATATTATCTCTTTTTCTCTCAGTCAGTGAAAAATAACCTGAAGGCATGTTTAGAGATGAGTGTCAAGCTTTATGGTTATATTAACCATGAAACATCTAATTGTATCATGACCTTGAAGTTTTTCATAAATTCCACTGCTGGTTTGCAAGATAAAGGAGAACGACTCTAGCTGCGGAGGAGCACACCTTCCTAGGAGGATCATTAGTGCTCCTTAAAAGAAGATCAGTATCTTCCACCTTCCCTGTTCAGGGACCAAGTGAACTGCTCTGTATGTTTTTAGAAAGGTATGTTTTGTGAGCTTTGTACGTTCAGGGATGAAACAGAGTTTATGAACAAGTTCAAAATTTAGTATTCAAATGTTGCATTACTAATAATTTCAGGAAGAACTAAGCTAGATACCTGTGCAAATATATGTATGGGGAATATTTCTGAAGGACCTGTTTATCAGATTTAATGATGATGCATATTTTGTAAATAAGAAAGGAGGCAATTTAGGGACCTGGTAAAAATTTGGGAACTGGAAAGCCAGCAGTTGTTAAAAGTTAGAAAGAATTTTCTTTCCTAATGGAATGAATGAGAGTAGAAATAGTGGCAAGAAATATTCTCCTATCAACAACATCACAAAATTTTTACCTGCTCACAGAATTACAGTTTTATTTTTATTCTCCTCTAAAAAAAATGAAGTTGAAAAAGAAGTAAATAACACTCTATTAAAGTATTTCATGTGGAGTTGGGGTAGTGAGGAAGATTAGGAGGGGGATGTATTACTTAGTTCTTTGAAATGAGGTTAATTGTTGTCAACAGAAGGCTGATCCTTAGAAAAGCAGGTTTGTAGGGAAAAGAAAAAAAAAAAAAAGGCCATTAGGAGTCAGACTTCCTGCAACCTTCACCTGACACGATGGATCATAAAGGCTGGTGCAGCTTCAGTGACATGGCTGGAGACAGCTTTCTGTCTAAATAGTATATGGGTTGATGATTCACTTGGGAAGAAGGCAATAAGTATTTGAACTTTAATTTTGAATATTTGTCTCCTGTATTCTGGCTGAATACTGCTACATAAACGTGTATAGTATCACTAATTTAAAAGAAAAATGGTTGGCTCAAATTTTACAAAAAAAAACAATCGTAGGTGCCTTCTGTCGGGACAGAAGGTGGTTTACAGTTGATTGCTTGGTTCAGGTAAGCATCATCTCAGAGTCCTGAATGAGTCTTCTGAGAAGCTGAGTGTCAAATGTACTCTCAAACTCAAAAAAAATTATCTTTGGTTTTTGATTGCTTTAGAGCATATAAATGAAGAGGCTGAGAACTGAATTTATAAAAGGCAAGAAGTGCTGTCACTGGGGAAAGCTCCTGCATCCCTAAAGACTCTCAAAACTGTCTGTTAGAGGTTTTACAAGAATCATCAGCTGAAGCTCGATAAATTTGAATGGCAATGAATAGTTAATATGCTTCCATACTGCATCACATTGCAAAGAATGATTCTTGTTGTCTTCATATCAATATTTAATGCTTTCCTGGAAGATGCACTTGAAGCAAGCGTCTACCACTAAACATAATCGTTAAGGTCTATTACAGGAGTAGCCATGGGAATTTTATGGGCTAGTGATATGTGGGTGTCGAGACAGCATGCAGGAGGTCAGACTAGATTATCTCATTCCCCTTTTTGGCCTTAAATCAAGAATACATAAAAATCTTCTTTGTTTTGGTTTATGTATCGGTTTTTTTTCTGTCTCGCTGAATTAACTGTTTATCCCCAGTAGTTGTTTATCATCCTCCTTAGTTACTAATGGTCTGGAAAGTACTTCATCGTCCTTGTGTGATATGAATACATTAGCCTTCATCTTTCTAAATAGGGAGCATTTTCCTCATACTTCAGCCTTTTCTGTGTATACTTAACAGTTTAGCCATATCTATCTAGCAACAGAAGTGTTTCATTGTTAGGCTTTCTTTTATCCATTGCTAGAGTTTCTCTTATCCCTGTTGTACTTAAAACTTCCATATTATCTTCAGTTTAACCAGCCCCACAATACTGTCTGTGCGATAGGACAGAATAGCAAGTGGTTCTATAAGCAGACAAATACCGAATAATCTGTGATAAAAGGGTTGAAAATGAAGTGTCGCTTTGCTATCCCGCTGATAAATGCTCCCTATGGTACTTGGTTACAAATATTGGTAATACTTGGGTTAAAATATTATGCCAGCATGTAAGACCAATAAAATACATGAAACATCAGGATGATAGTTCAAGGTTAAACTTCATATGCTCTCTCTGAGAATTACTGTTAGCACTAGAAACCATCTCCAGGAGCCGTGTTGGTGTGCCTGGTTCAGAACTGTGCTCGAGCTAAGAAGCCCTAGAAAAAGCAGAGGCAGCTGGATTCCACTCACAAGCGACTCACATTTCTGTGCAGAGACCCTCTAAACATACCCAGTAAACATACCCAGTTCATTACTGTGAAATTTATTTGAATGGAGAAAAGCACATGCTCCAACTGTTTAGTCCCAATATCTCATTTGAACTGATCCTTACATAGCTACACATAATCCTGAGAAAAGTTTAGAAGATAAAGTTTTTTTTTTTTTTTTTTTTTTTTTTTTTTTTTTTTGAGGTTACAAAATAATAACCAAGGCATCTGAATTTAGGGATTGGTTTCATTACACATAAACTATTTTTGCCCCCAACAAATGATCTGTTTTTTTAAAAGTGTATCTATAAGATGCTTCACAAGAAGAAACAAAATACATACATTTTTCTCGTAATTATGAGATATTTTCAAGCATGATTTATAGGTAAGTGCGCTTTCAGAAAGCATAAAGATTTTGAAGCTACAATTCCTGCAACTTATATTAGAATTCTTCTCATCTAATTTTAACCATGTAAAAGTTAAGTATCTCCTGTAAGTTATTGTCTACATTATAGTTACTGGAGAGAAATGAAAATCATCTCCAGAAGACCTTCATCTTGACTGTCTAGGACGCTCTCAGGACAAATCACAGCTCGGAGCGCCTTGACCACTAGACTTCCAATTTAAAAATGACTGAAATTAGATGAGCTGAATCCTACTATTACTGCTCAGTTGAGAAAGCGTAAAGGAGTCAGTGGGAATGAAACAAATTTAAAAACAACAGGCAAATATTTAAGAATGAGATTAGGAACTTAAGTTTTATGTTTTTGTCTTCTTCTGTGTTATTATTTGTTTTGTAGCATATCAGCTAAGTTTCCACTATTATTTTATTAACTGTAACTTTTGTTTGCTATGGAAGAAGAATGTCCAAAAGGTATGTAAGAGAGAAAAAGAAGTGGAAAGGGTAGGAAAAGGGGAAAAAAGACAAATCTTAAAACAAGATCTGTCTCATTTTAGATTTGTCACAAAGTGCTGATTCTAGGGAATAGCGTAATTGAGTGGATAAAGAGCCAAAGGAAATGGAAATTAGACATCGAAATTCTAATTTTAGATGTCAGGAGCAGGGGTGTTGCTGGAAATTGTACATTTATTGGTATGCTCTGTAACTTACAATTCAAGATGTGTAGAAAAGCCACCTCTATTCCCTCCTGGGGGGATTACTTTGGGCATCAATACAGATTTTTATTGTCTCCTCTTTTCAAGTGTCAAGAGCAGATTTTGGTCCAGTATTTGTTCCTTTCCCAAAGATTTATCTCATTCTGTGTTACAATAATTTCTTCAGCAGATATTTCATGGCCTATTAGTTACATCGTTATTGAACACTGCTGCTTCTGAGCCTTCAAGATCTTTTTGACAAATTTAGTATTAAGCATTTTTGCAGCTTATATCTATATGCATTCCCTATGTATTATATATGTGTCTCTAGCACCATGAAAACAAAAGGAAAATGTGATGTAATTCAAGTTTCAAGAAACATCACTATTACAAATTGTTATGTTATCTTAATTTTATTTCATCCTATTTCATCTAATTGAAGTATCAATTAAAAAGTACAGAGGTGTTCCTACTAAGTCGTAGAATTAAGTTTGCATTTTTTCTACAAAGCATATGTAGAATTATGCTCTGTAGCTGAAGACTAGCTCTATGTAAATCATAGGATAGGAAAAAACAGTTATTTTATAACAACATACGAATGCTGAACTTTAACACCTCATATTTTATTTTTGCTATGTCAAATTACAGACCTTTATTCCTTGAACAGCCTCAATGTTTTCAGTATTATACTGGGATACATGCCGATAAAACTTTGCAAATTGCTTTCTTACTATTCTCTAAATGGCTTCTGATAAATATTTATAATATCCTCTCACTGCTAAAATATAGATTGTAGCTGGCCTTATTCAACATTCAGTTATTCTTGGGATTAACCCTAAAATCCTATTACAGAGCCTACAGCAGCAGGGGAGGAAAAAAGAAAAAAAGGAAAAGAAAGCAGCAAAGCTGGATTTCGTTACAAGATGAAAGCCTGATGAAATCAGATCTATTTCACTATTGCTCATTTAATATGTATAGATACAACTGGGTCACCAAGCTGATTTAGCCATGAGGTAGAAGTAGCATAGCAACGAATCCCAGTAGATTGAAGATCAGCAACACTGGTATCTGATTAGATCTTCAGCAAGCTGACCGTATTTTCCATAATTTTCAGTATTCCCAAAGTAATATTTCTGATTTATTCATCTATCACGATAACACTGTTTAAAATGGATGAGTTGTGTCTTTGTAGCAAGTTAAAGTATAATTACTGCTTTGTCCAAGTTTATCTGATTTTCTATAAATGCTAAATGTTTCTGAATGTTTGAAAATATACGTATGGTTAAAGACAGTTTCTCATTTAATATCAGTTTATATATATAATATTAATTTGTTAAATGTCATTTCAAGCAATTCTGATTAGACATGTTTAATCAGTAAATGTCAGTAAACTAACTGTGGGATGAGTGATGAGTATCTTTAGGGAGATAGCAAGTAAATTGGAATAATCTGAATTTTTAGTTTGACTTCATGTTAAACAGTAGGTAAATAAGATTGTTATCACTTGTAGAGTGTTTGGAGAGGCAGAAAGACATTTAGAGAGAGGATCAACTGAGAAATGTTAACTTTTTACAGCTTTCCCTATTGTGTATATTGTAAAAGCGATTTGTGAAGCCATTGGAAGTTCAGATGCTTGTTTTGGTAATAAGGATTCCTTGTAGGGAAAAATAGATATCCGTCCTCCCAGAGCTGGGACCTCCTGTGTTCACCATTCTGATTTTTTTTTTCTGATATTTTGGTTTTTGATATTTGTAGGTTTTTTGACTCATTTGGCACCCAAGAGCTTAATTGTTTTAACTTAATGAGAAAATTTTGCCATTCACAGAAAGTGCTTATGACCACTACCAAAGGTGTAAATTTTCCATGTAAAATAACATTAGTAAGACCAGGTCAAATTTTTTATTGTAGTGCCACCTAGTGACTAAAGCCTGAAAAGTTTTTAAAACTTACTGATTTATTGGGTTTGACTCATTTGTATTGTGCTGAGGATTGTAGCAGTCCTCAGTGAGTGAATGTTTTGCCCGCATTGCATCAGATACATAGATTCCAGACTGAGCTTGCTTTCTTCATTAGATTATAAAAACAATTAAGCATATATATATATATAAATAAATATATATATTTTTATCTAGATGCATCAGATGCAGCAGAAGAAGTTTTCTTGATCATCAGAAATTCTGATGAGCAGTTTCTGATCAAGAGAAATGAATGCCCCAGCTCTTTATAATTTTTCTTCCAAAAGCATATGTTTGTGATGCCCCTGTTGATGATGTCTGTTTGTTTGCCAGACCTGTCATTATCAATAATTTTAATTCAGAGTTCAATGAAGTGGATTCTTTGGGTTTTCTTACAATAAAAGAAGCAAAATGAATTTAAATATTGTGCTTATAGTTAAATAATACAGTACAGTACAGATTTTTCTCTGGCAGTGCTATATTATTCAGAATGAATTTCAATAACTGGATGTGCATTTTGAAGAAGTTTTAGTGACAAGGGCTTCTTAGGAGAATTCATACTTTAAGAATTTGTGCCTTTTTTGCCCTTGTGGTTAAAATAGGAGATAGTAAAATAACAAATACTAAGTTGAAAAGCAAATTTGAGGACAAAGGAAATGGAAAAGGCAAGGGCATGTTCTAGTCCTGGGGAATAAGAGATTAAGGCTTCTAGCTCCATCCTTGCCTCTGATTTACTTGATTTCTTCCCTGTTGGTTCACTTTTCTCACCAATAAAATGAGAACAGTTTACAGCTATTTCACAAGGAGTTCAAGATAGTCACATTTACAAAGATCTGTGATGCTAAAGTGCGGATATCCCAGGGAGTCACATGCTATGTGTTACTTGCTAAAACTTGCCAGCCTGGGAGAGGTTGACTGTTACCTGCAAAAGACAGATTTATCAAAAAAATTCCTGATAGGTAAGACAATTTCTATCTGTTTGGCAGTTAACATATTGAACTGAATCTTTTTTCAGGAAGAATATATGAATATATGAATATAGTATTATAGGTGTTTTCCTTCTTCTCCTCTCTTTTGTTTGCTGCTTTTCCTGACTGCTTTTTAGCTTTGATCTTTCTACTTATCTCCCTCAAATACTTTTCAATCCTTGTATATCTCCCTTCTTGCCATCCATTTGAATCACTTAGTGTCATCTGAATACTGATGCTTTCTTCCCTTCATTTTGCTGCCTTCCTGTGTGAGTTCTTTTGCTAATTTGTCTCATAACACCCTCTCAAAGAAAGAACTTGTTGTAGGGCCTCTTGCTGATATTCGTTTCTGGTTTCCCAACATATCCCCCAAGCATATCCACAAGAATGGAAAGAGGCAGGGTAAATAAATACACATCTCTCTTCCTGTTCCCTTGAAGCCTCTCATACCCTTGTGTTGGGGTAGGAGTTTTAAAGGAAGATGCTCACAGTGGAAGCAGGTCCTGGTTCTGGAGAAGCAGGTCTCCAGGTTCTGGAGTAAAGGAGACTTTTGGCAATGTAAAGGTAACTCTTCTAGCAGCAGCGCAGTGTCTGAGAACACCAGCCCTTCCTCTTGTCCCTTGGTTTAACCCTTGGGGTGCTGTGGCTTGCAGTGTTTGGGGGGGGCTGCGTGCCCAAAAGAGCTACCCATTACCTACCCTAATGCTTTGATTCTTGACTGCGGTTCTGTATAATTTTCCACTAGTTTTGCAAAATGATGTTTCTCTGAGTGGAAGAATAGTGGCAAAGTTCTTGTAAGACCACAAGATTATGATTTCTGCTTCTGACCTTCGTGAAGGTGGCAAGGTTCAAGCAGCATTAAATTCAAAACTCTCTGAGTTTCGTGATGAATTGAATTGATTAACTTATCTTCAAATTATTGAGTTGCCTGACACATGGCCAGTTTGAGGTCAGCTAAGATATATTCTAACACTTTTAGTGCCTTAGCTGCAGGCTGGGTATCCCTGCCCCCCGTCAGTGAGTAGAAGGTCAATATTTCCTCAGACCTGAGGATTTTTCTGTGAGGTCCCAAAGGCAGACACTGCAAAAGGCATAAATAATTTGGGTGAGGAGAAATCATCTAGTGAAAAATATAGCTAATTTCTGTGGCTTGTTGTATAATAACAAAATAAATTTCATAGCACTAATACTTTATGTTACTTTAAAATAAAAAGTTAAGATTATCTGGTTTTCCATGACTTCCAATATATTATTTGTCCTAGCTCTGATATAGGAGTAAGCTTTTTAAATAGTTGAGAAAGCAGAAGCTGTCACTGGTGGTGACATACTGCATGGGCAACTTTAGATTTTAACAACTGAATGATTTGCCTCCAAATGTCATCTGTTGTCTTATAAATGACTCACTGAGCCCACAGCATAGTACACAAATTTCATTTAGTTTTCTTTTTATCACAATAGCATTTTTATGATATATATTTATCTTTACTGCAATTATTTAGGAGGAAATGCCAGTCTGACAAATACCCAACTGACATGTTTATTACAGATATAATATAGACTGTAATTACCTTAATTTTAAACCTTTGAGGGGACTTAATATTTTAGGAAGAATAATATAGATGTGGACTTTCCAAAGTGGCAACTCGTTTTTCAGGTCATGCATGTTATTTCTTCAGGTAGGTATTAAGTGATTGACTGTGTATAGTTAGAAGCTCTCCAAGAAATCATCCAAAACTAAATAAGCGTTATTGTGGTTCTTAGGAGATAACCAATAATTGTCAAAGGCTTATTGAAATATTTTTGCTTTTGCTGTCTCAATATGTGAAAAATTATTCATTGCTAGCCTAGTTCAGATGAGCGCAATTGGAAGCCGGCTCAGTGGGCTACTTCTCACCTGATTCAAAGTTCTGAATAGTCACAATATTTGTCCTGTTGTCAACTGATTGTACAGCAAAATTATTTTAGCACTGGGTGGTGGGAATGACAAGCCAATTTTAAGGGCAGTCTGTAGGCTTTTCACTTGAAATCATACTGTTACTTCAGAGCTTTATTGGAGTTCAAATTAATTAAATGTAACCCTGAATTTTATCTGCTCCCTCTGGATATTTTCATCAGTCACACTTCAGCCTTCAGGGTCTTGCCTTCCCCTCCTAGCAAGCAGGTAAATGTTCATTTTGGAGGATTATTTTTCCATCTACTGATTCCTTTATCTAATAAAAAACTCTTCTCACTTTGTTGACTGATGTCAACATAAATGTAGACTGTTGTATTTCAAATGACTGGCTCATATATTTTCTTAATTAAATTATAGCATTTGCAGTCTTTTATTGATCTAATTCTCTCCTGTACAAATGTGTTATTTCTCTCCTCTGTTTTGCATCAGTCTTTGTCTGTCCATAGATGCAGCTATTTCACCTTGACTCTTTTTCTTTGTTCAGTTTACATCCTGTATAAGCACGGTACAGTTTATTTGTTAGCTGTTTAAAGAGCCGGAGCCAGAATTCCTGTCAATTTTTATAACGTAGATTTTGTATGCACGGGCACCAGTGCACGTGCTAGTACCTGACCTTCATAGAAACAGTTTTCCTCCTACCATGTGCAGGAATGGTAGCAAGTAAGATTTTTTTGTTTTGGAATTTAATGTTGGTGACATTTCAGAGAGAAATTAATATTTGTCAGTAAATTTTCGCTTGAACACCTATGCCTCTGTGTAGCTGCAGCCTGAGGCACAATATGCATTGACCATAAGACTGAGTTTATGGTTACATGAAAATTAGCTCATTAAATAATTTGCATAAAATGTTGCTGATGAAGCAGAACATACTTTTCACTCTTCTTCAAAGGAAATTGGATTTTTTAGAGCAGAGCTACCTATCTGACAGTGTTTTTATTCTGCTTTCCAAGTGCAAGATTTGTACTGCAATGCCATCTCACAGTTAGAATTCATTTTCAAACCATGTATTTTTAAAGTTACTTTACCTGAGTAATTTTCCCATCTTGGTTACAAAATCAGGTCAAGGCAAGCAGAAATAATTTCACAGCACAATAATATTTTTACTCTCACATGATCTATGTACCTAATAATCATAGGGTGATTCATTGGTTACTTTTAGAAGAATATCATTAAGTGTGCCAGTGCTTTGCATCAAAGTGAATTTATTTTAAAAATTCTGTGAGCATTTGGTGGTTTTGCTGTGTGAGCAAAACATGCTTTGCTGCTTCTATGAGCACAGCAAATAAGAATTAACAAAAGAAGATATAGAGGAGAAAAAGAAAAATGAATGACAGTAATTTGAGCCTGGGGAAAGAGCTCTTGTAAAAGACAAGAGCTTCAGAGTCATGCAAATATGAATGTTAAGGGTCCAGTTGGGAGTCATACATTTTAATCGCAGCAGAGGATCGGCCTGACCAATATTCTAGTCTGGGAAATGTGGAATAGGCTGAAGGAATCCTCACACTGAAATTTCATATCTAGACAATCTAATCCCTTGTATTTATTTGTTTTAAAGATGGTAATTCCTAAGCTTGCATTGTGGCACCAGAAAAACTGGAAAATAATTTTAATCTTCAGTATCTCATCCTGTTTTCATGCTTTTCTTACTGCAGAAAGTTTTGGGCCATGACAGTACATCTATATTAGTGGGGGTTTTTTTGTTTCTTTGTTTTGTTTTGGTTTTTTTTTTTTTTTTTTTTTTTGGGGGGGGGGGGAATTAAGCCCTGATAAATGGAGTATTATGAAAATAAATAAGCAATCTTTGTCATATCATCCTGCAAAAACGGTTCTTTTGTAGAATGCTTGATTAAATCCAGCAGTGCAGAATGGTTTTTCAAGCCCTCATTCATGCTTCTGCATTTTTGTAGAAATGCTCCTTGTGAAGCCTAGGGAGCTGCGTATTGGCGGAAAGGGGGACGTAAAACTTAGTGTACAGTCATTTGAGAATAACTTTTTCCTACAGATTATGATGGCCTGGGGAGTACTACTCTAAAATGTGACATAATAATAACTCTCTTTATTAATTAGAAAGAAATACGAAGATTCTTATATGGGTATTCTCATAATATATATCCCTGCCTAGCACAAATCAATACTGTTTTTTAGCAGATAAATACTGTAGGAAAACAGGAGATGTACCGTGAAACAGTATCAATATCTTGCCAAAAGGCAGTATTAAACCATGAGGAATGAGGAAAAATAAGTTCTCTGGAAAAATAAATGCAACATGAAGATGACATATACTAGATTAGCTTCAAACAACCTGATGCTCAAAATTGAAACAGTGGTTTTTACTGTCTGAGCTTTGCATTCATGTAGGAATGGCTGCTGATATGACAGGGATATTGGAAGTTGAGGCAAATTCATGCTTTCGTGGGGCACTGACATATGCATTTGCAAAATAAGAAATTACATGTGGAATCGTAAGTAAGGACCCAGGAGTATTCAGTATAGCAAAAACTGTCACAACAGTGCCTGGATTTGGATAATTATACCAGGCAAAACAGTTACAGCTCTGTGGCTATGTTCAAGAAGGATCTGGAGAAAAACTGCGTGAAGCCTGATGCGGAGGGTGATGCCTTTCTCGGTTGGTCATCTGTGCTGTAAGCTGTACTGTATTTGCCACTTTAAAGTCACACCCACTGAGTCCTAATGAGGCAGGAGCCCCATTGATTGGAGAAGATATTTGATATAAATCACCAGTAATTCATATTTTGGAGAGTCCTGAGAGCCAGGGGCATGCATACGTACACATCGAATTCCAGGAGATGGAAAACTCTGAGAACCTCTTAAGCATTGTACTAACTTGAATTAAATTTTAAAGCATAATTAAAGGTGGTTTGATGAATTCCTGTGTTCTTTTGTGCTGTTTGTTGTCCTGTGTGTTGTTGCGTAAGTTGATGTTTGCTGCTGAGAGCAGTTCTGTACTTTGTACTAGGCCTGTACTTTGTACTTAAAAATGCTGACATTCAAATCAGGTAGTATGAAGTACTTTAAAATGCTTTCCACTGCCTTGACATAAGGACAAAAATAGTAGGAAAAAAGGCCCTAGGTGAACTTGTTGCCATAAAAGCAGATATAATACAAGAACCAATTGCTGTATTTGTTGATCCCCCTCGGTTATGTCTCTGTATTATTTTTAATTTTGCCTTCTGGCTATCAGCTTTATTTTCTCTGTATGTTTGATTCACCTTGCTATTTTTATTTTCTGAAAGATGAATCAGCAGTTAAAAAAAATAATGGTTAAATACTCCTACTGATAAAAATCAAAATATGTATATATATACTTATGCACATTAATTGATTTTATTTACTGGTTTTTGAGAATTAAGCAGAATGTCACTGAACTGTAAAGTGATAATTTTCTGGATTCAAAAATGTGACTAATTAAATACAACAAAACTTGGTGCTATTGTTACATTGCTACAGTCAACATTAAAAAGACCCACTGTGTTTCTCAGATGAAAAATTGAGTCTGGCATTGTCAGAAGTAGCCAAAATGTTCAAAATTCTATCTTACAAGAACAAGTAAGAAATAAAAAAATGCCCTTTTTACTCTCCATCTATTCTGGGAAGTCTAACTGATGCTGCTTCTAACTACTTGATATTTATACGGGAGGTATAAAGAGTAGCTACTTTTTTTTTTTTTTTTTTTTTTTTTTCCAATCAAGCTTACTTCTGCAAGGTTTCCCAAGCTACCTATTACACAACCTCTAGAAGGTTTTCTTCCCCAAAACCTGAAATATTCTCCCGAAGTTAAAACCTTTTGGCTTGCCAGGATTTTTATTATACCATTGGCTTCAGGTCATATTAATGATTCTGCACTAAAATGTAAAAAAAAAAAAAAAAAAAAAAGGCAAGAAATTTACAGCGACAGAACTTCAGTGAAATCGGTTGTGTCATGTTAGCATAAAACTGCGCGGCGGAGTGGAATTGGGCCCGTCTGGGAACTCCTTAGCCTTGCTGTAGTTAAGTCTGTTTTCAGAGATTGCTGCGTTGTGGTGATATTCTGTGGAGTGGAAATGTGGATTCCTTTTGCCCTGTGTGTGACCTACCCGTGGTTTGCACCTTCAGATCAGCCAGTCCATGCATGACAGTCTTAAGTTTTGTAGCACTACTATTTATAGTGTCACTATACTAAAAGATCAGTGGCTTTCTATATGTAATTTTACAAAGTTTCATTCTCTATCCTTGTTGTTGCACTGCTTTCTTGCTATATGTTACAGAAACAAAAAAATGTGTAATGAGTGTAAAATGAAATTAAATTTCTTCCAAGTTTTTTAATAGCAAAAACCTAGTACCAGCTAAGGTCCTGTAGTGAACAGTGAGGATAAAATAGTATTTAATAACTATTTATTAAGTGAACCTCGTTTATGGTATGTGCTGAAAGACACAAATAGCATTTGATCATGTAATAAAAATCTCATACCATATTTAAATTTCTAAAAAGTTAAGTTTAACAAGCAGAAGCAAATGTAAGTCCGGCACCTGCGTTCTTGGATTTGCAACCTGCCTACCTTTTGTTATAGTTGTTTTGCTTGCCTAATCCATGCGAACGCATGAGCAGGAGCGTCCCTCCGTGGCCGCCCCGAGGAGATCCTCCACCTCCATGGCTCAGCGGCGGGAGGCCGGTGGGAGCGAGGACAAGGCTGCGTCGTTTCGCGGGTTACTTCTGGTGACAGTCAGGGGAGGAAATGCAACGTTCCCTGAAGTGTTCATCCATATTGCATTAGAAGGTGCCTGGATGAACCGCTTAAAGGTGTCAGGAGAAAGCAACCTGACAAAAGGGCTCCGCCGTCCTGTCGAGGCCCGCGAATAGCTTCGTGGTGACACTACGAAGTAAAACTTGACTAGAAGCATCAATTTTCCATCCAAAGTAGAAATTAGGTTTTCGGTATTGCCTATGGAGGTTAAAAAGAATCTCTAAGCAGGGGCTAAAGAATATAAGCTGGCTTGGTGCTGATTTTTCACTCTCCGGCACTTGCAACGCAGGTCCTGTGACCCTCAACTGCAGACTAAGCAATTAAATCTGCTAATCAAACCTCCAAGCCTGAACTCAGGTATCTGGAAAATCGTATAATAACTTATATGAAAATACTACTAGACAAGAGACAAATGAGGTTATTGGGTATTCCATGTACTTGAACAATGATAAAGTTGTCTGGGTATATTGCATTTGTGCAGCAAGTCTGAAGCAGCACCGTTGTGCTGCACCAGGCTTCAGTGATTCACCTGATAGCTCTCTGCCATCTGTCCTTCTCCATGGATGTTTGTTTCCTGACCTGTTAGACGTTAAATCATTTATGCTTTCCATACATGATGATTTTTTCTTGTAGAAGCCTTATTTTCTTCTCTTTAATATCTTTATTTATTAATTACTATTACCTGATATAAGAGTAATATTTGTGACTTAGTTTCAGTGGAGTTATTTTTGACTGCAAATATAACACAAGATTTGAGCATCGAATAATTTTCCTGTAGTACAATTTAATTCAAATCTATTCTGTGTATTTTAGAAATTTTATTTTTAAATTAGTTTATTTTTTTATTATTATGCATAAAGGTAATAGAAAGTCATAGCAGAGTGCTAGTCTGAGTAGTTACTGAAAACCTTTACCTTATTTGCCTTCTTAGATGCAGTGCAATTGAACTAACTAGCAGTGCTGAGACCTGCTTAAACCTACAAGGCCTGATTTTTATGTTATTTTAAGGCTTTTCACCAGGCTGACAGTATAAAGAAATTGCACTTACATTTACTTTCACTAAAGACTTTTAATCAGGGAGAGAGATAATAATCTGTTTTCAGCTGAAACATGAATCAGGATGTCAGGATTTAAGTGCCTTTATTGAAATTTGGAGTTTTACAGAGATTTTAGTCATGTTATTTGCCAATGAGAAAAAAACCCACAGAAGAAATCTGAATAGGCAAGGCAGTTGAAAAAAAAATGTCCAAAACAATATATATTTTATATTTATTAATATTTGTCAATTGAATATTAAATGAAAAGCACCCTGTTGTAGTTTAAAGGAGGTTTTCATTCAAACAGTGTTCAACACAGATTATGCACTTTTAGCCGAGACTGCAGGTGGAATCGTGTGTGCTGCAGCATTTTTTTTTCTTTTAATTCTTACCTTGGGCTGTAGCCAGATAGATACAGAGATAGCTGGAGAGTGAACCATACATCTATATCTCTCTCTCTCATATATGTAAATATAAATATATATATATGTATATTTATATGCAAGAAAATTTTGAAGCACTCATAAATTTATTTCTACCTGGAGAGGAAAAATTTTCCTCATACAGTTTTTTCTATCTATATTTTTAAGTGCTGTCATAGCCTTGTATAAAAGGTAGAAATTGTCACGTATTAGTCTTTGTAGGGGCAGAAGAGCTCAGAAATGTATGTTCTCAGTGCACAAATTTATCATGTTCTTAAAAAATAACCTTTTATCTACTGCTATACTCTTAGGTTCTTTCTTTGTCCTATGATTATATTTTGCTTTGTACAAGCTGCACTTACTAACTGATTATGATCAATTGAGGTTGATTGCAAAATAACAGACTTATGGCTAGATTAATACATACAAACTGGAAGTCATTTGATAATATAACCAACATTTTTTACTGTTAAAAAGTATAAATAAACATTTTCCCTCATTTTTGCTTTATTTCCCTTAACTCTGTGTTTCTTGAAACAAAGTTTTGGGGAGTTTTATCATGTGGGAGTTTCCACAGTTTTGTTGTGGTTTTTTACAACAAAGGGTAAAGGACCAAATGTCTGCTTTTATTATATTTATTGCCCAAATTTGAAATCTGCAGATGCTAGTGAACATCCTGCATGCCATGCAAATGAGTATCCCCGTTCTTTATCTCATGGATCAAGGAAACATGGGCCTAAGTAGGCAGAAAAGAAAAATAGATGAAGTGTGCATCACTGACTTTAATGCTGTTTTCTATTTATTTTGCAGTTTAACAATAATGCGCAGAATGTGAGTTGCTTTAATCATCTTGTCCAAGCTAATGTGAGGAACAAGAAGAAGCTGAAAGAAGCAGTCTATAAAATCTCTGCTAAAGGAATTACTGATTATAAGAAAGGCTTTAGCTATGCTTTCGAACAGCTGCTAAATGTGAGTATGAAAGGTGCCTCTCCCGGTTGTAAAGCGCAGTGGTAGACCTCTGATGTCCAGATGGCCACTGCGTGCTCCTCCATCAGCAGTGGTAACCAGCTGGGTGACAAACAGTACACTGCCTTTATTCAGCGAGGAAATACGCCCCAACGACGGGCTGCTTCCTTGCAGACCCCTCAGCAACCTGATGGGTTCCTAAGATTTGGGAACAAATTCGTTTCTCACCATTCTCATCGTTTTGGAATAGTTTATGTATGTTTTAAAAAGATCTCTATGTTTTGCCTTCTTAAAGACTACAGATTGGATTTTCACCTTAATGTGGATAAAGTTACAACAATTTACAGAAGCTAGGGATCCAGCTTAATAAGCATGATGTTTGTCATTTTTGCGTTCTTCTTTTTATTTCCATAACGCCTCTCAGAGGAGAGGCAGGTTCTGGCTGCTTTCCGGCTGTTGCATGCACAGCCTGGGCATAGAGCTTGCTGACAAATTTGTAACCTTGGGAAATATTGGTGGAGGAGAAGAAAATACAGTATTTTCAAAACATTTTCTCACTGGATCAATCTTTTGCCTAGCTGAGGGCTTTGGTGGGGAAATGATTGCGTGCCCTCTACTGATGGCTATGTGAAACTGCAAATAGGAGTTCAAGAACTGACTTTTTTGATCTCCATTCCCCTTTTTGGCATCTGTTTCCATCTTGTGCAGAAGGAACTAGGACGATACAAGAAATTTTGCCAAACACAGCAGGCTCCTCACAGGGTTTATATTTTATATTTGATTGCTGTAAAGTTTTACATTAGGTGCAGTCCCGATATATACACTCACTTCGCACGGGCAGTACTGAGAAATCCTGAATACGGCAGAAGCCTCGAAGCGCACAGCTCCGCAGGACTGAATGCGGTGCTGAGCAAACACGCCTGGCAGCGAGCCTCGTGGTTGGGACTGGGTCCGCCTGTCCTGAGAGCGGAGGCGTGATTAGTCTCGCAGGGCCTCGGCAAGCCTGTGAACGGTGCCCGGCCACCGTGGTTGGGTCCAGCAGTTGTGACAGCTATTTCAAACAATTTTCCTCAATATCGAAGAAATATCTTTTTTGCACCAGCAAAAAAAAAAAAAAAAAAAAAAAAAAATCTGTATATTGGTGCTTGGAAATAGATACCTCAGGGTTTTCTTAGCATACTAACTAGCATACTAATACAAGTGGATATTCATTATCTGGATTCCATAATTTCTAGGGTTTTTTCCCCCATGTTTTTTTTTTTTTGTTTGTTTGTTTGTTTGTTTGTTTGTTTTGATATATTAGTATGTTTTTGCAAATAATGCTATTTTAGCTTCAGTGATTCAGGAAGTTTTATTTCCCGTAAAGATCTTGAAATCATCTCTTCTGAAATCATTTTTGCCTTGCTTTACTTTCACCTTCATCGGTGGCATGAAACTGGCACTGAAAAATACATTCTTAAAGTCTCCTGCCATGAAGTCCTGACCTGCATCTCAAAAAGTTAATTTAAAGGGTATGCAACATGTATAAAAACAAAATAGTTTTATGCACAGCATAAAATGAATAATATCTTGCTTACTTTAAAAAGAAAATAAAGCAAAATCAAAAAAAGAGAGATGACTTTTATCAAATGCAAGAGAGAGCTAAAGTAAGAACTTAGGCTCAATTCCAAATCATATTCTTTTGTGGCTTAAGGTAATAAGCCAGCTTGGAGATTTTGTACTGGGAAGCTGATACATGTGTATGTGTTCTTTTCCACTGGGTCTGTTCCAGGAGGGCAGAGACATTTGTTGAGGTGGTGGGGCAAACTCTTTGGAAAAATGATGGAATTACTGCCTCAGATTTTGCAAAATCTCTTCTATTCAAGCCCTTAGCCACTGTCTCTCTATCGTTATGGAAGCAAGGAGAAAAAATCTGTTGTAAAGGCCATCCTGCCTTCGCATGATCACTCATTAGGAACTGCTCTGTTATAGGTTCTTTCACCAGGATGCAAAGTTTTTGTGGCGGAGGACATCAAGCAAATTTTGTTTATTCATCTTCAGATTTGTAATACTGTATAGGTTCTAAAATTTTGGATTGTTTTTTGCATGACATCACTTTAGTATCTAAACAGTGCAATGCAAGTAAAGCCAACTTGTAAATTCCAGGAGGTATAGAGAGGAAAATACTACATTCTTCTGGTGCTCTCTAAGCATGTGCTGACTAAGCCACTAGAAAAATCCTAGTTTAATTCATTTTAATCCATCCAAAGATCAAGTTCAAATTTTGTTTATAATAGCTGTCCTTTTAAAATCAATAAGAAAGTTATATAAGACAAGCAGGCTTTGGTCCCTTCTATGTCACTGCCTTTGTGTCCCTCTTGATTTTATTTTGGCCTGTATATTAAATCACTAGAAATATGGGTGAGTTTATTTATGAAGTATCCGGCTCTATTTTTTATTACTTTTTTAATATCAAAAAGACTGCAGTCTAAAGCAGTATGTTGTAGGTTTCACAGGCAAAAGGTGATCGTAAATTATTTATTCCTAAATGAATAGAGTGCTGGTGCAATGGGAGGGAGTGTATTGATTTCAAGCTTTTTTATTTGTTGTTGCATGTAAGAAAATCTTTAGATTTCTTTTATTTTCAAATAGTTAAATAAATATTCAGTTAATACTGAACAGTACAAAACATCTCTCAAATATAATGTTTGCAAAGAAAGTTCATGTGCTATAGCCTGCTGACAGTGTTGTAAAAACGCAGAGTTCCTGCATTCAGGCGCATCGGGTAGCGCTTGAGGGCCTGGCTTAGCTCGGTAATCTTTTCTGAGGATGCAAAAACAAGGAATCAAATCAGAGAGTAGGATAAAAATTAACTAAGAGAGGTGGGATCCCCTCATTTATTCTATCTAATTATAAAGATTCTTTCCAAAAGTAGGAGAGACTTAGGTACTTGTAAGCAAGACGCTTGCAGAGAAGAAAAAAGAAAAAAAATGAAGGCATTACAGAAGAGGAAGACTGAGCTGATCTTAAGGAAAATTAACAAAAGGAGTAAACACAAGAACACCTCTAAGTTCACTGTGTTTGATGGTTTCTGTGAGTCTAGCAGAAAAAGTGGAGGTGTTTCATATGATATATAACTTGTTCGTATAATGAACTTGTTAGTTTGTTAGAGGGTCCCAGATTTTCACAGAGATAGCTAGGATGGGAACAGGAGGATAAAAGCCTTCGGATGCCCTCCGTCAGTGTCGCAGAGCAGGTTTTGGGAGGATGTGCTGGGTGACCTGATGGGTCTGCATGCTGGTGGAGGTGGCACAGACTAGATGGGCAGCCCTCTGCCCTTGGCCAGATCTCAGATGTGATGTCTTTGACTCTCAAGGAATGGAAAAAAAATTTTTTTTTGGTTGGTTTGGGTTTTTGTTCAGTGTTGTAGTGGGCAAGAGCAAACAACAAGAACATCTCTGTAACGTGGAGGCAAAATATAGAATTGGAAAAACTATATTGCAGGTTGATATGGAAGGCATCAAATATATCCCTTGTTATTTTGTGTACCTGAAATAAGAAATGTTTCTGTTTGTGTCTCCTGCAGCACAGTGTCTCTAGAGCTAACTGCAATAAGATTATCATGTTGTTTACGGATGGTGGTGAAGAAAGAGCACAAGAAATTTTCCACAAATATAATGAAGACAAAAAAGTAAGTGATACCTGGAAGATTTTACTATAATAATAATAATAGTATTAATAAATACCCCACAGCAGCACAAACAAGAATTTAGACTGGAATTAAAAACATTTTTGGTAGGTGTGTAACATACTTTTAAAAACCTATTAGTGTTGAACCTTAGGCTACTTAAAGCTTTCTCAACATATAACATTTCTCTGAAAAGATAATAAAATTTGTTTAATATTTTATACTTTCTGACCCATTGGTGCCAAGTAGTACAAAAGCACTCTGTGAGCCGTAAAGAATTAGACTTTTTAATGGCCTTCTTGTTTCATTATTATCCTTACGTTATCAACCAAAAAGTAGAAACATAATGACTATATGTGTGTGTGTGTGTGTGTGTGTGTGTGTACACGTACACAGTATGTACACACACACACACACACACATATTTATATACATATATATATATATATATATATATATGAAATAAAAGCTTGATTTTGGGGTTATAATCTGAGACTGAACATATGTGGGCTAGAAAAAACTTTTATAAATTTCCCTATGAGGGTAATTATACATTTAAAAATCTTAGCTAGGACTAGGATAGCTTTCTATTACTGAAATTTGTTCTGTAGTTCAACCAGAATTATTGGTTTCACACAACAATCACTGGACTGGTCTTGTTAAGATTAGATTGGTTTATTAGCTGTGCAGTTTTTGTTTTAATTTTTGAATTTAATCAAACTTGCAATCTGACTTTTGAATACTTACCACCGCAGAAGTGCATAGATGGGGGGTGTACGTGTTTGCCTGCATGTGATATAAGCTACAGTTCTATGAATTGTCCCCTACTACGTTTCGGTGTAGATAAACATGCTTAGGAGATTTATCACTTTTTAAAGGAAACTTAAATATGACCTGGCTTTTTATTAAAACTGAGCAATTAGCTTTCCTAGTGTTTGGAGATGTGCATGTAGCTGTCTTTTTTTCGCAAAAGCAGTTAGATCACAGTTCACCAAGACACTAAAGCAGTTGCCATGGGTGCTTATCTATAAAACAGTGGAAGTATTTCGTTGGAAGTCCTCATATACGTGAATTAATCCCTTAGAAAGGGGAACTAAGAATGCAAGACACAATTTCCGTCTCCAGCAGCAGCTCCCTCCGCGGCCGCGGAGAGTCCCTCCGTGTCTGCTCCGTCTTGGTGTTCCAGGGAGCATGATGTGGCCGGGTTCAGTTAACCTTTGTGTCTGAGCTGAAAGTGTTATTTAAACTGATAATTAATTAGATGGAAGACATGAAAACATGGCAACCCACTGTATGGCACACATGGCTGTATTCTGAAAATACATTCAGAGACTCCTCTTCAGATTTGAACTTTTATTTAGCTTTTATTATAGTGAGTGCCATTAGCTAAAGGGAAGCTGTGCATAAGGGGGAAGATGCATGATTCATTTCTTATTATTTTCCATTTTATTCTCTGTGTTACGGGGAAAGTATAGTAAAATATCCAGTTATAGGAAAAAAATACATTTGTAGCCTTACCAGCATTATGAATGTCAATCAATTATTCAGGGAACCAAGACGAACTTGGGATTTATTAATTTAACATGATTATTTTATCCTATAATACCATAAAGTTTCACTGCTAAGAGTTGGGTTGCTTTTATACATACTATTATTCCATAGCACACTTTTACTTTCTTATTACTTGTAACAAATGAAGGTTTAGGCTTTTTAGTGTATGCAACAGATGCGTGGGTGATAATGTTCACTGTTTGGGTTTTTGTTTGTTTGAGCCTGTCTTCTTATATAATTAAGTGTAATGGAAATCTTACTGCGCTTGGTTAAGTTATATATATAAATAAAATACAAATCTTAGTAAGCATCTACATTTTTGTTCCTGTCTAATAATGTATTAAGTTGCTTGATGCTATCCTTTATTGCTTTTCTTCAAGGTGACTTTGTAAAAACAAGGGATACTGAGAAAGTTTTTGGCAGGTGTACTTTAAAGAACCATTCACTTACTCCTTGAATAAACTGTATAGTTTTCTATCAGTAAAAATCCTTATGCTCTTGAAGGAGAATTTGTGGTAGAAAAATGAATTTTCTTTCTTCTTTCCTTTTTTTTTTTTTTTTTTTAAGGAAAAATCCCTAATGAGAGTGAACCAGCATTTAGTATTAGTAAATTAAGCTTTATAACTTACAATAACAACCCCCTGACAATTTTTTACAGCATTCTAGTATTTTTGAAAATAAGACTAATATAAAATATGTTAGTGAGCATGATTTACCTGTTAAGAATACACTTGATTCTAGAATGCTAAAATGTATGCTTTCTTGAGGGGGAACTCTCTGTGTAACTTAATTTAATCCAGTGGAGCATAATAATAACATGATTGACAGACATATTCTAACATTGAAAATAAATGTATACTTCTAATTTTGTGAAGTAATAGTCACAAACAGTAATGTTGCCTTCTTAGATTGCATAGTAGGATGCTTTCATAGGGGAGGAGATAAGAACCATAAAGACATGGGGATCTAGATTCTGGTGTCTTTATTGCAGTTTAGCTATACTTTTTTTCCACAAATAATCTTGTTGAATGTGAGAGGGCTAGTTTTATAATTATTTGTAGGGATACTGTTCACCATTAGTAAAGTATTAAAAAGAGCTTCCTGTGTTTTATAGTTGTAGCAATTCATAGTCTCAATGTGGATTGATTAATCTCTTTTCCTGCCTGGTCTGCATTTGTTTGTTCACTTTTCTCTGTGCTTTGCATACAGTATATAAAAGATGAATCTTTATTATCTTCCTGTGTCACAGTCAGTCACTTCCCATCCTATATACACTATGTCATAAATTTACATTTATTTTTCTTTTGAGTTCAAAGTGAAGACCATCAATTCAAATCTATTAATCCTTGTTTTCATCTCCCTGATGTAAAATTGCTTCAGCTCTCAAAATATGTTGTTCATGTCAGTTACTTTGTAGTTCATTGGCATTAAAGAGGATTAAATAAGTTTTGTTCAACGAGACAACAGGACTTAGTTACACTTGTTTATGGTGCCCTTAGTGCAACCTTCAAGGTGAGAAGTGAAAGAATACAATAAACAATTAAAAAAACCAAAACCTAAAAATCAAAAGAATAGCCTAGAAAAGAAAGGCAGGAAATTTGTCCTGTTCAGTTAGTGGGTTTCATCCCTTTGAATGTGAAGATTTTTATAAAACCGATATAACGATATTTTGAGGAGGAATATTTCTAGTTTTTCAACTTCATCTGTTTGAAGTTGAAAGTCACAATTGTGTCTCACCTTTGTATGCCTTTGTCCCTTAATAAAGCCAGCTTTTATTGTTACAGATTGCAAGTACATGCCATGTGTGATATTTAAAAATTGGCATATTTACCTTTATGGTGGCATTTGGGGTTGTTGCACTAGATGTGTGAAATACCATGCACATGGTTAATTTCAGGAACAAAGGCAGTAAATTTTCGTTTTATTTGTACTCATGCTGGCTTCACTGAAGACAACAATATAAATTTAATTGAAATGTAGGCACAGTAGGCACTCTCCATCCTGAGAATTTTGACCTCAAGTTAAAAATAGAAAACCAGCTATGGTTGCTCTTTGGGGCATATTGCACACCCTGAAATAGGTATATTGAAGGATTGCTCAGTTCATGTGGGTAGGAAGAGACCTTAATCATCCCTCATGCACTTTAGGTTATTTGAAAGTTTTCTGTTGAGGCAGAGGTTGGTGGGGGTCGAACGGATTGGTTGCAGGTATATGGAGAAGCCTAAGGCAGATCACCCATCGCGTTCCCACAGAATTATCTGTAGTGATTAATGCCAGCTCATTTGCTGACAGTATGATCTGAGAGGAAATGGAACATAGGGGAGGTTTTTCACAGCTCGTTCCATTAAAAATATTTGTATGCAGTGTGCAAAGACCTTTTACAGGGGTACAGGTCCCGTGTGAAACTTAAAACTGTTACGCGTGGTCATGGCCTCTTCCAGAGTGGGACATCAGAAGAACGATATATGAGAAAGCACTTGCAAAACTTACTGCTAAAAGAAATTCCCACCCTTGTTAGTATCCAAAGAGGGAACCCCACTGGGTTTATAGGTCTGAATTCTTTTTTGTACAAGTCCAAGTTGATTTAACACGCGATAGTTGTGCCACTATGTGTTAATCTGGGCCACAGCATATGAGTCATTCTGGAGAAGCCTGAAAGCTTTCATCTCAACTACAAATGACCGTTAGAAAAGCCCATGACATTTCCAGTTGGGGTAGCCATGGGACTCTGGCCAATGTCAGTCTGAATAAATGTAGCTTTCTACACTTACTCATAGAGCTGGAAATAGCAACAGCATCCTTCTCAACACTGATATCAACTGTTATTAGTGCTTAACAACTGTCCAAGTGTTCTCCAGCAGTGCATGCATTTCTGTGTGTGAGCGACTTGCCACACAGGATTGTAGTATTGAAATTCAGGGTTCAAATGAACAAAATTCTGGTTTGTATCTGAATGACGTGTATGCAGTTTGCTAGCTGTAACTGTAAAAATTTTAAGGTAAATTTTTAAGCTTTCTAAATACTAGATTGTTCTCTGGGCTTCTCTACTTTTCATTAGCTTTCTGTGGTCTTTGTCAGGAAGGACATTTCTCATTTCTGCTGATCAATCACCCTCTGTGGTGAATTGTAATGTCGTAATGGTATAGATCTCTTACGCAAGAAAAATCTCCAGTTTGCCAATTACCCTTGTTGTATTACCACCACGAAGCTCAGCAGCACCAATACCTGGATTAGCCCTTTCACTGTTAGGTCATTGGAGAAAATTATTCTGACAGAAAGCTACTTTGTAGATTAGAAAAAAAAGCTAAGTATGTATGGTAACTGCAGATGGAGATCACTCAGAATTGTTTCCCCTCCAATTGCAGATAGTCTTCTAGAAATGGAACCAGTTTGTGGTCGTCGGATGGACAACAGCAGCATAAATAATGTATCTTGTCAGGCTACAATGCCTTCCTCTCCTCAATGCAGGAGAAGGCCTATTTAAAAACAAAAAAATATATACATCATATTTTTGGAAGCATCTACCTTTATTCTAAAGAGCTAGGGGGAAAAAAAAACAGGGCAAAAATAATTACTCGGACCAAAAGCAGCTTTTGCAATGTGCCCATTATTGTCATTATTTTATTCAGCTTGTTTTCTCTTCAGTCAGACTGAAGGCATTCATTCCATAAGCACTTCTGTCTTAGAAGTGTGTCATCTTCCAGATACTAACTTTAATTCATTGTATGTGCTGTGATACTCAGAACTGGAAAAGTTAAAATATTTTGTGTGAAATTTGGGTCAGTAATCAGAAATTTTGCAATCTTCCCCTCCCCCCCAAAGTAAAAGTGCAAACTCTGTTAATAGAGGACTCACTGCAGGCATATCTTAATCTTAAGGCAAATTAGTTTTTATTTCTTGTTTAGCTCCACTTACTTAGTGAAGGGCTTGCAATTTATCCGCTCTCCTAGTATCTGGGTTCCTGACATAGGTTAATGCCATTAGATTCATGAGTTCAAATATTCCATATCAGCAGTTTTCCTCCTGTGGCACTCATTGCCCAGAAATACTTCAGTAGTCCAGTTACACAGCACTTAACTGCTTGAGGTCCTGCATGTGTAAATCTAGGCAATATCATTTTTTTTCAGATATGACATTAAGCATCCATTTTTTGCCCATAAATCAAAATTGTGAGCCACAGTTACCTCGCAGTCTGTGAAATCCTCTTCCTCAGTGGGGAATCAGTGTTCAGTGATTTTTAAGATACCTTTTTTTCCCCCAAAAAATATTTGTATATAGTCTTTTTAGCAGTCTTCTCCCAAGATAAATCTCCACCACATGCCTATGCTCTGGCAAATCTGTTGGGTTAGACCAGTCTGGCACAGCCTTTCCCAGGCTGTCTCCTGGCTGACCCCTTTACCTTTAGAACATACTGTCTTTTATAAATTATTTCTTAAAGGCTGGCATAAAGGACTTACATTTATTATATTTCTTGTCTCTTTTTCACCCATTGAAAAAAAAGCTGGACGACAGAGCCTGAGGAGGCACAGTAGCTAGGTCGGGGGGCAGCTGAGCGATTATTTTGGGGAGAAGATTGGCACGCACAAGGGCCTTTTCACGCCTGTGTCCACAGGGTGCCCTGTGCTGATACTGAATTTCTGTTCATGCTACTGTTTCCTTATCTGTGTGAGCTCGTACAGGATACCATGTGGCATTTTTATATGCTGTGCAAGATAAAATCCACATGGTGGCGGTGAGAACTACAGAAGCCTAATAAATATTTTAATATAGTTTTGCTGAAAAATAATCTTATCAGCCATATTAGAATCATACATACATAAGAACCTAAGTGAAAGCTTGTTTCATTTAAATTTGACATGGAGGGGACTATTTGATGCTTTTTTATTGGTCTTCAGTTCCAAACCACTTCATTAATGGTGATTGATTCAAGGTCTCACATGTAGGTCATTGCTGCAGGTGGCATAAATTGATTAATCAAGGCAGTAGGAATAGGATACACTTAATATAGAAAGTTAATTATATTTGTTTGGGAATGAAAACAGAAAGTCAAACTGTATTTTACTTATTTATACCAACAAAATGTTCCTATGGCAAAGCTGGCTGAGGTTAGAGCTCAGAAGATAGCTTCAGTGTCAGTCTTCCCACATACTAACCTTAGGCTCATTATTGTGGATTTATGATTGCAGTGGGAGCTGGTTGTATCCTTCTGTAATTAAAGAATAGGATAGGGACTTTCTTCAATGAGCATGAGCAATTTAATACCTAGGCTACCTCTGATGATGTTTGCATAATTCCTTCTTTAAAGTATTCAGTTCCACAGTTTTCTTGGGTATTTAGGTTTTCCTGTTTCACCATCTACCTGTTTAGAAAGCTTTCCCTAAAATATCTTACGGCAAAATAAGCATATAGTTTTGTTTGTTTGTTTGTTTTTCCTTTTTTTTTTTTTGTAGCAGTCACAGAGAAAAATTAATTCTTATCATAATTTCCTTGTACGTTTTATGAGATCATTCTTATGTTGTTACCCTTGTTCTTTCTCCCAGGCTTTGTCTTTTCAACTAAACAAACTTCTTTCTTTCAGATTCTCATAAAATACATCTTAAATTCTTTTCATTCTTTTTGCCCTCTTCAATTGTATATAACACACTAAAACACACTTTGGAACAATTACTGATGAAACTTGAATGGTGTCAAGAGAATAGACTATTTTCTGTGATTTATCTTCATACAGAACTTAGGTAAATAGATCATAGAATATAATTTGCCTATTTTGAACAGCATCATATTATTGCACCATATTTGTACTTTGCTTTGATTTTTCCCCTATACTGCTGCTTTTTATAGGTATCCTTAAATTTTAGATCATGCATTTGATTTTCTTTTCTAAGATTTTTCAATTTACATTGCATTAGGCAGTTTTCTCTTGTATGTTTAATGTATTCATGATTGCCAGCTTTCTTTAAATCCCTTATTCTTCAGATCATCTTCCCAAGAGCCCCAACTAGCTAGTTCTCTGAGTTTGCTCAGGTCTGTCTTTTGGAAATCTTGTTTTACTACTGTCACGCCTTTCTTTCCTCAAAATAAAAACCACTTCTCGCTTTTTGCCCCATGTTAGCTTTTTCCTCTCCAGATTTTCAATTAATTCTTCCTTAGAATTCAGAAACAAATTTATCAATTTTTACCATTTATAGAGCAGGAAATTGTTGCTGACATATTCCAAGGTGAATTCCATTTGTGAATTCTCTTGTCTCCCATCATGTTGTTTTATCAGCATGAACTTATCTAACTGAAACTTTACCATTGGATCCCCACTTTTATATGCTTCTGGAGTTTATTGATGGAAAAGTCATAACTAAATGTCAAAGAAGTGACTGTAATGAGTGCAGCTGTAGACAGAGAAGATATAAGTTGTTTTGTAATAAAAACTGTATAGGAGAGACTCAGAAATACCATTCATTAAAAACACAAGTGTGGAGAATATTTAAAAGTTAATAATTGTTTTCTGTAGGTAAAGAAGCAAAACACAAGAAAAAATGAGTGTGATTATGATGAATAAAAGATTCTTTTCATTAAATCTACGTGGATCACAATTCTAATGCTTCTATATTGACTTTGAATTTTAGAAGGATTAACCTTATACCATTGGCATGAAGCTGCAAATTTATGGGGAGAAAGTATAGAATTTGTCCAATTAGTAGAGTTAGTCATGTGTGATACCAACCTAGTATAACTAAATGTGATGTATTAAAAAAAAAGAGAGAGAGAGAGATCTATTAGACCGTAAAACTTGATGGAAGTCTGAGTTTCTAAAGGCCAACTGAACTAACAGGCAGACAGATGTTGAGAACTAGGTCTCTTCTTTTTGAAGGTGGAATGGGACATATTTGAATTAGAAGAGTTGTCAGAGTACTGGGGAAAAACAGAGAGAAATCTGTAGGAGACTTTATACTGGGGCTCAAAGGAAGAAGTTACAGAGTGGGAATCTCTGCAGGAAGCAAGCGAATAGTGGCACAGCTGAGGCAGGTGGTAGCACCAAGGTGCAGATATGTAGCAGCGTAAGCAGGCAACAGGTTCAGAAGGAAATGAAAAACCCAACAACGAAAGTTACATTCCATTGGGACAATAAGAAAGATGTGTTTATATATTCAGGCAGTGTGACCTAGGAAAGGGATATGAAATGGGAAATGAGACAGCAGAAGTGTAGGTGTTCAGCCGCGTTCACTTAAGCAAGCAGGAACCCCGTGCAACTTAAGCGTGAACTATTACATATTGTTTCAGAGGTGGTACGAGCTGCATTTCCTAAGAAGGAGAGCGCATCAGTACCTGAGATGGGGAAGCACTGTGCGAGAAATCTTACTGAAAATAAGAAATACTATGTGTAATTTAGAAGGCCTTGAATCAAAGTGGTGGAAGACAATATATTAATATCAGAAGTGTACAGGATGTTTTAAGTAAATGGGGAAAAATGAGGAAAAGAATAGTTTTTAACTTCAACATAAGTGAAGTGGAGACAACACAAATATGTACGTAGATTAAGAAAAAAGTCAGAAAGGGAGGGAGAGAACTGGAACAGCACTACAAGAAAGTAAAATTAAAGAGGTGCAAACTTTTTTCTTGGATTTAATATTTAAAAATGTTTAGTACTGGATCACAATTCAACTTTTGTTTTTCAATAGATTGTTTGGTGTCTGATTTAACCCTCCTTTCTCTCACTGATGAAGTAATATTTGTCCCCCTGTGCTTAATAGGTAATAATATACTGTGGCAAATTAAGGATCTGTTCACTCATACAAACTAGAAATGTCAACAGAAAGGTGGTACTATTTGAAAGAATGTTGTTTTCAGTGATGTTACTAACTTTTCAGCTCATGCACATAGAATACTGCAAACTGGTGAAGATAAGGCAGTTTACAAACATTTTCCAAATATTTCTTTCTAAATTTTACTCTTGTACAATACAATACTTTGCCAAAATATTTCAGTTTTGTCTAAGAAAAAAATCACCTGTAAGGCAAAGGATAGGTATTCTGGTGAGAAACAAAAAGAAAATACTCTAGCTCACTTAGACTATGAAATCTCAGATTCAAAATCCTGATGGGTCCCGAAGAAAAAGCTCAAACTTGCTTTTATATGTTTCCTTACTTTCTTATGCCCGGGGAACCACAGAGTTACAATCTTTAATTTTTTGGCTATACAGAAATAGACTATACAGAATAGAATAACTTTAATGGAAGATCGAGATTCAGTTACTTGACGTCGTAGTGGACTGAAATATGGCTTCTATATCTTGTCACCTAAAAGTTCAGCTCTTCATGTTACAAACTGTTAAATATGTCAGGGCTATAAACAACCCTCACAGCAAAGTACGGGGTGGCTTTACCTATGCATTGCGTGTAGTTCAGTTCTATTCTTTTCAGTAATCTTTTTTTCCAGATATTTAAGTTTATTAAGCTGATAACAGAAGAAATGAAAAAAAAAAAGAAAAAAGTATCGTTGGGCGTGGGAAGGAGCTGTGACATGACTGATAGCATTACCTTTAAGCCACCCGTAGGTGGATGATACCTGTACATTCACGTGCCGCCGGGAGGTGTGCCGGGTGCTGACGGCGCGCACCGTGCCCGGAGCAATGCGGGCCGATGGGGCGGTGGCCAGGTCCCAGCACTACACAACAGTCACGGTCATTTTCCCTAAAATAAAATAAAATAGAAAGGGAAAGACAGCTGAACTTGAGGCTGTTTCCTCCTTACATCTCCCTTTCTTGAGGTCATGCTAGGATGCTGTTCTGTTCCCAGGGAAATCTCCAGGAAACGGGGTGTGAGCAAGGGGAAAGTGCCCTCACCTGTTTGGATGGAATAGCCCTTCTCAAACTCAGTCAGTCACTTCCCTCAGAACTTCTCATAGCTTTTCATGTCCCTTAAAGTCATGTTTCTGCTACTCTGTGAAGATCTATCCATTGTAAAATTAGACTTGACCTTTGTGTAACCGATAATTCCAGGGAGGAAAATTTCCTGTAAAAGGTTTCTGCTGGGAAATGAAAGTTTCCGAGAGCCCTTCCCTTTCCCCCCATACTCTTTCTCCTTCTAATAAGACTTTTTGGCATTTTGAACCATTTGGTTTCAGTCAGTGTTTTCCACACTGTCAGAAATCGAGTAATGAGAGTAGAAAAGAGAGAATAGTGATACAAAGGGCGTAGGGCACTCTTTGCAAAGAGAGAACGTTTGCATGAATAACAAAACAGTCATTGTGTAGTACCTGATGAAAAATAGGGTTTGAAACGCTCACCTTTTAAAGACAGAATATATTCAATGGAACTGAATAAAATTCCGTTAAATTCTTAGCTGGTATTTGTAATTTTTATTTCCCAGGGCTTTTAAGACCAAAAAAGAGAAGGTATAGTGCCACAACATGAACAGTAATTGTCTATATAACTAATCTAGTCATTTCCAAATGGTTACCTGCCTCCAAATGTTGATTTGACCTATGCTTTTAAGCTTAAAATGCTTTTAATATGTAACACAGAATGACAAATCCTAGTTCACCTACATTAGGATCCCTAGCTGGGCATATGGCTTTTTCTTAGGAAACTTTAAAGCAGGCTATGGGGCTTGTTTGCCATCCTAGTCATGGATTATGGATTATCCTAGTCCTGGTTATGAATTGAAAAGTCTTTTAAGTGGAGAGAATATGGAGGGGAAGGGATGGAGCGCAAATCAATTTGCTTTGTCAACTGCTTTGTTACAGACCTGGGCCACCAAATTTGCAAGGAACTCCCCTTAAAATGTTTTTGGTTTATTTGGAGGCAATGATAAATCCTGAATGCCGGGGAGAATTGGCTCAGGGAAAGGAGGAATTTGTTTGGTTTTAATTTCTACAAAGAAATTTTACTATTAACATAACCAAAGAAGGAAGCAAATCCGGCGAGTAAATAGAACTCGGGAAGTCAAACAAAAAGCTTCACTGGCTGAACTGTTAGGAAGAAGATAGCATAATTTCTTCATGTAATTTCTTCATCTGAAGGAGGGATAAGAGCACAGAAGACTAGGGGAATTTAGGGATCTCCTAGATAAAATATATCTCTGCCTTTTACCAGGATGTGCTAAACATAAAGCCAATGCATTACACACTACTGGAGACATCATCTGTTAGTGTAAGTGTCTTATGGCACCATCTGTGCTAGTAAATTAGAGAGCCAAGGCGTGGACTTGGACAGTCATTTGTCTGTTTACCTGCTAGCATGTCCCCTGGGAGGTTTTTCCACCTCTGCCAAATGGTGCAGTCCGAGGCAAGGAAACCTGCTAGGACTCCTTGCAGGGGCAGCAAGCAAAGTGGGAGAGGGAAGAAGCAATAGTTCAGCTTGTCTAGGGGTGGGCTGTGCTGTGGGGGTTGCTCTTTAGGCCTGATTTTTGGTAGTGTAGACTTTTTGAAAGCCGAACTTTTCTCTTCCTTATCTCTGTTCTTGAGATCCATACCATATAATGTGACAGAATTGATTCGTACCTATCTCTGGAAAACAGTGAGATTAAAAACTTCAACTCATATAGGCAGACTATGCATACAGAGGGCATAGCAACCTTATTGTCATATAATATTCCTGTGTTATCTTATCAATTTAATTATCCACAATTCAACAGAGGTAGATTAATAGGTACCAGCAGGGTGTTTTCTCTCATACTTTTAGCCCTACATAAGTAAGGTCCCCCGGCAGGGAGAGGCATCCTGTGCTAGTCCTTTTGTGCCTCGGCAATGAGGAGCTGCAGTTCCACAAGGTGGCACTGATAAGATGTTATAAGAGTCTGTATTACAGAAACTTTCTTCTTTTTTGTCTTTTTCTTTTTTTTCTTTTTTTAAGTTCTGTGAAAGAGTAAATTGGGAAAATCCTCAATTTGTTACACTATAATAGTGTTTTCAACCTATATAATAGAAAATATCCCCATTTACATGCATTTAGGGCAATAAAAAAAGCTGGACAAAGATATATTTTTTTTCATTTCTAAAATATTTCACAGTCCTCAAAATGCATTTAAAAAATGAAGAGGATTCGCTTCAGAAACTTCTTCAAAGAACATAACTTTCATTGTGTTCATGGGTTGCAAAGACTCAGGTATAATCTTTAGTTCATTTTTGTGCAGCAGTTGCATATAATTACACCTCACATCATTGTTCTTGGATGTATTGTCTCAACATATTAGGGCCATCAAAAGTTCTTGAACCCGTGTTAGCAGAATAATTTAGGGTCATATCCAAAGCAGGTGAGGATCTCAGATTCTCCAAAAATTTCCAGCCATGCAGCAAACTTTCTTTTCTTTTTTTTAAAGCTAGAATTAACATCAGACTGTAATGTGAACTGAGTTTAGAGTGTCATTAATTCTTTTCTATATTAGACTGTAATTGCAAAGACTGTAATTAGACTATGAATTCAGAAGTTGGCATTGGAGTTTGAAGTTTGAAATTAAATCATAGTGAATAAGAGATATTAACAATAGAGAAAACTGCAAGTACTCAGAAAATGTGGGAAGAGTAATTCATTGTGGATAAATGGCTAGAAAAGTATCTTCAAGGATCTACTCTAGTAGTCTTTAAACATAGGTTTCAGTTAAAGCAATTTTCCGCTGATTCCAAGGGGATTTCTCGCATGGTTAAATACCTTGCTGAATCTGAGATTAAGGGTCAATTATGAAAACATTTGAGTTGATGTTTTATCAAACCTTTATTCTTTCTTTATGCCTGTAAATTGAAAGACAACCAACCTACAATTTTCCTTTGCATCTAAATATTATCATTTGAGAGCTACAATCTTATTCTCTTTCCCATGCTATTTTTATCCCAAGTCTATATGTATGTTAGGAAAGTACCCAAATTAGAAGGAGATATAGATTTAAGTATCAAAAATAAAACATGGTATATTCTTTTGGTGTATTGTGTCGCTGAAGAATGGCACACTCAATGCCTGTTCTCATCTCAAATTTTCCTAACATGACATAAAATTTGAGTTCTATGTTTTGAGTTCTGTGTTGTCCATAGAGCTTTAAAACTTCCCAACCTTAGCAGTTGAATCAGTTTTATACTCTATTCCTAAGATTATCTCAGTATTTTTGCCCAATTATTGGTAAGTGCAAAATGCCTAAACAGCCCTAGAGTCATGGAGAAGAACCTGAGTGTCCTACCTCCTAGTTAAATGCTAAATTTCATTGAGCCTTGTATTCAGAGGTTATGAATTTGCTTAAACTAGGAGATGTGAACTCAGATACCTTTTGTCTCACCATTAAACTCTCATTTAGAAGGTTAGAGGTGCCACTGTCAAGGTCATTTTGGAAAGGACAAACTCCCTTGTGTCCTTCACAAGAAACCCTTGAAGCATCATGTCTGAGGAGTGACTCACAGCCGTGTCCATGCTACCAAGCTGTGGAGGGCCGGGGTGCAGGCTGGAGAAGTGGCTGCAGTTCTCCATACCGTGTAATTGGTAGCAGACTCGGTGGTTTGATTCTTGTCCTTGGCCCTCAGCATTTCTGGACAATGTCCTGCTTCAGATCGGGGGTTGCATGAGCTGTTCTCAGAAGTTATACGTGAGACCACCCAGTGCGGGGGTGGGACGGGGAGAGAGGACGGCAAGATAAATTAGCTGTGGAGCTGTGAGCCGTGCTGCGCCACTTGCCCTCTGGGGCTGAGAAATAAGGGATTATGTCTCATTTTATTTACTGCCTAGACATAGCCTAACAGACCCTAAAAGTTCCCTCTAGCACGTCACTTTGAGTCTCAGGCCTTCTGGTAAACATAGAACTTTTATCTCTCTTATCCCTCTCCTTACTAGTAAAACAAAGCTGCTTTACTTTTGTAGATATAACCTAAATGGCTTGGGACTGGTCCCCTTGAAGTCCTGACTCCAGCACTTTAGGACAAGAGTGTGGACCAGAACTCAGATGAAACTCTGCAGCTGATGCTTCTCAGTGGCAATTTGAGATGGTTTCTTAATTAGCGTGTAGGGTTTTTAAATCACCCATCCGAAGTTATGTATGTCCTCAATTCAGACTGGTCATAATTGCCTGCTGGTCTCAGCTAGTTCAGAACAGAACCTGGAGCTTTCTTCAACTCATTTTTTTTTTTTTTTTTTTTTTTCCCCTTCCACTTAGGGAGATATGCCCACAGATGTAAACACAGTAAGGAAACACATGCATTCAGAAGTTTAATGGTGGCAGTTTGAAAACCACATAACATTTCCCTGACCTACAATAAAAAAATACCAAAATGATTAAGTGGTTTGGAAAGATATACTTGCAAGGGATTTGGATGGTGGAATGCATAATGGGATGCAAAAGAGAAGTTTTATGATTTTTTCCAGAAAAATAAACTTAATTGGTATATTGTCCTCCTCTTTTATTTTTATTTTTTTTTTTTAATTTGAGTTGCCCTAGGAAAAACAAACCAATGCAATTTTTCACCATATTCCATAATATATTTAAAAATATTAATTGAAAAAATATTTCCCAGAATCATGCTGGAATTACTGATTTTTTTCTTGTATATTGCAACTTCTCTTGATCAATAGTAAAAGAGATTATCTCTGGATCTTTACTTTCAGTTATAATGGTCTAATTAAAATATTCTGAAATTGGTCATCATCTACTGCGTCACTTCTGTGTGTCATCAGAACAACTGAGATACTGTATGATTTTCTGAGCTCAGTTTTTGACTCAATAAGTTTTTTGTTTGTTTGTTTTTTGCGCAATGGTTGAAAAAGATTTATAGTGATATTTTCATAGTCATAAAACTGTGGGATTCATCCTTGGAGAGCTCTCTATAAGAAAAGATACAGGCAGATTCACCTCACTTTCTTGGCTGACTTTGGATCCTATCACAAAAAAAAAGGTTAGCACAGAACATGATTTTTGCTAAAACTGGCTGGTTTAATTTGACTTGCTGACTCATTTTTCCAGCTGTTCCATCATTCTACTCAATTCCAGAGCAGACAGCGGGAAAAACAAAACTCTTCTGAGCGTACCCCCCTTTTGCCAAGACAAGTAACAATTAAAGACTCCAATATACATGGCAGTTCTTTATCTCTGTTAATTACAGTAAATCAGATGTATTGTCCTGTACTTGTTGTCAATAATTTAAATTCTAGATTCTTTGTAGATTAGCTGCAGGTTCTACATGCTGTTTCTTTTCCCTAATTACATACCATTTCACAACTTGAGTTTAACACAGTGATTCATTCTTACATTTGAGATCAAATACTAGACAGTCCTGTCTAATTGACTCATGGGTTTTGTACACATACAAGCACACCTCTATGACTATTTCTTATTTACTTAATTAGCCACTTTTAATCTTGCTAAAAGAGACATCAAGTCACTCAGCTATTTTAGTAGGTCTTTTTAGTGGGTTTTGGTCTTATTTCACTATCATCTTGAAGAAGGATATAATTTGAAGGAAGTGTTTAGTAGACACTAAGCTATAACAGTTGTGAGTCCTGAAAAGATCAGAAATGTAATAGAGACCTTGTGAGTTGAGAGGTGTTGATAGAACATAACACTGGGATATTCAACTTGGAAAAAATGTACAGTGATTAAATAGAAACAGAGCAATGCATTAGAAAGGTTATAGCTGACACTTTGTGGAAGAGGTCAAGGACAAATGGGGGATGGCAAATCTGACTTGAATTTACAAGGTGATACAGCAATAAAAAAGCAAAGGAGATACAGACATATCAGCTGACATCACGTAACCACTATCAATACTGATATTTTCAAGGTAACAGAAGGGGTTTTTTTTGGTCTGCCTCTATACATATGAGCTACAGGGGGGAAATTTTACCACCTCACACATGTACAATCATTCCCCTAGCTGTTTATGTAACTAGAACTGCAATGGGCTTGAATGATTGCTCAGGAAGGACCCTGTAGGGCATAGTTTTAGTAGAACTTCAAATTTTGCCTGTATTAAAAAGAAAAAAAAAAAGAAAAAAAAAAAAAGAAAAAAAAGATCAGTAAGCTGAGAAACCAGTGCAATAGACATTAGTTATATTAATTCAGCTTTTAGGTGCAGAAACAAAGGGTTTGTACATATAAAGGAGATCAAAAGGTGTTGCTAATTAAAAATGACATCCAGCACCAAGTTTTATTTGCCCTTCCTGCATATAGGGGTCAACACTAATAAAGTTCCACCAATTACTAGCTGCTGACTGATGATTTGGAGCTATTCCTGCAGCTCTTGGTTAATACATAAGCTCCAGTTTTGTCACACAATTTTGCTTACTTATCTGACAAATAAAGGTCTACCTTAGCACAGGCTAGATAATATCAAAATAATATGAAAAATATATGAAAATATAATTGACCATGTCAACCAAACAGCAGTCAGTAAGCAGGTCTACAACTTCACATTGTGAATGTTACACAAAGAAAACACTATCTTATTACTCAATTATAGCCTGTGTGAAAATTAGGTGTAGTATGTTTTAATTTTCAACATAGTCATCAAATTCAAAAGAGAAAAGAATTCATGATTTTATACTGTGATCTATGTTTTGTAAAGTGAAGTGGTAAAGCTGAAGGTCCGTAAGGAAACAGATGCCTGAAGAAGAAAGGTAGTCCGATTTCTTATTTGCCGTTTCTTATGAAGGACTTGATAATAAAGTAATGAGCTCATTAAATCTTGTGGGAAAGTATTTTTCCCATCCTTTATAGAAATGTTCAGCTTCTGAGCAAATTGTTCAAGCAGAAGCTGAAACATAACATTTGTAATGTTTCTGTATATCTCATAGAAATCGTAATCTGTGTACAGAATTACTCTTTTTTTTGTTTGTTTTTATTCTTCTCATTTAGATAAGAAAAATTGCATGGAAAATAATTTCAGCTGAAAACTCTGGTTTCTATCAAAAACTTAGGTAGAATTTTGTGAATTCTTCTAGAACCAGGACATCCCTCAGTTACAGAGATAGATTGGAATTGCATTGGCCAAACAGAACAGAATAATGCTTCAAAACAAACAACATTAGTAAATATCAGAATTTAAACCTGAAAGTCCTTCCATAGAATTCTCTTGATCTGATTTAGTGGCTTTGCTGAAAGGCAGAGCAAAATGAGAATTTCTTTTCAGTAGTATTTGAAAATGTTTTTCCTGAAAACATTTTATAACCTAAAAAATCTTATTTTACATTGCTTTGAATCCTGCATCTAACATTGGTAAGTGTCAAGTACTTTAATTAAACTCTGACACTGTAATTAACACTGTACAAAAAAAAAAATAAAAGGAAATGCTTCATAGAGAATAACCAATGTAATAGCTTTAAAGTAGCAAAGATTTATGAAAGAATGCTCCTCCTATGACTTTTCCTGCTTCATGGACCAAAATATTCAATAGGAATACATAAAATATCACAATACTGATGTATCTATTAGTGTGATATAAAAAGGGAATTTTATAGTTTTCTTCTACTTTTCAAATGTATTAAATATCCAAGTATCATTAATTTGAGAGTAACAGTGAATTAATGACATGTAGTAGAGTTATATGCATTATTTTTTTCAATTTGCGTAGGTACGTGTGTTCACATTTTCTGTTGGTCAACATAATTATGACAAAGGACCCATACAGTGGATGGCCTGTGAAAATAAAGGTAATGTGCAGTTCTTTGAGATTATGCTTGGCTAGAGCTTTGGATAGGAAATAGCTTAAATATCCTGTAAGTATTACAGGTTTTTAAGCTTGATTTTAGTTTTACTGTATTTTTTGAATGAACTTTCCAAATATGTGTGTGTGTATGTATACAAGCTTACTTTATTACTTTATTCAAAACTTTGTATTATAAAAAAGGTATAATAGACTCCCCTTTTGACTCCTAAATTTATTGTGTGAGAAATACGTTTTGTGATCATAAAAGATCAGCAGATTGTATTGTCAGATAATTATACAAAATGAAAGTGTTGTGTTTTGAACAGCATGTTTTAAATAAAATATCTGCATCTCAAAATACAGCATGTATGTAAACTCTGTTGTTTGAGAACAAGTTAAGAACAATTGGCTTAAAGTATAACCTTATATGTCATCCTGTTTTTCTGGCTAAGTGGTCATATTCAACTTTCCAAAATTGATGTGATGGTTTGCATATCCAATTGAGCTTTATTTAACTTTTCCTTAATCAAAACATTTAATTTTTATCAAGTCAAGTGTTGCTTAAGGCAAAGTAAGTGATTAACCTCAGCACTTTTATGTCTCTAGTCCACGTTTTTCTGGTTTGGCTAACTAATTTATGTTGGCTGAAACTAGATCTCAGATCCAGGATCAGGATTGCTTTATACCTGTCTTTTCAGTCCTACTTGCAGTAGAACTTCAAGTCTTTTTAGTGCATATCAGCAATAGTTTTAATTCAGATAAATATGTAATGATATTATTGCTAAATGAAGACTTTTTGATGTTTTGTTAGAAAAAATACCAGAATTTTTCATTCTTCTCACACAGTACTTTATATTTTTATGTTATGAGCTTCATTATTGTGGCTGACTATATAGATATAGTTGTATTCCTATATGCATTCAGAGTAAAATTATTGTTGCTGTTGCAGGGTATTATAATATGGGCATTAAATATGGTTGTACTTCAGAACAAATGGGAATTCAGGAGTACAATTCAGTACATTATCTCAGTTTAAAAAAAAAGGCGCAGACAAAAGAAACGCATTATACATTGTCTTTGCTTAAGAATAACTAGCCTAACCTATATGGCGCGGTGACCCAACATATGTGGCCATGAATTGCTGTGGCATGTAATAAAAAATTCTCCTATTCATATGCATGATAGTTTTCATATAATTTTAATTAGAATTTAAAAGCTAAAATAATTTCCTCAAAGTGAAGACCCTAGCACCATCATACAGTAAGATATTATTATTTGTGTTCTAAATTTTAGGTTATTATTATGAAATTCCTTCTATTGGAGCAATAAGAATAAACACCCAGGTAAGTGTGCTTGCAGAATATGGATGCTGTTGTAACACAAAGAAGTGGAGCAATTTCTGTTCTTGAATACATTGTAATGTGACACCTCCGTTTGAATCAATTAAACATTAAGATACACTGCCTTAAGAACAGAGAAAAAAATGGAAAGGTTCTTTTACATAGGCCAAATTATTCTGTAAAAGTATTTTACTTTATTTTCTCTTTTCAATGGTTGCGGTGAGTCAGGGTACACTGGGATCCTTGTTCCGGGATCCAGCTGGCCCACAGTGGCTTGTGTGCATACTGGTGAATGTGTGCATATTGGTGCTTGCACAGATACTGGCCGTGCTGGGGCCCGCTAGAGCAGGCTGACCACGTGCACACTGCGTAGAGCTTGGAGCAATCCCTACTTGTCCTACAGACATGGGTATCTGCTCACTCACAGATGTCCCAACACACTATAGAAACCACGCACAGGACCTGCCCCTTCTCTGCATAAGGACCACACTTGGGGCTCGATTTTCCTTCTGGCCTTATTGAGCCCAGTTTGATCCTGACACACTTCAACAGTTTTTATAACGTTCTCTATTTTTTCCTGTTTAGACATTCGTAGGCTCTTCCTGCCATACTTGTGTTTCCTATAGCATCATCGCAGGGGGTTGTATCATGTGGAGAAGGCTGCAGGGCTGTGTAAGGGCATAACCCTCTGAAAATACTATCACAGTATTCAGCTGGGCACAGACAGGGACCTGGCACAATCCCGCTTATTGGAGAGCTTCCTGGATGGATCCAGCCAGTCTGGGGAGAGACACAGCTGTTCTCCTTCAGAAAGGATGCAGGAGCAGTTTGGCAGACATGAGTTTAGATAATTAAGGACGCAGCACCCTGGGGTTATATGACGTGACCCAAACTGGCAGTGCAGATGAGCTTACATTCCTTCTCGTTGTCTGAAAGTCAATGTATTCAGATGTCCAGAAAAACAAAGAAATACCGTAGCAGTAGCAGTGTCCTTCCAAGGCCGGGCATGACATTTTTGGCACAAAATATATAAGCTTTGTAGAATAAAAGTCCTTTGATTCTGTTTTTGTGTCAATAGAAGTTAGGCAAGTTCCTACCTCTTAACCACTCGCACTCCACTGCTTACTTCCTCTTCTGAGTTGAAGATTCTGGCATCTGGTTGAAATTTCACTATTAGCAATTAGTTTTTGAATGCAAATAATTTTAATTCTCACTTCTTGGAAAGAAAACAGTGGTTATAGATCTATAAGGTCGATTTGACTGGCAAACTGACTCTGAAGTACAGGAATTGCCTTGGCAATAGGTACTGCAAACTGAAGACTGAGTCATCGGCAAGTGCAGTTTTAAAGAAATACTTAAATGAATTATTATATTAGTGTTGAACTTTAATGTTAATTCTGTTTTCATTGAATTCATTTCGTTAGTGTTTATTTTTTATGCTGTTTCTGGACTTCGATCTAATATCTACTTGTGATGAATTTATTACACTTTTTTGCAGGAATATCTGGATGTTTTGGGAAGACCAATGGTTTTAGCTGGAGAGAAGGCCAAGCAGGTCCAGTGGACAAATGTCTATCTGGATGCTCTGGTACGATCTGTGTTTATCTCTGGTAAAGTAAGAATCCTTGTATGAGAAACCCAAAGAACTGTCAAAATGGTATAGTAGGTATTTGGTATATAAATACAGAAGAGGATATTTATAAAATAAAGAATTTATCTATAGATTTCCATTGTCCAGAGTCCTGAGGATTGAATTTCCTACAGTCTTAAACATAATAGTCTTGCATTTCTGGTGTCTATATACTTCAGTAGAGGAACTTTTCTGAATAGCTCATACCAATATGCTAGTTATTGCTTTCACCTGATATCCTCATGAGTGTCCTTAATCATAACCAGAGAAACATAATTTATTCTACACACAGATCTTTAAATGTAGGTCACTGCTGTCCTCAGACTAACAAAAGAAAGAAGAAAATATTCTTCAGTTTTGCAATGGGAGTGCTTTTTCTCCTTTTTCTTTATTTTTTTTTTTAATATACCTATCAAAATGAAATCTGTAAGTGGTACCAGGTGTCTGTGCAGATTTTGTACTCAGATACTCAGATCTTTAAAGTATCATAGTTCTTGCAATTGCTTGATTGCTTAAGGTAAGGATTGCTTTAATTGGACATTGTATATAGTAGGGAAATAAACAAAAAGATAGAAGAAGCACTTTCTTTGCTGCTGAATTTATCGCTTCGGTCTTTTAAAACAAACATATTCAGGAAACTACGAAATGCCAAGTATTATTAGCAGCAATCCAGACTGTTACTTTAGATAACCTTGTTCTGAGTACTTCTAACTAGGCAAAAATTGCTGTGAAATGGTCATCTGAAATCATGTATTTATCCAAGTTCACGTGGTCATCTAATGTCATGTCAAAACCCACTTCTTCCTGTCAGCATTACTGTAAAATTTTTATCAACACATCATAGAGCAGAACATGACACAGAGGAACCAATTTTTCTTTCTTTGGAATTTCAATGGCCAGAAGTTCATTAACCACATTTTCTTGGTTGCTCTTGAGGTTCTTACTGGAAGCATAAAGGATGTTATGACGAAAGTTCATATGTTCTGTCCATATCCTGTCCTAAAGCCAAAGCTACTCTGTGGCCCCGGGTAGGAAGAAATCTACTTAACTAAGCAAAATGAGTGTGATACCTGCACTCTTCTCTCATGTTGCTTTACATTTTCGGTGGGTTAATTCAGTCTTTTCTGCAAGCTTTTCAGTGTGTGTTGTGTCTGAGTGTGTATGTATTTATATATATCCATATATGAATATATATGTGTACATATAAATATATATATAGAGAGAGGTTTTTTCCACTCATACATTTATTAATGAAAGACCAGTGCAAGCTAATAGCTGAGATAAAAGCTGAAATGTGAGACTTTCACATCACGGATATGAAGGCCAAGGTGGGTATAATCCACTTGGGGGCCTTTTCTGATTACTAGATATAGTCATGACTGGCACTAATTTGTCACAATGTTTCTTTATCTTGAATTCCCTAAAGCAGCCTCATGCAGGGTTTGCCATTCTCTTGCGTGTGACTCACTGCGATTTCTTCTATCTTTTATATCTGACTGGGACAGATGCTAAAATAATGCAATATGTATTACACAAAGTCACATCCTAATTCAGCCTATGTGAGACATTCACTTTTCATGAAACCTGGTTTAAGGTTCAAGTAGCGGTTAGGAAATCCTGAACAGGTATGCTCATTTGAGGCTGTCTTTCAAAACTGTCTTTAATAATTTGATGTATTTTTGGCAATTCACAACTCTTTTCTCACCCTTAGCCTTCAGAGTTCACTAACAGTGTTGGTCTGGGCTTGTTTCTGCCAGACAACCCCAGAATTTTCAGATACTTTTATGTTTTCCAGTTATTCATAATGTACTCACAATTATTATTTTCAAACTGTCCTCTCTAACTATGGGTTTCTGGGGCGAAGTCTTTCCTTTCCCTGATTCTTACCCCATCCTGTTTCATTATATGTCTCTTCAATACTCTTTCTCTCAAGTAGTTTTCCTTATCTTTTCTTCTGATTCATCTCTAGTTCTTCGTGTTCCCCTAAAACATCCACTTGTTGTCTTCACCTTGCCTGTTGTAATCTTGCTAGCTCTGATCTCATCACCTGTCATTGGTTTACAAGCTTAAACTCATGAAAGCTGGATTACAGTTGGATCAGGTACAGTTGGTGCAGTGCTGCAGGGGTGGGAGTATGGAGAACTGATTTTGTTAAAGGAGTTAATAGAGGGTTTTAGCTGATTTATTCTAATGAAACAAAGGCAGAGAAGTGATATGAATCCTCACTAAAAATACATCAGAGGAATAGGCATCAATAAGGAAAAAGAGCTTTTGAATTTAAAAAGGAACATTAGCCCTAAAAAGGTAAATTGCCCCTGGACAATGTAGACTGGAAGACAAACCTTTTCTGGCTAGCTAAACATATGGTTTTCTGGATCAGATTATCAGCAGGTACTGTCACTGTTAATAAAGATAAATCAAATTTAACATACACTTCCAAATAAATGCAAATTGTTCACTGCAGTGCCTAGCAGAAGAGTCTATGTAATTTTGCAGAGCTGATACTGGACATTATTACAAGCCATTGGTATTTCTGTTGTTTTTTTCCATGTTACCTCTGTCTGTATGTATTTGTTACCTTCCTATATGCTACCTTTAAGTTTGATTTGGGTTTCCCCTTTTCTTCTTTTTTTCTACTAACTGAAGTTCTTAGTAAAGGGAGAACTATAAGTATTAATGTGTTTTCATAACATTTAGGTCTTATTAAACTGTTATATCCTCAGTTTTGCACACCATCCATTTTTAAAAAGCAGTTTATTATTCTTACACTTGTACATGAAAAACTGAAAATCAAGGCTGCAATCTAGAGTTCAGCTGCAATGATCCCTGGATTGTTTTAATTCGTATGGTTCGATATTGGTTATTAAACTAAAAAGTCTTCTCTTCCCCTCTGTGTGTGATTATTTCCTAGGAGCTGGGCCTTGTGATCACTGGAACTCTGCCTGTCTTCAATCTAACAAAAGAGCAAAATGGGAAAATAGTAAGCAGTTACTTTTAGCAAAAGCGCTTTCAGTTATTTGAATTAAAATTAATTTTGTACTTCTTGAGAAATGTGTAATTTCACAGAAAGCTTTCTACCTATTGTTTTGTGCAACAGAAACAAATGGGTCATCTCCAGTTATCTGGTAACCGCCTGGGAACCAGGAAACGCAGCTCACCCTGCCGTAGTTCTGGGAGCAGTGCGTGACGTCCCCTGGGCTGTCTGTGTGACCTCCTGGCAGCGGCACTGCCTTGAGCACTCACCAGATGGGAAGCAAATGATAATATTATTTAGGCCTTTGCAAGAGAGGAAGCCCAAATAAACTTATTCTTTTTAAACTTAGTCTTTGAAGGTGTGACATTTCGGGGTAAAAGGCAATGATTTAGGACTTTCAGTGAACTGGTTATAATGATTATAGAAAATACCACTCTGTATACAGATTAAAATCTGTATTAAAATAAGAATTAAATATATGCAATTGTATTAAATAAATACAATTCCACACCCCTATTCTTATGTGATGTAGAATCCAAATATTTATTTGCAAAATCAGAATGCTAGTTATTTAAAATCAGACTTAGAATACAATACTTTTTTGTAGTATATAATAAAATCGTGTACACTTGATGTGATATTCGTGTTCATTCAGGTCATTTATTACATCTATTACACTGATATAGTGAAACCTGGGATACAAATGTGTTTTCATCTTACAGTTATCCCTTAAAGAAGCAAAGAATGTAAAAGTTTAGCCAAGATTCTTTTTGATTCAGTTGGTCAGAGATTACATAGCCTTAGAATGAATAAATGCAAGTTTGATCAGTACCATTTCTTTTATTTGCTTTCAGAAAAGTTCTCTTAGTTTCCTATTAAAAAAAAGTTTTCATAACCTTGTCTACAATATAATACCTGAAATTTACTGAATCTGCTGTCTGAGAAGTAAAACAGCCTCTAGAACAGAGAAAAATATGAATCTGCTCCTGTTATGTTTCTACATGAATCTTGTGCTGCACACTACATAATGCATCCTCCAACACATACTCTTTTACTTTTTTTTTTTAATATGGAAGAGGAGGGATTGAGGTGATACCATGTAAATGACTGGCCTTCCTTTGCTGTGTAGGAAAAGAAAGTACATGTGAAGAAATTCCTAAGTTCCTCATTTCAAATGCTGATTATAATCACTTTTGTTGATTTTTTAAACTAATCATTATACCATAGCCAAAAGAGGTCTATTGTTTTGGGATATCAGTTGTAAAGTGCTCAACATGAGGGTGCAAGAGTAGCCCTATATAGATAGTATTTGGTTGCAGTTTGGCAAATAGTACATATAACAATAACAATATTAATGCATTGCTTATACTTTCAACGGTCTTGTTCTTATATTTGTTGTTTCCATGAAAAGCAACATAAGATTATTAGCATTGCAGCCCATTTGCTCCCCCTTTTATGGAGCCTCATATAATTCGTGTCCATTGCTGTGTGCTGTTAGCATTCCAGAATATTTCCCTCTGAAAATAGTTTTGTTTACAGCTTTTGATAGAATAAAGAGCTTAGAATCCAAGCATCTGCATTGTCTATTTCTTATATTCGAGAGAGGCTGTAATGAGTGTAGTAACTGATATTCGCTTTGATAAGCAATTTGCGTATTCTGTACTAAATTCTGAATATATTGAACATTATTTTGAATTCCTTGGATATTATTCAAGCTATTGAGAGGAAAAAGATAAGTAAATGTACAGCTTTTTAACTAGTATCTGGCATACAACCCATGAAGGCAAAACTAAGACTCTTGCAGTTATTCTGCATTGTAAACATGTCAGATATATTCTAACATTTTGGAATCTTGTCTAGAATCAGCTGATTCTTGGAGTAATGGGGGTCGATGTCTCTCTGGAGGATATCAAAAAACTGACACCCCGATTTACGGTGAGTTACTTTTGTTGATGGGTTCCCTTTGTGTATGATTTCTTTGCATGCTCTTTCTTAAGCCATTTAGCTTTGACTGGCAACAAGTCACAACAACTCCAAGCTTCTTTTCATATATTCTTTTCTGTTGTAGATTTTCAGACAGTTTTCTCTCCAATTGTATTTGTGCTGTTGTGTGAATTGTCCATCAGGATGTATCTGTAAAAAGCAGCTTTTACACGGAGGTATATTCCAGCCGCCCTGAGGGCCACAGTGAGCACCTCAGTACCACAATATTTATTGTCCTGTAGCCTATGGCACTGCTCTTCCATTAAGTAATATCACACTGTACAGTACACAATCATGGCAGCTAATAATACTAATACTTGGTATTTATATAGGATAGTTCCTTATAGAAGGTTCTTAAATGAACATGTCTGTCTGTTCACTGCTCATTAGAATTGGTTTGTATATTTAGATGTCTAGCTAGGGAGCGTCTAAGAAAATATCCATTGCTGTGGAAGGTAACAGCTGAGGAAGCAAAGGTGTATAATGAGTTTCACCAAAGGCAAATGCAAAGTCCAGCATCTAGGACAGAATAACTCCATGCCACAGTACAGGCAGGGGAAAGGCAGGAGAGGAGCTGGGGGTCCTGGCTGAGAACAGGTTGAGCATAGGTCAGCAGTACAGGCTTACAGTAAAGAAGGTCCACAGTGAGCACCTGTGAGACAGCATCGGGGTACTGATTCCAATTTTGACATCCCTAGTACAAGAAATACATGGGCATACTGGAGTCCAGTGCAGAGCTACTAAGATGGTTAAGGGTCACATGGGTGATGACATGCGAGAAGCTGAGAGAGATAAGTTATTCAGGCTGAAGAAGAAAAGAAAAGGAGGAATATAATTTTACATTCCTCATCTACCCAGTGGAAGCTTATGGAGAAGATGGACCTGGACTCTTATTGGAAGTTTACAGTGAAAGACTAGAGGCAGCCAACATGGTTGTATTAAAGGAAATTACAACTAGAAATAAGGGGAAAAAAATATGAAAAGACAAATCACTCAAACTCTAGGCAGGTTGCCCAGGGAGGATGTGGAATCTCCATGCTCGGAGGTATTCAAAGTGTACCTTTTGCAACCTTGTCTAATTCTGAAGATAGCTCTAATTTTGAAGTTAGCTTTGCTTTCAGTAAAGGGTGGAGCCACATGACATCCACAGGTCCCATCAGCCTGAGCTATTCTCCAAGATTATGATTATAAAGGAGTAAAACTTCAAAAATAATATTTTCTAGATTAGTACCTCACATACTTCATAATGCCTGAGGCAGCATTCTGACCATTGTTGGAAAATAATTTTATGATCTTTCTTTATTGCTAAGAGCCATATAATGCTAAACAGTCCTTCCTTCTTGCAGCTTTGCCCAAATGGATACTATTTTGCAATTGACCCTAATGGGTATGTGCTACTTCATCCAAATCTGCAACCAAAGGTATGGAAAAATCTTCTAATTTAAGACACTTTTGTGTGGGCACAGAAATAACAGAAATATCTAAGCTCTGCCTAAAGTACCAGTTCTTGGTTGTGGGGGTGGCAAGAGTCTTGCATGTGTGGGTCCTGTGGAATTTGGTTACAAATAAAATAAGAAAAGTGTATATTTCACATATATAAATATATATGTGAAATACGTAGGTTAATGTATATATTCATAAGAAAAGAACTAGGGATAGCTGCACTCTCATTCTGAAGTAATTCTTGTAGTATGTTAGAAGATACACTGGAAGCAAACTGAGGAATTTATTAGTGAACATGTTCATTTTGTGATGCTTTCTCTTTTCAGAAATTGGAACTTTCATACTGACAAAACGTCAGAAATCAGAGGCAAACAAAGACTAGTTTACTTGTCTTTTCATATGTGTTTCTTTGCTTATTTTCTATTTACCAGAGCTGAAACCTGGGCTGCAGTGCTGGGTGGAGTAGCTGAGAACTCAGCATCCTAGAATGATAGATTTTTAGCAATTCTGCTTGAGAAAGGTGTTTCATCAGCTGTGAAGTCTGTATCTAGATCTGATTAGGACACATTTTTTTCTGAAGTTCAGGAAAGCTTAAAACGAAGGTTTCAGTTTGATTTCATCTCCATTAACTGCAGTCCTCAGTCCTAACCTTGTAGAGGCTGCCTCAGTACATGTGTCTCCCCATACAAATTTTCTTCTTGCTTTGATGAGATTTTCCAACATGAATGGATTCAATTTCTTCCAAAACCAGAACTTTAAGATCAGTTTTAGCTAAAAGTTTCTCCACATCAATCCATTTTCTATTTAACAGAGTATTTCAAAATGCTTTTATTTTAATTCCATACTTTCAGCAAACGTCCCTTGGGGCCATCCATAGTATATGAATGCACAATACTATCAGAAGGAAATTTTTTGGCCACGAATCATTGACTTTTTGACTGTACAACTGTCCTTTCCTGTTCCTCTGTCAGAACGTCGTACCACAGCTACAAGAGGGATATCAGGTTCCCTTTTTCAGTACTTCATTGTGCTTAGGCAGAGAAGGCAATGATGAATTCATTTGCATACTGTAGTGATTGATTTAATTCTCAAGCCAGGGACAGTCAGCTTTATGAATATGTCCTGTGAATTAATTTCCTGGTGAAATAATGAATATATTTGAAATCTTTTTTTCCAAGTATGTATGTAACAAAGTGGAGGAGGGAGGGCAGGGAGAGAGAACGTCCTTTTGAAGAAGAGAAGGAATTATTCAGTCCTAACTATTGATGAAATAATATTTCATTTTGACTATATTTGTCTCATTTGACTGATTTTGAAAGTACCCTTTTAAAAAGAAGAATAAAAGAAGAGTCTTACAAAGGTGTCATATATTTTAGATACATATATTATATATTATAGGTTTCATAGTTTACAGGCACTTCAGTTTTTGCAAATATGCGTTAGGTGTTGATAATATGTTAAGAAAAGTGGAAGTTTTGATTTGGTGATCTAGCTTGCTGAATTATCCTCAAGCAAATAATTGCATCATTATTGACTGAATCTTTTCTTCATTAGAGTTTATTGGGAACTCTGAGGATTGCAAGTGGTTTATATAACTATTCTTTATTTGACAACAAAAAGAGCCCTTTGTTAACAGAAGGAATACAAATTGAAGCAATGTAGTAGTCCTATTTCAGGCATGGTCTCATGAGGAGGTGATAGATGTGGATTCTGTTAATCTCACATATACTGTTATTCTGCAGTGTGAGTTAATTACCGTAGAGAACAGAGAACTCAGTTTGTCCCAACCTAATCTTGGCAAAGACCAAGATGTCTTATTAGGAGACTAATTGCCACAGTTTCTCTATGTACTTTTGTATTTAAAAATATTCAGAGGTCCAGAGATGATTTCAAATGCTTCTTTAACATTTGATTTGGAATATGTTTACTAAAGGATATTTTGTAAGTGTTTTATGTTTTATTTTATTATGTTTTATGTCTTAGAATAATGTCTAAATGTAATATTAAGCATATGCATTATTATTATTGTTGTTGTTGTTATTAACAGTTACACAGACTAGACTTTTTCACTCCCAGTTTGTTTGGGGTGGTGCATGCTATTCAGACTGATACAAGAACTACGTTTTAAAACTAAGGTACACTACAAAGACAGATGTATTTAGAACCCATGGACTTTCTTTAACATGTCATATTAATTATAGTTGAATCTCCTGGTAGCTGTTAACGTATTAACTAACAACATCTTAACCCTCTTTGCCAGCAATTTTTCAATAGATGTAAACTAAAACATAGCTACGTCTTTACCTTTGAAGAGGTGAGGATGTATTAAACTGCCAATAGTTCCTTCTTCTGAATGCCTTCTACTTTCTTTCTTGAAATCTGTCACCTGAAATCAAAACTGGTTCAACACAAGTAACATTTTGAGAAAATGTCTTGCAGTATCATCTCACAAAAAAAGCCCCTTTAAACTCAGAGCTTGTTAAGTTGGTTACACAAACGACAGAATTTAACAAAAGGCAGGTTCAAAAGTGGATTAAAAACATTAAGAATTTCCCTATCATGTTCTTATTTGTGCATGCAGACTACATAAGAACATAATATAGGAAGCCTTTTTTAAACTTGCAGTTTAATATAGTTTTAAACTACTTAAAATAATCTTTTTTTAAAGTTTGTTGTAGTGGTGGATTATATTACCTTTTAAAAGAAATATTTAATTTTACGTTTTTTCTGTCAATTTTGTGTGTGTGAGCATATGTTTCCCCATTGTCCTGAGGCAGAACAGATGGACATCCCAACAAATAAATGTAGTCACTGAAATGGGTGGAGTTAGTTTGCACTGAGCATGTGTTAACAAGATTTAAATTCATTTTAGACTGGATTTGAAAGTAGCAAATAGTTCGATTTCTGTATCTATTCTAAAGATTGACATCCTGACCATCTTTTTCATTGTGGTTCTGATCCAAATCCTTTTATTATTAACTATAAAAATCCAGATGTCTTCAGTAGGGTCTAGTATTGTGTCTTATGGTTCATGTTTTTAAAAGAAAACTAAGGAAAGAGCTGGTTTTAAAAGCAGAAATAACAGTCAACAAAAAGTGATACTCTTTTCCTGTGTTATAATTGTGGCAGAACTTATGGGATGAAGAGCTCTGTTAACTTAATTCACATTGTTTTACATATGCCTGTTTTCTGTTTGCCTGGGCAAAACCTGTAATTCTGGTGAAGAGCTCAAACTCTTGGTCAAAATGAGCTTCCAGGAGAGTGCACGCTGGACACTACAGATGCTGAGGGAAGACTTCATTTCTATAAGTGGGCTGTTTACTAATAGTGTAAAAATATAAAATACTGCTTTTTTGTTACTTCAGCATATTGGTGTGGGCATACCAAAAGTTAATTTGAGAAAAAGGAGACCTAATGTACAGGTAACTTTGGATGGAGGTGATTAGTGCATTAGAGTGCATAGATTTGGAAATACCATTAGAAAGCTTCTGCCCTGCTTACTAGGAAAAATCTAACTAGGGAACTGTTTACTCTGACAAACTGCTTCCAAAGCATGAAGTTTGCATCCTTCCTTGTTGAAATAATAGAGAACATATTATTGATGGTAGCAAAGGGCATTCTGTTAAATGTGGTGCTTTACTAATAGGTGCTAATTAGAGCTGCGCTGTAAAAATTATTCTTCAGATTTTGAAAGGAATTTGAAGACTGGGAAAAAAAAGAGACTACTTGTGCTGGCTTTTCTTGCATAAACCCAAAGTCCAGAAGATCATCTGTACAGCTTTATTACTAGGTGTTATTGTACAGTGTATGCTGTATAACTTTACAGAATTTGAATGAGCTGCTCAGTCTTTTCTGTAGAAGTCAGAGCATATGTTTCCTCTGTTATTTACAACAGGTTTCTCTGATTAGCAAGCCCAACTCCACTGAGGATTAATTGCCGTCAACCCCAGCAGGGAAAAGGCAATTAATAACATTTATGTAATGCAGCCCCTGAGCAGAAAACATTTAATGAAAACAGAAAAATCATTAAAGGAATAGATTAGTTATGTAAATAGCAAAATAACAAAATAACAAAATTAAATACAGTACACCGTGTTAATGTTTTGCGCATTTGGGAATATACTGCAGGGTGTTAAATTGCAAAAGCCAGTGGCTTGCGTAGCAGTGCCAGTAAAGACGTGGTGTGAAGTCCTGACCTCATTCAAGTCAGTGATTTCGCCGAGTCCAGCGGCCGCGTTCGCGCTGCGCCTTCAAGACCGTCTCTGGACCGGATTCCCGCGTCACGCTCCGGGCAAGGCAGCCCCAGAGCACGGGAGGTCTCCGGTTTCTGAGCGGGCCTGGCCCCGGGGTGCTGCCGCGCAATTTGGCGGCGCGCGGTGCCCGGCCGCGCGCTGGGCTCCTGCCCGCCCCGGGGCTGCTCTCGGCGCCCAGGCTTCTGCCGCTTGCTCGGATCAGCCCGACCAGACATTACCATCACGCATTAAAGGAGCCTGATGGCCCGTATCTTCGCTAACACGCCGGGTACGAGTGAGAGCTAGGCTCCTGCACCTCACACCAAGGAAGGGAAATGCCTTCCGTAGCGTTTGTGAGACTACTGACCTCCCAAAAGCACCCAATCGAGACATTTTAATGAACTTATTTTTACGCTGCTGCACCAGTTCTTTCTTTCTTTGTTTCCTTCTTGATTTGATGTTGAAGTAATAGATCTTTGCCTTTACTTGTCATGCTAGAAATGGATCGCGCTCCCTTTATTTGCATGCTTCGTTTGCTAGTGATTTACTTCTGTTTTGTTTTATTAAGTTGTGCTGGTAAACGTGGTGGTGGTGCGCTTATTTTAGTCATGTTGTGTGCATGACTGAGTAAAGAGAAGAGCAAACTGAGCAGTAAGTTTGTTTCTTCGTGGCTTGGAATAAATCCCACAAAATGGCAACCTAGGAAGAGAAAATTATGGAGCCCAAATACTGGTAAAGAAAAAGATACAGTGGGGGGAAAATAGTCTTAAAGTACTGGGCTAGGAATTAAACTTCCTATTCTAATCTCTGACAGATTTTGTTGTGCCTCTGGCACATCATCTGATCTGTCTGTTTATGCTTAGTTTCCTCATCTATAAGAGAGCATTAATAAGTACCTTATAAAGGATGTGTGGTGATATAAAGTAACTCTGCAAGAAAACTGTAAGAATCAGTACTTGAATTTTGACAGACTGTTAAAATTGACTGTTTTGTCTTTGGGACTCCTTAACTATGGCTAACCCAGGTTATCATTTGAAATAACTGTTTGACTTTGATTTGATGTGATGGCTTTTTTTTTCCTTTTTATTACCATTTCTTCTCTTCTCTGTTCCTTTGTGTGTTGGAATGGAATGTGAACTGCACAAATGCCACTTCTGCCCTCGCAATGCCTTCATGCATGCTGTTTGGGTTTGACCATGCTATTCGTTATCCATTGCATGTAAGAAAATGTATTTATTTATTTATTTTTTCATTCTAGCCTTTTCCTATTTATTTTAAGAGTGTGGTTTTGTTGGAGGAAAAAGAGCACTGAATACCAAAATATAAATCACATTGAATTTTTACAATATGGATCTTAGTGTTATTAAAGTTACTAGTTTTATCTATTCTATATAAATAAGAACATACAAATTCCTTCACAGTTACCAGTAGAATTAGAAAAAAAATAATCAGAATCTTTTGTTTGAAGAGTTTCTGGGGCATATTTTCTTTCTGAGAATACTTTTTTATACACAGCAAGGAACTCTTACTCACTAAGAAAATGAAAATTCCATATATCCAGTAGCATGTACTTTTGTTCCTCAAAAAGATAAGGGAATAATCTTGTATCCTTTTCCACTATTTTTTATTAAAGTCCTGGACTTTTTATATGGACTACAATTAAACTCTTAATACTCCAGACTATTACCTGACGATATCTTTCACCAGCTATTCAGGACATGCTTTTTTTCCAGTATAAACTGGAAGTAAATTCTTAAAATTGTTATTAAAGGAGTGTCCCGCTTGCATTATTTGGAGGAATAGTCACATAGGTATTTGTCATGCCATGATTGCCAGTGTCTTGCCTAACCCTAATGACTGTAGCTTATTAGAATAAAAAGAATACAGTCATGGATTTGAAAGAAGGTACTTCAGTCTACTCAATAAATACATTATCATAGCCAAATCACTGAAATCCCTTTAAGGTGCAGTGCCCACCCTAAACGTGATGTCTCCTTAGATGTAACGAACAAATCCGTTACTACAGTCTAAATCCGGAGCCCCAGTCCAGCCAGGCGTCGTCGGAGCAGGCGTGCAGCCCGCCGTCGGCACCGCGGCGCTCGGGGCGATGGCCCCGTCTCCCTCCCGGGGGGCAGGACGGGTCCGTGTCCGGCGCCTCCTCACCCCTCTTCTCCCACCCTGGCAACCTGAGACAAACCAGCGCCGCCAGCGACGGACCGCGGGCGGGCGCGAGCCCGTGGCGTTAATCTAATTTTTGCTTGCCCGATTACCCTCTCTATTCAACGAAACGAAGTAAGTGAGAAAGGGCCCCTAGTAATTCGTTACGCCGTAAGGGATTAAAGGCAGAAGGGTAAGTAAGCCTGCTTGATAGCTCACTTGGGAGTGAGGGGATCAGAGTGACTGCCAGCAACCCCTCTGCAGCGTTACAGTACGCCGTGTTTATTATTTGACCGTGTGATATCTTCTGCTTCAGAACCCTAAATCCCAGGAGCCTGTCACGCTGGATTTTCTAGATGCTGAGTTGGAAAATGATATTAAAGTCGAGGTGAGACGTGCTGGTTACTTAGTACCTGTTGCTGCGTGCGTTATTTCACTGCGTAATAACTGAAAAGCCACAAATGTTCTAGATGCTGAATGAGAATCTAGAATTGTTCAAGATCATGATCGTGAGTTTATAGAGAGATGAAATTATAATGAAAATTTCCTAAAAATTATTCTGAGCCTCAGTATTTTTCTTAGGCAAAGACAATGGATTTTATTCCTCTAATTTTGAAAGATAACATAGAGCTATTTAAATAATAAGTATCAATTTTCATTGCTGAGCGGGGATTCCTATTTTGTTTTATTTTATAAAACTTTTCAAAGAAGGTAGCTTTTAAATAGGATATCAGTATATCACCTGAAATAGTTAAAAATTATTTTTCCCGTCTCTTATTAATGCAAAGTGATGCGTTATTATTATGGTGGAAAAAAAAAAAGAAGTGAGAAATAAAATTATATAAAATGCTGACAGCAATGTAATTTCCTATGTATCTTTCCCAGTTACAACAGATTGAGGCTATATAACGCAGATGTGCTGGAAAGCACTAGAAATGTCTCCTAAAATCATATTCTCTCTTATACCAAAAGTCAAGGGTACACTTTATCTTACTTGGTTTTGTGAACTGAATTGGTGCTTCATAACTCTAATAATTGAATATGTTTATTTATAAAGCAAATTCTTTTTTCTAATTAGAAAAATAGGAATTATTATTGTTGTTCTTACCTATAGATTCGGAAAAAAATGATAGATGGAGAAAGTGGAGAAAAAACATTTGAAACATTGGTCAAGTCCCAAGATGAGGTAAGAAAGGAACATAGGCTCTATCCCATTTATAGGGAAAAAAAACAGAAAAATAACATGAAATGGTGAAAATATGTTCATTTTTGTAATGTCATATTACATTTTTTCCCCTAGATTTCTTTTTCTATTTTTTTACTTGATTATGATAAGTGGAATTGAGTACATATTAAGAGATGGGTTTGTTTCTCAGTTTCTTTGGTCCATCATTAATCAGGCAGCTGCTGATGAGGTCTTGCATTCTGTTCCCAAAGAAGCAGACCCAGCCTACTTCTTTACATGAATTCTCCCCCAAAATACTTAGTTTGCTTAGGGAGGTGGATGAGGATGAGGGGCTGTTAGGTTGTGTTTTGGTTGAATAGGAACAAATTAGTGGGAAAAATTTTGTAATCTGTACATGAAGACCATTTGAGATAAGTGTATTAATCTTAGAGTTATATTATATACCTGTGTTTCCTAAATAACTTTTAATTTAATTCTTTTAATTTCCTTTTCCATAATCTTTATTCCTGATAAAGATTGCTCCTGGTTTTCTCTAATAAGGCAGGGATACTTCCTGAGGAAATACTGAAATTTGATGTGGACCCGTGCATGTGTTCTTTTACCTCGATCCCCAAGTATAAATGATTGATGTGGAGAAGTTATGGGCAGGGTATGCCCCACCAGTACCGTTTCACAGCTGTTGCACTGTGAAAGTAAAACAGCTTGAAGAGGGCTAGTCTATTGTTTTATCAGAAGAAAAGTGAGAACATAAAAAATAAACATCAATCAAGCCACACACAACCTTTCTGTATATGTGCACACCGTAACAGTACCAAGCAGAGTTGGTAGAGTGTGTGTAATTAATTTTTCATGTGTAGTGTTAGCTGCCCTAACTGCCCAAAAGCTGTGGTCCCTGGTAACCTTGCTTTCTCCGGTAGTTCTGCTAGTTTATACTTAAATGGAAGAATACTCCAGGAAAAATTTATTTTCACAAGCCATATCCTAGAGAATCCAATTGAGTTAAATTGATAGGAAGTCAGAATAAGTCCTCAGAGGGTTTTTCTTTTATTCCACTAACGAAACGTGAATTCAGTACTTATATTCCATTTAACATTTATTAGATGGTAGTGACTCTTAAATTCTGTTTTATATCTTTGTCAGATTACACCAAGTTACCCCAATACTGAGTAGTTCTGTCCTCTGAATCAGTTTTGCATGGGATGAAGGAAGACTCTGAAAAACTTATTCTCACTGGTACAAAAAAAAAAAAAACAAACAAACAAACAAAAAAACCTACTATTTCTGTATTAAATGCTATAGAAACTTATTTGAGGGATGAAATTCAATGGCAATGGCCATGTTAGCTTTGGTAGATCAGGATGAAAATGAAGTTGAAGTTTCTGAAACATATCTCACATCAGTTCATATACACTATAGTTTGGCGATGTCAAATTCATGGTCATGATTTTCCAGTACAGACTTTTGGGAGTGTGCTTGTCACCTGAGTGTCTGTGCATGTCTCATGACCATCCTTCAGCCTCTCGGTGCCCAGCCTGAATTTGATCAAGCATGCTGGTGGTGGTGGTGGAGTTTAAAAGGAGTTCTGCTACAAACAGGAGGCCATGCTCAAGATCTTCATAACTGTGCAAATCCATCAGAGACATCTTTCATCCCTGAGTTGTCAGCATCATTGAGGATATCAAGAGCTTTACTTGCCATATTTTTTCACCTATGTAGAAGACTGATAAAATTGAGATACCAGTCCACTCCCTGCTGACAAGGTTGTGACTGTTGCAGAAATGCTGCCATGGAATTTTTTTGCAGAGTCTTTGAGATGCCATGGACACTGAGAAGTAGGCATGATGTTTGCATCTGCAGGGGTTATGGCCTCTTCCTCTTGCATCAGACTGTTAGTTTAAAGAGCAGCCTTCATTATACTCTGTGTACCTTTTAATAGCCCTACTCAGAAGTAGCAGAACTTCATCGGCTATCTAACCTCAACTTCAATTCAAGCAGAGAAATGTAACTGCAGACGATTTTAGCTAAATCTGATGATGATGATGATCATGTAACCATACAGGCAGCAGACATCCTTTCCTACCTCTGCCTCTGTGAGGGAAATGGGCTTAACTCCCATGAAAGAGAGCAAGTCTCGAACCTTTCTTACATGCTTATGTTGCCCAGGTGCAAAGCACATCCATAACTTATAATCCTTATGTCTGCAGACCCTCATGACCTCATTAAACTATATTTAAATAGATAATCTGAAATCTCTTGTTCCCAGATGTTTAAAGTGACCAATCACTTGCTGGATCAAAGATGAAAGGGAACTTGCCCCTCACATTATGGCCCCAGATTTCTTCCTCTGCTGTGAGCTTTGCGAGAGAAGAAGGGAGCAGCTGGAGACTGCTGCCAGTCGTGCCAGCTTCAAGCCCCAGCACCTCCTGGATGGAGGCTGCGGGAGCCATGGTAGCGCTGCTCAGACCATGGGCCATGCATGGGCCATGTATACTGAAGACTTGATGACTTCAAATATTTGCTTGTAGAAAGGGCTGATGTGGTCAGTTGCTCTGAGCTGACGGTTGCCATCTTGGGGCTTGAAATTCATGTGCTGTTTGTTTTGCATTCTAGATTACATTTGCATTGCTTTCCTTTTGTACTGTGACTGCCCCAAACAGTGTCCTGGGCGATGACCGTGCACTGACAGGACTGGCAGTAGATGTAGGTGGACTGTGCTAGAGACTCAGGGGCTTTCTAGCTCTTGGAGGAGATGCCGTAGCAGTGAAAGCATTGCTGCAGCCAGGCAGCCGGGGTGGGAAGTGGTGACGGGTCCCCAAAACTGCAGTAGCACGTGTAGTGCTCCTTGGCAGTGACCGTCCGAGGGTGAGCAGGTGTGACATGGCGCGGCAGCAACACAGGCAAACGTAGTGGCAGCAGATGCAGGAGGCCGTGTGATCTGCTGAGCTGTCTTTGAGAAAAAGTAATCATAAAGTTACAGCTGTGTTATTAAATATAAATAGGCTTAGATGGGAACCTGTTCAGCCGTCTTTTTACCTGAAATACTAAATGTATCAGAATATTAGCCATTGATACAAGCATTTTTTTTTCCAAAGTGACTATCGCGTTATTTACAGCTATCTTGCTCTGCTGAAGAACAGCAGCCAGGTAGTGAGAGCGTATCAAATCATAAATGTCCTAAAAAGACATCTTTTCTTCATAACCGTGGTAATTTCTACATTTTTATTTTAGCACAGGGAAAGAAGGAATGTAGACATACACCTGTGGTACCTTTCACTGTTATATGTAATGTTGCAGTGCAACAGCTGCACAGACTTTATTTCAGGAATACTTATAAATCTTTGACTGTAAAATAATAATATGCTGCAGCTGGCATAAACCAGTACTTTTCAACTTAGAAACCGAGTAAAACTATTTCAGCCAGGTGCATTAATAATAATTAAATCAATTAGGAGCTGTGGGACTGTGTATGTCCTGTCATTTTTTTATATCAAAGAAAATGAATGGTAAAGTTTATCTTAGTGTATTAAGGTATTTAAAAATAAACACTTATTTCCATGATATATTTTACCCAAATGGAAGAACCTCCTAATGAGATTAGTAGCATGTGGTTTAGCATGAAAATAAATGCTTATACAATCTTACTATGTCTGCGGATATGAGTCCAGTGTACATTTAGTCACTGGTACTGCAATATAGTAAGGATAGACAAAGAGTTTTGTTGTGAAAAAGATGCCTAGAAAAGCTTACTTTTATAGTTTCTGTTGTTGTTTAACTGCAAAACAATCCAAAAAGGAGATCATATCATTTGTCTGATTTAAAGCAAAGAGGAAAATGTTTTGTATAAGCTGGGCTAATGAATGTGAAAGGGAAAATAGTAAGTCATATTTATGTCTGATTTTATTTAAATTTGTATTTGAGATATTTTTAATGTTCAATAAAAAATGCAGATCATATACATTATATAATTTTGGCGATTGTTTAAAAAATGTAGTTGCAGCTCAGCTTGTGCTTTCAATGAAATAGTAGAATAAATCGAAATTAAAAAATAAACCTCAAAAAATTTATACTGGATTTTACACTCTATTTCTTAATGAAAGAAAGTGATTCTTGAAGCTTGAGAGTTAATAATTTCTTTGTTCACCAATTTTGCTTTGCAGAGATATATTGATAAAGGAAACAGAACATACACATGGACTGCTGTGAATGGCACTGATTACAGGTAACTGATTTCTCTTCTCTGGCTTCTTTTGTTTAATTTAAGACTCTTTTTGTTTATTTTGGTTAATATTTTTAGTGTTACATTTGCTATGCTAGCTAAGCCAAGAAGGGAATGAGCAAATCGGATCACCTTGCATTGAGGCTTGCAGGTTTTCCTGGGTTTGTTGAAACCTTTGCTGCTCAGGGTTGTTGCTCTGCCTCAGGACCAACCCTTGAGTCTTTCACCCAGCTGCTCAGAACTACCACTCCTGTATTTCAACAGGGAGAGAGGAGGAACATGTTGGGAATCTTAGTTTGTCCCCTACTTTCTATATCACAGTATGTATATTTTTTTTAATTTACACTTTCTCTTAGATCCCTCCTCTGAAATTTGTATCTAATTGTGGTTAGTTTTTAACTAACTAGCACTGGTATTGCCTTGTATGTAAAAATCATACCGTGAATGGAAGCAAGATAAGCAAGATCAAAAGAAGTAATGGTGAAAGGCATTCACCACTTGAATATGGTATTGCAGTGTATATTATTTTGAACTTTTTTTTTAACCACACAAGTCTGTGATAGCAGAGGGAAAGTGGTAGCTTGATATCGACCAGAAAAAGTAAAGGTTTACCAAGTCCCAGAAAAGTTAAGCTCCACCAGCTTAAAACTAAGCATCCCTAGATGGTAGTAAAATTGAGTCTACTTTCTGTGTCTTCAGTGTCCAATGTAGGTTGCAGGACCTTGCAATTCTGTGCATAGTGTCATTAAAAAGGTCACTGTAGGTGTAATGCAGAATTGAAAACACAGATTTTTATTGCTATACATATACAGTGTTTTGGAGAAGTAATATTTTTGTTGTAGTTGTCACAATAGTCGTCAGTCACACTGGCTTCTCTTTGCCACTGTGCATTGTACGGACATACAGCCAGTGAGAGTGCAAACATTAATTTGTATGCAAAACCAAATGAAATTAGTTTTAGCAAGTGAATGTAAAGGTATGACTTTAAATTTTATTTAGAGTCTCATTTTTCTTCTGAATTGCTTCTGTCTTTACATTCAGTAAGAAAATAAGTTTATTTTTTTAATCATAGAATGCCGTCGTTGGTAAATCAGTAAAGAAACACGTTCAGTTTATGACTTCTTAGTTCTTACTAAGCTTCCTGGCATGAGCTACAGCAGTAAATCCATTAAGTCACATTGCAGCAAGCCCATTAAATATAAAATTATAGATTTTAATCAGTAATTTCTGTTAGCAATGACTGTTAATGACAGGTAAATTGTTACTGATTTCCTCAGAGGAGAATTGGTAGAAAGCTATCACTAAATATTCAATAATCTCACGTTCTGTTTAAATGGCAATTGTATTGTTAAAGGTCATCTCCTTTCTGGCCCGGTTGTGCAACTTGTTTTAATGTTAACTCCTGTAGCTATCCGTTAGAACCCACTGCAGTTCTATATTCATGAAAACTGAGTGCAAATATTAAGGCTGCGATGTGGGAGATGATGATACATCTCTGATGATGATTTGTACCTGCTGCCCTTCACATACCTTTTTAGAGCTAACCTTTCATACATGTGTATTGAATTTAGTGAAAAGAAGCCCTGTAATTACTAAATGCATTTATATGTAAACTAAAAGGAGTTACATTGTAAACACATTGCAAATCTTAAAATGTTGTTATACGGTGATTTTCAAGGGTTGTTAGTGGTGACTGCATCATTCAGGAAAACATTTTGCTTCTTGAAGGTAATGTGAATTCAAGTACTGTAAGATATATTTTATAATATATACCAGTAGCTGTCTTATTGTAACAGGACAATCAGTCATCATATGCTGCTCACACATCAGTACAGTTCTATATACTGTTTTTTAGTTAATGACCATTTTGACATGCATTACATTGTGACACCAAGTGTGATGAAGATAAAGAATTCTCGCAGTCTGCTGTTTGGAATAATAAGTCCATAAAGGAAATTCCTTGCTTTCCAATAAAGAAGTGCATTTATGCCTAAGTGCATAAATAGGAATGAAAATAAACACTGGGGACTTCAAGACTGGTATGAATCTACTTTATCTATTAAAAAATAGGGAGCTAGTGTGTCACTATATGACTATCTCATCTCACAAATGATCCAACTTCCAAAGTTGTTAACTCCTTTCAAAGCACATAAAAGCTGAAATTAGAAAACTACTTCAAAAAGCAGAAGGCTTCTCCATTAAATTGTTTTTCTTCATTTTTTGTTTATGCGTGTCTCGTTTCTATTTCAGTTTGGCACTGGTGTTACCATCATACAGCTTTTATTATATTAAAGCCAAAATAGAAGAACCAATAACTCAAGCCAGATGTAAGTACTACGAAGGTTGTCTGGTTTTGTTGAGTACTGCCAAGGCTCAGATTTACTTAAAAATGCAATGTTTAAAATTCATAAAATTTGTAGAATTCACTAATGTTATCATGATGTACCCAAAATCTGCAGCAATGATTCTATTCCATTTTAACATCCAAGGTACAAGAAATATTCTACTTAGCTAGAATATGTGCAGGTACCCCGGTTTCACTGGCAACCCCTTCCCCCTTGCTATGTACCTGTAGAATCATTGCTTTGTGTATCCTCTGTTGCTGTCATTTTAAGGGTCTGGTTCCTAATGTTGTTATTCTACTAGCTAAATAGGAATAAAGATTTGGACAATAGTAGCAAAGCGTCTTCTGTTATTTTTGCAGCAGTTACAGTGCCACATCTAGCAAATTACCTGAGGACCTTTAGAAATCTTTAAATGAGAAAGTACTGTTTGGTTTGGCTTGCACCTGCTTTTTTATTTGCATTTTACAAATAGTCTTAGTGGATGTTTGCAATGTATTTTTGGATTAGACTAATTTCAAGCCATTTACAGATTCTGGAGAGATATGAGAAATGATACTTGTGAGTATGTGAAAGCTTTTTGTTTATTAAATACAGTTTAACTGTAATCTGGATAGACAAAATAGAACCCATCACATCCTTTTAACTTTATCCAAGGTTTACAATAAACTTGACCAAATATGTAGATAAGTACAAAGTTAGAAAAGCATTATCAAGCTCATTGACAGGCTCTTAGTTTAGAGAAAACTTGATTAGCCGTAAGTCACCATCCTCTTCCTTCACCTCTTGGATATGAGACAGAATATGGCAAAGTTTTCCTAAAAAGTGAATTTGTGTTGTTTATTTTGTAACCTTGTCAAATAGTGAGTACCTTAAAATTAAAATTTTAGTGAGTAGATATGGTTCTCTTTATGGATTAGATCATCTAGTTTTGCACTTATGTCAATATAACCTGCAAAACAGACCCTTGAAATAGCCACAGAAGGTACTTTAGAGATAAGTGGCAAGGACATATTCTTCGGTCTTCAAAGATGTTTGTCTTTTTTCCAGACTACAGCTGTACATAAATTGAACCTTTGATCTATCTATGCACAATATTTTTATTCAAGGGGCTGTTTGAATAAAATATTGGTTTGTGACCCCTTTTGCTTTACCCTGTTTTTTTCTGTTTCCCTGCTTTCTCTTTCTGATGGATAGTGGCAATCAAAAAGGGCAAGTATATTCTTGTTGCTCAATTTCCTTCTGTTTACTACAGTTGATATTTTTTCACTTATATTTCTATTCCTACTGGACATTCTCCTCTGTGTTCGTCGTCTCAGGATTTCTCCCATTATCATTGGGTACCATAGCAATAGAAAGGAGGGGGGAGGAAGATATAAAGCGCTTTTCTGTTTTCATGCACATTTCAGTATGTGGCTAATCTCTAATCCTTGTTGTCTGGTCCTATCATCTGGTGTTCGGTGACACCATCTTTTTAAAGCCTTTTCTTCAGTAGCATTTAAAGTGATTTTTATAAAGTTGAGTTTGTAAAACCAGTTGCTGAAAATACTGTAAACAACAATTTACCATTGTGTTCTAACTGCTCAGTGTCCCAAATATTTCTTTGTATCAGACTGCAATTCTAATGAAAATGTGCCACGCATTTTCATGTTTTCATATTAATTAAATGTCATGTCTAACTAAATTGTTACAAAACATTATTATTGCCAGATGTATTGTATATAATAATCAAGTAATTTCTTCCCACACTCTGAAATACTGACAACTATAGAGTATAGTAGTAGTAAAGTAGTCTAAAATAAACATTTCTTTCTATGGATGCATGCAAAAGTCAAATAATTCAAGGAAAAAAACGATGACAGCCCAGTTTTCTGACGTTTTCTCTTCGTCTTTTTAGATTCGGAAACGCTGAAGCTTGATCATTTTGATGAAGCCGGCTATACGTTTATAGCACCAAGGTTGGTCAATGTGCCAGTAGTAAGCATTATTTCATCAGTAAATAGGAAATCTGGTCAGGTTAAAGATATTTAGAAAACATAGAATCATAGAATCAGTAAAGTTGGAAAAGACCTCTGGAGATCATGGACTTGACCAATAAAATTTAATTTTGATAAAAGAAATACTAAGTAAAAAAGCAATGATTAAACTCATGTTTTCTAAGACCAATCCTTTTTTCTTGCTAGAGTGCAAATAGCATCTTCAGACTCTGATTTATTTTTATATCAGTCAGAGGGATCTGTAAAACCTGACTTGTCGTGGTCTTCTGATATTTTTAATAGATATCTTATACATCTCTGTTCTTATATATCTCTGTTCATTTTTTGTGGCTGTGATTTTTAAGATTTTATTGCTTAGCTTCTCATACCATAATACCTACCTCTTCAGATTCACTGAGTCATTGAAAATTGATTATGTGTAATATTTATATAAGTTTTCTTGTTGATTTGTGCAGTCCTGATTGTCCTTGTAAATGCATGTTTCTTAAGGGAAACATACTAGGATGAATAGTTCTGAAAAATTAAATTCCTTTGAAAGATAGGATAAATAGTGGAAGTGCTGTACCTTCAGGATTAATCTAGAATTATTCCTGTTTATTATATTACAAATTTCTGTATCCTACTAAATTTATACTCTCTTTAGATTGATTTGTAGTTAAGACATATTACTCTAGCTTCAAATGTATTCTTAGCCTAACCATTTAATTTAATTTCTCTGAAGCTCTGAAGTTACTGATAGCCAGTTTTCTCAGTTAATGGCCACCAAGTTACTAATTGTTAAAGTGACTAAAGCCTGTTTGATATGGAGCTCTGTAGAAACGTGGATGTTGGTATAGTACGGCAAATTCTGCCTATACTCTTTCAGGACCCTAACAGAGTAAGTAAAGAGTAGTAAGATAGCTTGTTCATACGAAATACTTGGAAAGACTTCTTTTGTTCATAAAGTTAATGTAGTTTATAGAGTTTGTTTAAAAAGAGAGCTATCCTCTTTATTGCTGAACGAATACTCAGCATCAATGTTGTGTCCTTCCAATTGATTATACTCTACATGTTTCAATTAGAATTGAGCATGTTTAATCCCACCCAACATCCAACATTTGCCTTCAAAATGCCCAGTGACTATTATAAAGCATGCTTGTATACAATGAATTGCCCAATGGTATATTACTTCATTATATTACGCTATGTAAATGACAGTAGTTTACTATTTATCTGTTTTACATATTAAAAAAGAGTGTATATGGTATGTACCATATTAAAACTGTCCTTAAGAATTCTCAGAGGGTAAGATCTCATCCCATAAATCCAATTCTAGCTCAGCAGTGAGTGACTATCTCTCTGACAGCATTCTACATATTTTACTACCAATCTGCCATAGAGCTGGTAAGGTTGGAAGGGCCCTCTGGAGATCATCTAGTCCAACCCTCAAACAAGGGGCCCATACAGGAATTGAACCCATGACCTTGGCATTATTAGCACCATGCTGTAACCAACTGAGCTAGACCAGCCCATTTCCTAAGCAGTCTAACATAGTAGGAGTTTAAATTCACTAGGCATTTCCTCGTTGAGTTTACAGACTCTATTGGGCCCTAACTTTATAGTCTACACAGTCCAGACAACTTTTCAGAGGAATAAGAGCTTTATCTCATATACGAAGTTCTCCTGTAATTAGGTTTAGGCAGACATTTGAATTCTATTTCCTGTAGATGCTTGAAATATTATTAGATGTAGTCTGAAGTAGGGCCAAAGTTACATCAACCATGGGTATTGCAGTAGGGCAAACCACCCTTCACAAAACATGCTAATTGGAGTACCTGACCTGTGTTTAAATTTTAGATAATTACTATAACTAATGCTGCTAAAGCAATTGCCTGAATTCTGTTAACAGGCAGAGAGAGGTTCTATCCTAAAAGGAGGCATTTTAAGTCATCTAGGTAGTCATTAACATTGAGAGCAAAGTGGATGGGCTTGGTCTTCCTCTCTGAGATAGATCTCCAAGGACTGGAGCATTGGACTGGGCTCCGTAGTTCACTGAACGCATCTGTCCACATTCAGAGAGCAGCATCTGAACCTCATTCTGTCCAGTCGTGACCAGTCAATCCTAAGTTAGTTTGGTCCTCTCTTGTGCTGACCTTATAGAGATGCCCATGGTGACTATTGTCAGCGGTCTGGGTACAACCTTGAACCACTGTTTGCTAGTTACTGAGTGAGTTTTCCAACCAGTGAAACAACATATAAACTACGGATGTCACCACTGCTTCATCAGGCAGATTATTCTCAAATAAAATGACAGACATGGGATAAAAGTACCTGTGATATCCTGTGCCGTCAGTGATAGACATGGTAGAACTTCTGTTAGGACTTCTGTAGGCTGGATAACTTTTGGAAATCACCAATGATGTTGCCAATCAGTGGAGATGGCTAACATGGTACCCCTTTCAGGGTCTGTGATAGTTGGGTTGAATATCCCTCTGCAGAACTGTGGAAGAACTTTTCTCTGATTCTTTGGTTAGGCTCCCACAGTCCTGCTTGAACTTTGGAATATCTGAGCTTCAGTAGCATATCAAAGCTGACAAGACTATTTTGTTATTTTTCAGAGAATACTGTAATGATGTGAAAAAATCAGAAAACAACACTGAATTTCTATTAAATTTTAATGAATTTATTGATAGAAATACTCCAAGCAGCCCTTCATGTAAGTATTCTTCTTGATTCACTGAAATTATATTCACTGAAATTATACCTTTAGGAAAATACTTACTTGTAAGTGAGATAATCAAAGTCCAAGTCTATGTTTTGGAGTTTTATCTTTACTGATTTTTTTAAATAAAATTACATGTAACAATGTAACATATTGCTACTCAAGGTTGAGATTCTAAAATTCTAAAAAAAAAAAAAAAATCTCAAATTAGTTTGTAGCATTCTGGGTTAATTTAGAAATAATTGCAGGTTATTTTACCTACAATGCCAGTTGGTTTTCCTACACTCCAAAAATTTTTGAAAATGTAGTTTTTTTTCTTGAGCAAAGCAGCCAAAGTAAGTCTCAAGAAGACTTTAAGATCTCTTAAGAAAACCTTCTGTGTGATTTCCTGTCAGTTTTTGTAACTAAAATAACTAAATAAAATAACCCCAAAACCCAATAATCAAATAAAAGATAAAAAAAATCTATTAGTGGTTCGCAAATTGTTTAAAGTGATATCGCTTGGACTTGAGTAGTTTGAGATCGCAGCTGGATGTAACTGCTGCAGTGGAGAGCTCTGGGGTGGTGCTCAGGTATTGAAATTGGGGCCTAAACTCTCCTTACAGTGAATGAGGAAAGCTAGGCATTTGAACAAGCCATCCGTTAATGTGCTGTTCTCCTGAAGCACTCAGTGTCTGGATTTATTTATTTATATATGTCTCTCTGACTAGCGTTATTAATCACTTTTAAACAATTAGATTTTTTTTCTTTACTTTCCCAAGGCTTTTTGACATGTTGCTCTTAGGAACCACTGATAACTTGAGAGGGAGACCAGGCCTTCTTGTGTAGTACTTTTCATCTAGAAAAAAATATCATAAGGATGTCTTTGCTAGACCATATAACCAAAGGGGTATATACTTAGATATGCAATCTTACAGTGAAAGTGTCTTATAAGGCTATTCTTGATTGGTTTTGATAAATTGATAAATCATTGATAAGTCAGTGATTGAAATTTTATTGAGTTCCTTGGCTCAATCTTGGAAGTGAAAGCATTCATTTCAAATGACTGATTAATACATGAAAATTCTAGCTTGATATTCAGCTCCAGTTTTATAAATTAGTTTGGAAGACATATTTAATGATAATGTAGTGTACAGCGTGGCTTAGTAAGTAATTATGCCCAAAATACCAATTTTTTGTTAGGTTTCATTTTGTAATTTACAATAAAATTCCCATTTTTCCTTTCTTTTTCTCTGATAATTCTAAATTATTTAAAATGCTCTCCTGAAAAGGTGAACAAACAATATTGATGGAAGGAAGCAGTGGCTATGGAAATTATCCTTGGCTAAAAAGGCTTTTCACAGGGAATAATTAACATAGTCCCTAAATTGAAATGATATATATATAATATATAAATGTAATGACTGTTATTTTTTTGACTCATCTCATCTAACCTTAGCCACCTATTAGCCAAGAAGTCTAAGTTAGTCATGTCAGCTACCTCTGGAGATACTAAGAGCAATGCACCCTACATGTCTTAGACATCTGCGTTATGTAAGGAAGTATCATTTTCAGGAGGTACATGCAATACAAGGAGATCCTGAACCAAAGGCACAGCTAACAAAATATTGTGTGTCCGGATTAGCAGAGATAAACATCACTCTGAGAGACATGTATTGATATTTATATTTGGATAGAGTTTCCATTAAATTTCTAGGAAAATGTAGCTGCAGCAAGGCCCTCCAAATCTGATCTGTGAGATAATTAGCAGAGTTTTGTCATTTGCTTCAGCTGAAGAAATATTTGTAAATCAGTACCCTGAACTTAGGTTTCATATTGTACCATGGCAGTGTGCAAGTGAATGGCCAGGTGGATCTGGGGCCTTAGATACAATTTAACATGCTGACCCAGCTGAATAATGTGTAGATCTTAATTAGAATTAAATTAGCATACAAAACAGTGCCTTATCTGGGAGTTCAGAGCTCATAGCTCTATATATGGCATGCTTAAGCATTCAGGTTTCAGCTGATTTTATCAAAAAGCATTTTTACTAAGGCTTGCAAAACATTTTAACACCGTGATAAAATCGATATTAAGGTATATTTCTTCAGTTGACCATTCCAAGAACTTTCTCATGCAAAGTGGTACTGAGAAGGATGATTGAGAAACACTGACCTCAAACTTCCTGTTCAAAGTTACTTAAAAAGAACATACCTATCTAAGTTACTTACTCAAAATTCATTTATTTCTATGTGCCCATTTTTGGATAGAAGATAATATATTTTTGGGCTTGGAATTTCATTTTAACAATTTAATAAAACTCAATGTTGCATGGTCTCAGATGAGTGTCTTAACTCTTTTGCTAGGTAATACTGATATGGTCATTAGAGTTTTGCTGGATGCAGGATTTACAAATGAACTTGCCCAAAATTACTGGAGTAAGCTGTCTTTGTAAGTATTAATTTCATTGGCTGTGATTTTTTTTAAGAATTTCATACTTTGAAAAACAAATTTCCATTGATTTGCTAATAAAGCAATAAATGTGTGTATACATAGATATATGATGCATATTAAATGTTGACACAAGATAGGTATTTAATTCATAATTATGTACTTAAATGGCATCTCTTTATACGGGAACTTGCAAGAATTTCTGTTAGTTTTCATTTTAAACCTTATTTTTGTTTATAGTGATGGAGTTGTTGCACAATTTGTTGTTACGGATGGTGGAATTACTAGAGTGTTCCCCAAAAGGTAAGAATTTATTATAAATAATATAATATGAAGATGAATTTTGAAACTTCTAAGGGTGCAATGTTAAATGGTTGTGGCCTGTATAGCTAGAATAACTGGGAATCACAAGGCACTTTCACAGAAACTCTTTTCCTTTCTGTCATATTCTCCCATGTGTTACAGAGGAGTACTACTACATCAGAAACGCTACCTATGTCATAGGAGTGACATGGTTTTATTTTGGTTATGAAATTCTCCCCACCGGTTTACCAGCCTGCCATATAAACCCTTACAGATTAGATGCTTATGGACTGCAGTTCAGTAGCATGCTATGTGAATGCAAATATATATTTGTGCAGAGAAGTCTCTGGCATCACTTCTGAAAATCCTTCCCCCGATGGTGCGTAGTGTAGCATCAACTGTGAATTCTAGCTAGCTACGAATTTTTAAGACTGTTGGAGTTGCTATGTTTAAATATATGTAATATATAATATATATATATATAAAATATATAGAGAGAGAGGTTGTAGTAAGAACGTGGCAAAGGAAATGTTAGTGACGTAATTTAATGTATGAGATACCTGTAGTTAGAAAATGCTGCTGCTGGTGGTGTGGTTGGTGTATATGTACCAGTTTATCCATATCCAAAGCAGGCCATTGTAATCCAAGTTTCTCATCAGCGTAGAGTGAGTAGCAGTAAAAGAGAGCCCTTCTGGGAGGAGTGGGGCCGCGCTACCTCCTCGTGGCTCCCAAGCGGGCCTTTGCCTAGCAGGCTGCAGAACCACATACCCTAGGGCAGCAGATGATTTTATTTAGATTAAGAGACTTCAAGAGACAAAATGTGTCATTAAAAAAAATGTATCATTACCAGAGAATGGAAAGGAGATTGTGAAAGAGTTCATATTATCAGCTGAACACTAGCTTCAGTGACTGGAAATAGTGAGAGCACCAGCACTGACATACTGATGTATGGTAAATTTATCTATTTTCTTAGGTTATTTTGTATGTCTCACGAAAATGAAGGATTCACAATGTACTTTTCTCCCCAAATCAGTTTATTTTTTGTTGTTTTTAATGGTATAAAATCTTTTTGGATGAAAATTTATTTAAAAATAGTATGTGGTATAAAGGATTATTTATATTTTATTCTAAGTAACAGTAATTTTCCAGTTATATTTGTCTAAACATATCTGAAAATGGTGAGACATGGTCCATGTTGTTCCAAGTATATAATTTTATTTTTTTTCCACAGTTTTACTACTTATACCTGGCTATTAAATCAATGAAAGCTGAGATTTTTACAAAGTGTAGGCATCTAAACATCATCTGAGGACTATTATAAATGAATCTCATATTTTTTCCAGTTGCGAAACATAAATACCTTGTGCAGCACCATTTAAATGAGAAGCTAACTATGTTTTTTTTAATTACATTTTTTTCATACGTAGGGCAGGAGAAGATTGGTTGGAAAATGCTGAAACTTATGAAGTCAGCTTCTATAAACGGAGCTTAGATAATGACAACTATATTTTCACGGCTCCGTACTACAACAGTAAGTCATCATTGTTTTGAAATTTTCACAGCTGGTTGGTCCAATATAAGTAAATTTGTGGCAGTTTTCCTTGCCAGTTAAGCTCACTGAGCAAGGCTGCAGGGTTATAAAGTGTGACACTTTGTAAGAAAAACAAACCTGGGGCATCAACTCTTGTTAAAGAAGAAAGTACTTAGAAGGGCACTAAACAAGGGAAGTAATATTTTGTCATCCACTCTGATGTCCCTATATGCTCAGAATTAGCAAAGCCCAGAAGATTTGCAGAGTTTTCATTTATTGTGCTGGCCTGCAAAATCCTTGAGTTCAAAGCAGGCAAAATATATGACACCTTTTGAAAGCTTGGCTTGAGAGTTGAGTTTATTTGTACTTACGTTAACCAAAGCCAATAAAAAAATGGTTTGCATGAGCTCCCGCAAGGTGAAATTCCAGCAAGCAGCAGGGAATGAGAATAGGCAACCTGTTTTCCAAACACATTTATTTTTATTTATGTTAAAGGGAGAAAGCTGATAGAGTTCAGGTACTTTTGTGTTTGATTTAAGGTAGAGATACTGAAACTTAATGTATAGATAAGGAAACGTAAGGAAACTAATGGTATTATGTAAGAAATAGTATCCCTCTGTGAAGCACCTTGGCCTTTATCTGTTACGTCATAATGGAAAATAATTCCTCTTTTTGGGCAGTTTACATTTTGTTAACCCGTAAATATGAAGGAAGAGACTAAGGCAGGAGGTGGAGATCCAAATCATCAACATCTTTGAAAAAGAAATACATGAAACTGAAATAAAATCTGGCCAAAATAAATTTCAGGTTGCAGGTGGTAGAATCAGGCTATGGATTGTGTATTGTGAGTAGAACAAGCAGGGGGATTGCCTCTGGAGGTGTGAGACTGAGTTCTTCCCTTTGATCATAGCTAAAGTCTGCTTAGGATCAGGCTTAAACGAGGAGCTGAGGCTGTACTAGGCAAGGAGTGATCTTGAGTAGCCAAGATCCAAGGATAGAGAGCAATCCTGCAGGTATGGAATTAAAGGGTGGGTATCTGGGGGAGAGAAGGAGACTGATCTTCTGGAGAGCAGCTCTGCAGAGAAGGACCTGGGAGTGCTGGTGGATGACAGGCTGACCATGAGCCAGCAATGTGGCCTTGTGGCCAGGAAGGCCAATGGTCTGCTGGGGTGCATTGGGAAGAGTGTTGTCAGCAGGTCGAGGGAGATGATCCTGCCCCTCTGCTCAGCCCTGGGGAGGCCTCGAGTACTGTGTCCAGTTCTGGGCTCCCCACTACAAGAGAGACCTGGAGCTACTGGAGAGAGTCCAGCGCAGGGCTACAAAGATGATCAGAGGGCTGGAGCACCTGCCCTATGAGGAACGGCTGCGAGAGCTGGGCCTGTTCAGCCTGGGGAAGAGAAGACTGAGGGGGGGTCTGATCAATGTGTCAAGAAGGGAGGGTGTCAAGGGGACGGGGACAAACTCTTTTCAGTTGTCCCATGTGACAGGACAAGAGGCAATGGGCAGAAATTGAAGCACAGGAAGTTCTGCCTGACCGTGAGGGGGAATTTCTTCCCTGTGAGAGTGATGGAGCCCTGGCACAGGTTGCCCAGAGAGGTTGTGGAGTCTCCTTCTCTGGAGATCTTCAAGGCCTGCCTGGATGCAACCCTGTCTAACATGCTGTAGGTGTTGATCTCCAGAGGTCCCTTCCAACCTTACTGATTCTATGATTCTATGAACAGTGGTTTCCATAGATGTTTCAGCAGAATTATTTTGAAAGGAAAGGAAAGAAAATCACACAGAGGGAGAACAGCTCCGTGTAACCTTTGCTTTTGAATTCTATTTCCAGTCAGTGTTATTTGCCAAAAATGGTTTCTCTGCCCTACTATGAGACTTAAAACCTATATATGCATGATCATAAATGGATTAGCCAGAAGAGGCTCATTACTGATCTGAGCAGAATTAACCTTACTAAGCTCCTCTAAAAGCAGATGCTAACACAAATGACTTAGTCCTCTCTTAAAACACATGGGATCTGTTCTTGCTGTTATTACATATTTATTTATTACTTTTTTTTATCAATTAAATATTAACAATGTAATTAAATAAATTCCCTGAAGCCCTTGTTGTTCCTCAAAGAGTTTCAGGGAATGTGCTTTTAACTTGCCTTTTCCTACTAAGTAGTGCTGAAAACAGGCTGAAGTCTGTCAAAGTAGTAATTGTCAGCTGGTGAGTGGTGTCAGTGTGCTCTGTATTGAAAATTACCCAGACCCCAGCATGATAAAATCTTTGGCACCGATCCTGTTTTTAATAGGGCTGCTCACATGTGAAGTTTTTCATGGCGATGCTTGCGGAAAAAAGGCTACACTCGGTATATTAAGCAGTGTAACCATGTCCAAAAACTGAATGAAGAAAAGTAAACAAAATTATTCCTCTTAGTCATCCAGATGTTAGTTATCTGAGCTATTACAGGTGATAAATGTGAAGTACAGTTGGGCCAGTGTTTTCAAATAAAGATTTTGGGGAGTGATAGCCAGTATTTGAATAATCATTAATTTCAATTTCTGAGAAAAAGGCTTTTATATCATGCTAACCTCTTTTTCTTTTTCTCCTTCTTTCTCTACTCTCAGAAAGCGGTGCCAATAGCTATGAAACAGGGATTATGGTAAGCAAGGCTGTGGAAATAACAATTAATGGGAAACTTCTAAAACCTGCAGGTAAGATAGAATGGTGCTGAAATGCTAAAAACAGGTGTTGTTTTGTTCTTGCTCCACAGTGGAGTCAGTTAGAAATTTAACTGAGATTTCAAAAGAGCTTCAGTTTATGTAACACTCTATTCTCTGAGACTATTCTGTTTTTATTAGTGAAAATCCAGCCAAATATCTAGCAGTGTTGCAGTAAGAATACTTAATTAGTCTCATGAAGGGTCTTGGTGGCCAGGTAACAGAGCAAAACTAATTTTATTATTTTTCCAGTTTAAGAAGTTATGTTTATTATATAATTTTCTCCTTTTTTAGGATTCTACAGTTTCTTTTTTTTTTTTTTTTTTCATTTTACTAAAAAAAGACTTTTATGTATCTCTTGTTAGTTGTTGGAATAAAAATTGATGCAACCAGCTGGATGGAAAATTTCACAAAAACCACAATCAAAAGCCTGGTAAGGAATTGACCAAGTCTTTTTTTGAAATTTATTTTCATCTCTCAAACTCAGATGCAAATAGGTCTAGCAGCTCTTTGTGCCAGAGTTTCACTGATGTGTAGTTGCCAAGTAGTTGTGGGATTTAAATTATCCAAATGCACAAAAAAAAATCTATGTTGAAACAGGCTGTATTTTTTATGTCTTGCCTTCATAATTATAGCACATGGAGAAAGACAAAGAAAAATGACATATTCTAGCCAGCAGGCTCACTGTTCAGATCATGCTGTAACAGTGAATAAAATCTGCAGAAGAAATGTTTCAAAAACTGAAGAAAATAAATCTATTTTTCTTTAATATGGGTGATATACAAGCAGTGACTAGTAAGGATTTATACTGCAAGCAATATCACAGCATTTTAGTAGAACTTAAGTAGATGCTTAACCCTTTCATTCCTTAAATATAAAGTTTAGGTGGAAATGGGAAGGAGAAAAAGAAGGAAGGAAAAACTAAGGAATTATTTAGTACCTTTGGAAAGGAGAAGCACCAAATGGTGATTATGGGACGGTTGGATGGGGCACTGTTGCTCAGTTTCTTACATGCTAATGGAGTCGATACCCTTGTCTGGCCGATTCAGGGATCAGAGCTGGGTATGAGCTGGTGAGCCAAGTGCATCAACTGCAGTGTCAGAGCACCTAAGGGAAAAAAAAAACCCTCTCTGAGGGTTTTCTCGGAATTAATTTGGGATGAGCTACTGCAGAAATATTTGGTAGTTGTCACTGAGAAATGCAGTTTCGTTTGAAACATTTTTGTGAAAATTACTGTGCTTCTATTTTTTAGTGCAATAGTGAAATCTGTGGCTGTGAAAGAAACAGTATGGTAAGTGTATGTTTAGCTTATAAATATCTGGTGGATAATGAAAATTCACTCCTGTTCTATCTAGTCGTATCTAAGGCCACTATTCTATCATGATATTTTCTGAGGTTTAAAATCAGAAATGATTTTATAAAAAAAAAATGTTAGTCATTTATGTCTTGAGGAAAATGAAGATTAGGAGGGGAAGGAATAAAAGAGGGAGCAAAAGTCAGATGGAGTGGTTGTTGCAAAAGTCATTGCAATGATGTTACGAGAACCACAGAGAAGAAAAAGAACAATATAAAGGGTAGGAGAAATAGAGAATGATGTAGATAAAAAAAAAAGTGAGAAAGGATAATGATAATTTTCAAAGCAAGAGGTGAATCATGAGGAAAGAACATGATTAAAAAAATAAGTTCTGAGAGGAAAAAAAAAATCCTAAGAGTATCTTAGAGAAAGATAAATGCAAACTAAAAAGCACCAGAGTACCTGTTGTACCCTTCAACAGTCATTAGTCATCTTTCTGTCTTCTGTTTCCTGCTGGTTCAGGAACCAGTCCCAGCTGATGCTGCTGGGATCCCATAGCTCTGCTAGCACTCAAGAGAGTAGGGCTTGGAGAGCTGTCACAGTATCAGTTTCTGCCATGTGCTTAAAAGCTTTCTCTGCTCAGGTCTCCTTTTTTTTAGTTTGAATATTAAATGCAGGAGTTACAGCAAAATAGTATGTACATGGCCTCACTAGTATCTCCGTGGTCTCTGCCTACCAGTATCTCCTGCAAAGTGCAAAGTGTAAGTGACCAGTGGGCTTCCTGTTCCTGCACCTGACACCCAGCAGAAACCCACTGCAGACCTGGGCAAAGTTGGCATATACAGAAATGTGAAAATAATAATGAATAGCAAGTAGAGAGTCTTCCTTTAGGCCTTCTGCCCTGAAAAGCTGCAAATGGAAAAGGTCTTTAAGCATGGCTGAAAGCACACCAGAAGTTTCAGTCCATTATTATGAGTTAAGACTCAATGTTGTATGGTTTAGTAAGGATATTGCACTCTTAGAGCTAACAAAGACTTTACAAAATAGCTTTTGTGAAATTAAGCCGTAATTAAGCCTTTGATCTGGACAAACTTCTATAATACTGATAATTATTATTATAATTTAATACTGGCCCATAGCAATGGATTTGTCATTTAGCCTGAGCCACATAGATTTGAAGATACTTCTGAAGTGTTGAATAAACAAGAGTTTCTCACCAATGTGTTGCCTTTATGAATCCTTGCTGCAAAACATGTTTTTTTTACTTTCTTACAATAGCATGTGGACTGTGTTATCCTTGATGATGGTGGATTTCTTTTGATGTCAAATCGAGATGAATATAGCCAACAGGTATGTATATTTTTTTAAGTGCAGTAGGACATGAAACACAACAGGGATTTGTTTTACAACAAAAAGTAGCATATCACTCTCAGCTTGTCCTAAGAATAGATATTTCATTTATATATATTGTACTCATCAAAATTTGGAACAATGGGTCAGAGATTGGAAAAAACATGTCTGAAACATAAAAAAAAAAAAAAAATCCCATTGATATGGGTGATAATATGCCAGTGCTCAAGTCTGGTCTTCAGCTCTGTTGCAGGACAGATTTAAGTGTAGGCTTGGGCCAGCTGTCATGTAATTTAAAGGATTTTAATCTCTATCCCCAGCTATTGGAAGAGAAATGATCAGAGAGACAAACAGATAATACAGGCAGGGAAACAGATATACAGACAGCACAACTGAATGAGTTTCCTTAGAAAAAGAATTAGTAAAAAAATTTCAGAGTTAACTTTTTTTATGTAGACGTATAAGAAGAATATTCAGAAGTGCCTTAACTTATTTCCTTGTACCTTCTCACTTCAGATTGGAAGATTCTTTGGTGAAATTGACCCTGGCCTGATGCGAAACCTGATTAACATGTCCTTGTATGCCTTTAACAAGTCTTACGACTATCAGTCTGTCTGTGATCCAGAAGAAGAACCAAAACAAGGAGCTGGACTTCGTTCTGCTTACGTGGTCAGTAGTCCCTTGTGAGGTTAATGACAATCCCTGATAAGGGTGCAGGTGTCTATGTCAATGACATAATCTTTGTTCTTTTTTCCCAGCCTACAATAACAGATATTTTGCATTTAGGATGGTGGGCTTCAGCAGCTGCCTGGTAAGTGTTTAGGAAATCTATATATCAAAACTATAATTATTCAGTAGATGGAGACTGCTTTAGTCTTTCTTTTAAATTTTAAAACTTAGCTGAACCCTAGTTTGTGCAGCTAGTTACGTTCTCAAACTTTTCTGAAAGTTCAGTATTCAGTCTACTATCAAATTCTAAACTCTTCTTGCCAGGTTTTGTAATTGTGTGCTCTGACGCTTCAGGAAGTAAGTTGGGCTGATATATTTGTCCAAGTCTTCTCGACTGGTGTGAAGGCTCAGATGAAATTATTCTATTCAGAAGTATTGGTTCTCTATTTCAGAATTATTTTCTTTCCTCTTTTCTAGTAAGAAATCTTAAGAAAATCAGTTTTTGCTTTTCAGTGAATATCATTTTATCTGAATACATTCAGGCTATAGCAAAATGTAAAGAATGCTGGATACATTTTTTGGTTACACATTTAGTTAAAGGTTCCCATGTAAATTATTAGCTGATTCTTTGAAACAAAATGTGAAAAGCACCGCTGAACTATTTTAAGGAAGCAAACATATATAAAGCAATATATTATGAAGTTTCCCCTTTTGCTTTGCTCAGAAAAGCTTTAATATATTAAAAAGGGGCTTTGTATAATTCTCTAGTAATAGGTACTAATGTTTGCTATATATTTATGAAGAAAGCATGGTGATATATTTAAATTATTCTGATATTTAGAATTGACCTTGAAAGAGACAGGATTGCACCAGCATTAATTTTATCTTTCACTGTCACAATACTGGATGCATCTTAACACTAAAGATCCATTTAGGAACTTTTCTTTTGACTTTTCTTTATGCGTAATTAATCATAGCCACAGAAATAATTTTGCCCATTTCAGAGCCATGTGGATAGGCACTTCCATCAGCTACTTACCCCAACACTAAATTGAGGTAACTCATTGAGAATGGTGTGATACTTTTGCAGTGGTGTGAATTGCACCCTTGAAGGGTGTCTCATGGTGCTTATTTTTTTATCATAATTACCAGGCTGGAATAAATTACCTACTTCCTAGATTTAAGAGTTAAAATATATAGCAGCTGAACAAATATGTAATAATTATCTCATAGATAGCACTACAAAGATGGTATGTTTTTTTATTGTTGGTTACATTTTCTTAACAGCAACAGTTAAGATGTTGGTTTTCTTGAATAACAGCACATCTCAAAAAACTGAAGATGGGCAGCAATCCCATCAAAGAAACTTGAGCTCTTCTTAAGCAGAGAAACTTTAGGTTATCAGTGTTCAAGTCAGACTCAGCGGTCTGGACTCAATTTAGACCTGAGGTTTATTTTGCATTATGTTTAGCTTGAAAGTACCACATAAAAGTATTTCTATGGACATGTTTTTAATGGAGTCTACGTCAGAAGCAGGCAGAGACGGCTATTAAGCAAGCAGAGTGAAAAGGATTGACAAAAAATGGATTTAGTGAGGCACCTGGCAAAAGTAAATCCAGAGAGGTAAGAGAAACCAGCTTAAAGGCAACTATAATGTTTCAGGCCACAATATGGAATTAAAGAGCGAGTGATAATTTGCAGAGTTTGTATGGGATACATCGGCATTTGATTAAGAGAGTACGTATCGTTTCTCCTTTGCGCTCTTTCAGTCAGCAGGCTTGGCCCCGTTCTCCCGGTCTGCCTCGTCTGCTCGTGCTCTGTGCCCGCCGAGGCAAACCCTGCAGAAGGGCTAGGCGAGGATGCTGACCGCCGTCAGCACATCGAATCGCTGTTGGGTGGCGTTATGCCTCCCCTCGTCCACCAAGGCTGATGCGCTGTCCGTCTGATGGTTCAAGGTGCAAGGCTGTGGAAGTGACTCCAGAGCTCCTCCAAGCTGTACTCGAGCTGGGAAGATGGCAGGCACATTCAGCTTCTTTACGTGTATATCACACTAGCTTAGGAGAAAAGTAGATAATCCTGGTGGTTGAATAGCACCATATGCTCCCTTCCACATGCAGTACGGGCGTTAGGATTGAATGTGAAGGGAAGAGATACTTGAAGGCAGAGCAGAGCTTCAAACATGAAAACAACTTAAGAAAACTTAAGCACAAGCAGTGAGTGAGAGAACCTACCTGGCGGTTCCTATTTTGACAGGTTGGTAGCGTAGAAGGGAGCTATGAATGCGGCAAGCCAGTACCTGCTTCAAGTGTATAAAATAGGAAAAATGTGATTTTGAATGAAGAAAAATAATTTGACATAAATAGAGGTCTGTAAGTGTAAATGTTTTGGCAGCATCTAGGAATAAACTATATTCTATGCCTCAAGAGCAAAAGCAAGAGGATTTTAAAAGTTGCCAGTGCAGAGATAAACTTTATAATGTACTTGTAGTGTACCAGTGTTCACCTCCTTCACAGCAACTTAATGAGCCTTAGTCGATGTAAAGCATCTAACTCGGGGGCATTTCTTTGAGAGCCAGTAAAATATAGAGTAGATGAAGATCATTTAACAAATGTATTCTTTTCCTGTGTTCAGGTCTATCTTACAGCAGCTGTTTTTGAGCCTGACTTTCCCACGTTTCCTTGAGGCAGGTAAGTCAAGAAACTGTTAAAGAGTCAACTTTGAGAGAAGTAGAAGGTAAAAAAATAGGTGGGGAGCCATTTTGTGTCTCCTCATTGCAGCTATAACTTTAAAATGTCATTATTTCTTTATTTACTTCTTTTCTTCTTTCTGCCAGCTGATATGGAAGATGATGATTTTGGTGCTGCCCTGCCTAAAACAAGCTGCATCACTGAGCAGACTCAGTATTTCTTTGAAAATGATGATAAATCTTTTGGTGGCATTGTGGATTGTATAAACTGCTCCAGGTAAATTATATTCAATATAAGTAATAGTTTGGGGACATTCATTTATTTTTAAAAAGCTAATCTCACTGCTATAAGAACAAAAAAATTACATTTCTGATTAATCACATCAAACTTAGATAGGTAAGAGAGTATACAGAAGAAGTATAGAGAATAAAATACATTTTCTTTACATTTGTGTTAGAATAAATCTTAATTTCTATTTGTGTTAGAATTAATGTGAACAGTAATTGGACTATCAAAGAAAAAGTGTATTTTTTTCCAGTTATTGTCATATATATATTCTTTTGCTATATGTATAGTTTATATATACTTTATCAAAAAACATCTCATTTCTAATATAATTTGTTTTAATATATTACATGATCCTTGGGGGAGTTGGTTCTGAAATATTCAGAAGATGATTCTCATTAATCTGTTTATGTATTTGAATTTTTAATGGACTACAAGTTTGTATTATTAAACTTCAAATTCACCTTGTAGTCAGCAGTGCTGATGATTTAGCAGTGGATACAGACTAGATCCATATCAGTATTCATCAGTCTCTGAGGGTACTGTTAGAAACCTTGGAAATATATTCCATCTTGAGTAATCAAATAGATGGATTTCCTAAAGAGGTTGCCTTTCCCTCTCCCCCCCAAAAAAGGCATTTTAAAGGCATTTTAATACATCTTTTTCAGCAAATTTATAATTCAGTTTAAAATTCATGGGTAAATATTTAAAAAAATGCTAAAAGTAAAGACATCTGTGGTATTCTATATGAACAAGTATTATGTGGAGTCTAGTATGCATTTGTAAGCTAGAAAGATTTCAGCAAAGTAAGAAAGGATCAAGTGAAGCTGATGCTGTTTTAAGTGAAATATTGCTGCATGTTTCTAGCTATAATAGCTGTGCTGTTACGGTAAAGACAGAAAAATGCAAAAAAAAAGAAGGCCTGAACTGGAGTGATGGTCTTCTCCAGCAAACCATGTGGTTTTGTTTGGTAGTTAAAAGAATGCTTCAGGCTTCATGTGCCTCTTCAAGAAGGTGTTTAATGTTAGGTTAAAACCTTCATAGACTTCTGAAACGTAGCAACTTGAACATGATTCTGTGTTTTGCAAAAGAGCCTGTTGGGAGAAGTTTTTACATATATTAGCAATTTCTGAAACTGTCTTAGGAATTACAATTGCTGTAACAGACAGAGTTCAGACTCCTTGGAGACCGTTGTTCAAGGCCGGCAGAAAGCGGCTGCAGGACGGTGAATACGCCCAGCCCTCCGTTCCCACGGCCACCCTCCCGCTGCGCGTGGCCAGCGCAGCTGTGCCGTGCCGGGCCACCTCTTGGGCAGGGAGCTGTTTCCGCTGAATTTTTATTTATTTATTTTATTTTCAATCGGGGGAGTTTTCAGAAAGGTGCTTCCGTTTACCTTAAGATTTCAGAAACAATTACGTTAATACTGCACAAACGGCACCATGGGATGGGAAGGACTATGAACGGGTAGTTTAAACTGGTTCAAGCAGCCAGATACAGAATCATAAGATCAGTTATTGAATTACCAGAGGTATTTTGTCCTGCCACTGTACCCAGTCAGTGACAGGATCTGTGAAATTTCAGAAATAATCAAAACGATTCACATCTAAGCAGTCAAAACTCTGCCTATACAGGCCAGTAACCACCTATTTAGAAAAATTGCTTGTCACTTTATATGTGTATAAAAATCTACTTAGAATCCTTTAAATGCAGTTAAGCTGTTATGGTGTTCTGAATTTACTTTTCTGTAGCATGCTAAAGCATTTTCTTAATAGCTAAGAAATATTATCATTGTTTTTCCACTCGCTGAAAGGTCTGTCTGCCTCTTCTGTAGAGGCAGTAATAGTTTAAATAGTACATGCAAATCAGTCCTTGAAAATCCAGAAATAATACTACCCCTGCATCTATGTCATAACTCATGCAGAGTAGTATCTATAGCTTAAAGATATAATGCTGCAGATACAATTATTTGTAAATTGAAAACAACCTTACTAACTAAAAGGCATTTTGTATAATTATGTGTAAACAAACATACAACATATACATATCCTATATTCAGTATACATACCCTAAAACCTCTTTCTCTCCCTTCTTACAGCTGGGCTTATTTATTTTGCAGTACAGCTCCTGCTTTAGCAGCATGGAGCTAACTGTTTAGTTATTTGAAGTCATTCCATGCTCTTTTCCATTTTTTTCCACTAATAAGTCCAGTCAAAAGAGAAAATCATGTAAATGTCAAATACATTGCAGCATTTTTTATAAATGTTTCTCCACTGTTCATTAATAAGATAGAATAACCGTAGGCAGCAGATTGAACCTGAAAGTAGATGACTTTTTATTCCAATAATGCATGTCCTTCCCAAGTGCGGGCTTCCTTGTTTTATTTACACATATCTTTTGTTGGCTTTTTTCCAGACTTTATCATGCAGAGAAGATTTCAAACACCAATCTAGTATTCATTATTAGTGACAGCCAACTGCTGTGCCGCTCCTGTGACCCAAAACCACTGATGCAAGCAGAGAAGCCGGGTATCCTTTAAAATTGGGTTATTTGGTAGTGTGGACTGATGTTTGGCTACAACACACTGGAATATATTTAGAAAAAATGGCCCATCTATTTAATAATTAGCAGCACATGTTTCATTGAAGTGCCTGAGGCAGCAGGTATTTGTGGATGATGGCAAATTAACAGTCATTGCGGTAGAGGGCAAGGCTGCTTACTGCAGGAAAGCTACTCAAGCTGCAGAAATCAGCTCATAGGAATGAAATGAAGTCTCTAAAAGTCAGGTGCAAAGTCTTGGATCTCAGGTAGAATAACACTATGCAGCAGGGTAGGCTGGAGACTGAGTGACTAGAAAACAGCTTTGCAGCCAGGGACCAGTGGGCGGACAGCAAGTTGGATGCAAGCTGGCAGCGTGCCCTTGCTAAGAAGGCTAGCTGCATCCTGGGCTGAGTCAGTGCGAGTCCAGCCAGCAAGGCCAGGGAATTGGTTCTTCCAGTTCAGCACTTAGGAAGAGGAGGCAAAGGTATGTCTATCTGGAGAAATGAAAAAGGACAACTCCAAGAAAAGCATGTTTGGCCATGAAAGGTTAAGAATGCTGTACTGTTGCCTGCAGCACCCAGGCAAAGTGGAAGAGGCACTTCAGTGTGTACCGCAGAAACTGCTTTAAACGTCAGAGGTGGGACTTCATCCAGCTGCTATCATAGGGTTCCTTCCGAGCTGACTGGAGACCTAGGACAGCACAGAGCCGCGGCTCAGCGTTTTCCAAATATGCTCCTTGCTGCATTTATCAGGTAGAGACTCTGCAGCACACGCATTAAAATTACAGTCACATGAGGGGCTGTTTTAACGTAAGGCAACCTACATATCAGTCTGTGCCCTCCCCTGTCCACTGCCCCAGGTTGTGTAGGAGATGGTGATGGAAATGCAGTAAAAGGAACATCTTCTAGGTAGGGAGAAATTCACATCAATTCATCTGACTTCTTTGTATTCTTGGGAGTAGCATGGAGGAGATAGGAAATTTAATCTTAATTTGTATTATTATGCCAGACATTAAAAAGTACATATATACGATCAGTAATACATTTGGTCATGTCAGGAAGCTGAGATAGACTGCTCCCTGAAAGTAAAGCAGGTGACAGTAGGGAAGACTGTACCTCTTAGGCACAAGCAATACATTCATTGTCACATTAACACAACTGAAAATCCATCTACACTTGGGCTCACTCATAAAGTCTGAATGAAGATAGAAATAGGTCACTGAACTAAATTCCCTGCCATCTTGTCTTCTCCTCCACTGGGCAGCTCCATTCACTGCAATAAATTAGTGGTAATATTCCACTGTTATTGTACAAATGAGATTACTTTGAGTACAACTTAGAGCTATTAAGATATGTAGAAGTTTAAAAATATTCAGTAGTTGTAAAAAAACCCCTCTATCCTGGATTTAATGCGTGTGCCACCGACGGTAGAACTGATAAAAAGCCTAATGTACAGATTGGTAACATAAGCAGGTTTCATCAGAAGACAGTTTTACAGAGTTTGCCACATGAGTGCCTTTCAGGTGAGCTGAAACAACTTGTATACCTTGACAGCATGTGGCAAATGTGAACTATAGCATTCATGTTTAAATATTGGCAATTACTGACCTCACAGGCTTGAGCTAGTGCGTTACCTCACGTTTACAGCAAGGTGACAGCACAGCAGGTGATGTGCACTGCCCCCTTTTCTATCACTGTCCTGCCATTAGAGATTAGGCAGTATTTTTTTTTTCCATTTTCCTTCATAACTGAAATGCTGATGAGATCAAATTTGGTTATATATCACTTAATCTCAATGTATGCAGCACCTTATATGGACTGGGATGATCTTGTCTATGACATCCAGATGCTATTATTTTATATATATGTGTGTGTGTGTGTGTGTACACATACATAATAAAACTGTTATGTATATAGCTGTTATAGGCCTTCAAAAATGCTCCCATATCGTTCAGTGCAATCTTCAGCCTGCACATGCCATTACTTGTCCAAACAGACTTCCTGTCTTTTACTCTATACTTCATTTTACCAGAATAATTCAACAGTAACAAACAGTGTTACTCACTCAACTCAAGGAAGCACTATAGCAGGCTTACGATTTCATCAAATATTTTTTGTGATGTTTATATAATATTAGTGAAAGCAATATAAAATATCTTTAAAAATATCTTTTATTTTTATTTTGTATTTTGCTTCTGAAAGTATTGATTTTGCAAAAATATGCTGTTTCTTAATTTTCTTTATTAAGGCAACAGCAGAAAAAGAGTATTTGATTTCTATTAATCTGGTGGTTTGGTTTGCTTTGTTTTTCTTTTACCTAGATAGGAAACTGAAACTATGGATGTTTATTTCAGTGCTACCTGAATTATCATAAAGCTTCTCTCTTCCCACAAAGATAAAAGCAGGCTGTTAATCCTGATAATGTAGGATGCAACAAAAAACGGTCATGCTCCTTAACGAGAAAAACAGATGAAGGGCCAAATCCTTGTGAAATGGTTAAACAGCCTAGATACAGAAAGGGGCCTGATGTCTGCTTTGATGAAGCCAAACAGGTAAAACTGAACTTGTAAGATTTTTTTGGACTATCTTTTAAAACAGTTACAGAGATGATTTAGAACAGTAAAATCTGCATTCAAATGTATACCAATAGTTGGTAACCTATCACTAAACATTCACTCTAGACCATAGTCACTCTATTTCAATTATCTCATGATTAACATAAAATAACAGCTGCTTATCTGCCTTTCCTATAACCATTGCACTTTCACACATGATGTGTAGTGAAAACATATCAACAAGCATAAAGCTGATAACCTGCACAGAGTGCTGTCAAGATGTTTGTTTTGAATGTAATTTCTGTCTTACCTTTCAAAATACTATTGAATTGAAGCTGTTCAGAACAAATTTCAAGATAGAGAGTACTGAACAGAGAATTATCTTCAATTATATAAAATAATTTTTGAAAAAATACATTTGAAATGCCTGATCTCATTTCTGCAAAAGAAAGATTGCCTACAACTTTTAGTGAAGTTGACTGAGAGCACTTGGCTATTACTGCTGCATGCCACATTTTGATATTCTCTTTTTTTTTTTTTTTAATGAAGGATGATGACTGAGATGTCTATTGTGTTTAAAAACTTCTAAACTTCCAAATAGTTGGCCTTAAATTTGTTTTTCTAGTAACCAATTTATATTAAAAAGGGATTTTTTTTTTTTTTTTTAACCAACAAAGCTTAAAGAAAGTTGAAAAACTGTCTTCAGAGCTATTTGGCCATTGTAAATATTCCAAATCCTTCAGACATCAGTCCAGATACTATTGTGTGTGAAAGTGCAATTCTTGCTCACTAGCTTGATGTGCTAATCAGTGTGTAAGCCATGTGTTTTGTAACAGTGGACTGTTTTGGTTAAGTTTATTTGCAATATTCGCTGTGAATCTCTTGCTCTTGAGTGGATGCTTTCACATTAACTCTGCTAACTGCCGGCAAACTGCATGATATCTCATCTTGTATGTCTTTTTTTCTGTGTTTTCTTTCCTTTCCTCTACTTGCTACTTTGCCCGTTATTAATAGGATCAGCCTATATGCACAACGAGTCGTGCCTCTGCCATGACGTCTGCTCCTATCTTCATTTTTCTGCAAGTTTTCATGTGGTGTGGATGGTCAGTTACTTTCTCTAATTTTTTGTTTTGTTCTTGGCTTAAAAATTTAGCGGACATTTTAACTAAGCATACAAAAGAAAACAGAATCAAATGAGTCCCAAAAGCAACAATCTGGAGCAAATTGCTATTGCAATATTAAGAGAAATTAAATATATATATATATAAAAGCCTGTCTTGAACCTTATAGATCAGGATTATAGAACATGAGGGCCTCTCTGATAGCAAATACAACGGCACAAAGCTGCAGAGTTTCTGGGGCTGCCTCTTCCAGGCTGTACGTGTGCAGACTGAGTCTTTGTCTTTCCCTTTGTGACTTCAAAACTCTTTTCCTTTGCTAACCCTTGTGCTTGTTAAAAAGAAATGGAAGAAGAAGAAAGTTTTCCACACAGAAATAGTCAAAGTTACAAAGTAATGGAAGAGAATATAATACCTGTGAAAGTAAAGCTGTGCTTAGGGAGGGCATAGCTGAGTGCTTTTTGTAAGAACTGAAGCATTGCTATGGAGAACAGTAAGAAGTTTTCACTGTATTCGAGTTTGTGTAAATGTTAATGGTAAAAGGTAACAGTGTGCATTGGTTAGATTATTAAATCATGAATTTGGAAAATTCTTAGATTTACTTTCTAGCTTATTTGACCTAACATACTCAATTACAACGGAATTTTTTCTTCTAATGGAATATATGAATGCATACGTCAAACCTGAGGTGCAGCTAATGAAACAACTCGGAGGTTTCTAAAACAAAAATCCTTGACATTCTTCTCCACATTACATTTAATGGTATGGGAGCTTGAACTACTGTGATAGTGACATGTGAAAGAATTGCTAATCTAATGAGAATAAAGGATGAAAAAAAAACTTTTTTGACCTTGTCTGTTGGAGAGGTTTTTAAATCAATATAACTACTCAGAAAACCACTAGAGGGAGGTAATAACATATCTATCATTGTAAGGTGAACAATGAGAAGTACCGATGGAACCTTACAGGTGAGTTCTCAGAGTTAGAGTAGTAGAATATTAAAAATCATAATGATGAATTAAAACAGTTCTCTTTAAATTTTGGGGAAAGTTCAATAATTTTATTTGAATACTAATTAAAAAAAACTACTCTTCTGTATAATAGCTGTAAACTGAATAATTCTGAAATTTCATATTCCATGTTAAATGATCTAATTTCTAGCAAACCTACAAACTTGCTCAAGGTTGTAAGGAAGGGTGAAAGTTCCTTCCCCCAAACCAGTGATATTTGACATTCATATCTAAAAGATTAACATCTGATACTCTTACTTGTAGAGCAAACTACAAAAGTAACCTTCTTTTAATTAAAAAGCTGCTACCTAATGTACATAAAGCAGCAGAGATTCACCTTGAACTGAATTCTTAAAGCCCATAATGATCTTTCTGCTCATGAATGCAAACCAAATTCTTACCAGGTGGAAACCTATGAAACATAATTTTAGCTGATAGACTTTTGGCAGCAGAAAGTTATTCCGGTAATTTTGTTCATCCATGATGTTTTTAATAACTTTGTGATTTTGGCAATAGAATTTCCCTGGACATTAATCCATGTAGTTTTATTAAAGTCACTGAAGCCAACACAGATATAAACCAGCAGATCAGGTTCAAGAATCCCGATCTTTCCTTTTCATCATGCGTAACAATATAGTCTTATCGACCCCTTGAACACTTCGTTCCTGCTTTGTATCTGCACACTGTGCTTGTTTGCCATATCTTACAATAAAGAGAATTCTACAAGTTTTCATACCCTCCTGGGAGTGTCTTAACTTCCGTCACCTCCCATGATGTCAGTGGGAGCTTTGAGGATGATTAGCACCATGGATGACTGTAAGCATCTGGGTGAGATTGGATGTATCCCCAATTTATCTGTGTGTAGCTGCATAGCTTTGACTGTGTTGTGTGCTAGTCTGGCTGATGGAAAGTGATAGAACATTTATGAAAGACCTTGCATGGAAATTGAAATATCTGTTGAGTATGAACAAAGGTATTTTCCTTCCAATGTAAAATAGTTGTAATGTGCACGTACAAAAGCTGTAACTTTGAGGTAACCAGCTGATAACAAAAGTCAGATTAGAGGCTCTTTGGCATAGAGATCTTTGTTTCATTCTTTTATAGTCAGTGCAGCATATGGACTCTGATAGGTGATTCAGGTTTCAAGACACAAAACCAACTTATTTGTAGAGCACCTCTAAAGAGGTAACAAGTATGTATACAGGTTTATGCATGTATGTATATATACATGTATATATATACATATATGTGTGTGTGTGTGTCTTTGAAATATATACTGGTACTGTCTTCCAGTAAACTTGGATAATTAGCAATGAATGTGTGATTTTGATGCTCAGGAAAAAAATGTATGGTTTTATAAAAGCATTAATTTATCTCCTGGAAGTACTGAATAATTTTCACAGTGTGAATGTTGTAAAATAACTCTCTAGAGCTATCGTAGTAAGGCATGACATGGAGGTGACATTGGGATTTGACAGGTCTCCATTTCAAATATCCAAGGAAATTTTATATATGACATGTTAAAACCAAAAATTTCTAACATGCTATTGCTAAAATGGAACCATGTAAAGAGGATTCTTTCCAATGAAGAGACATCATATACAGAATATTATTTTGAAGATAACAAAAAAGGCATCCCAAACCAATCTTTTAGTACTTAGAGTTTCTGAGCATATGTAGTAGCAACCAATGTAATGAGTTGAAAAAGTTCAGTGGAAGAGGTTGTTGTCTAATTGCACTGGCAGATGTGAAGATGACAGTGAAAATGATGCTGTCTATTATAAGGAATTTTATAAGCAAAATTAGAGTTAATGTTTACAGGTAACTACAAGTTTTCTTAAAGCTGAACAAATGGCAAGTTTTCAAATAAGACATTTTGAACACCGTTTGAAAACGAAGCTTCACTGAATCTGATTTTAGTCTCATCTAAAATAATAATGTAATTCCATTTATTTCCATAAAATTGTTGGTTTCTTGAATTTTGGTAAATTAGAATGTATCTCTTTTTCTTTTTTTGACTTTTTTAAATGATTTTTGCCATGGTTAAAACATACAAGAATCCTGAGAATTAATTTAGATGGGATTCTGTATACTTTCCTTGCCCATACTCTTTTTGGCCTGGATTACTATATAATGCTAGAGACAGAAAACTACCTAGACCCTCTGTATCCAAAGCAGACAGTGTTTTTACTGTGGTGTTATTCTTCCCTTCCTATTATGCATATATTTGCCTTAAGACCTTCAGCTTTCTTCTTACTTGCTCTCCAGACATCTTCCCTCTGTTTTGGAAAATACTAAATTTCATGTTTATGTCTAGCTCATTTCTTCCAATATGAAACTGTTGTGTAATTTGAGTGGTAAGAGTCTTAACTACCAAGAGGCAATGTTGAGCACTGTTCACTGAATTCAAATGAGAAGAAATTTGTACTGAAAATTCTTTTTCTAATGGTTCTCCCTGTGAGGAAGAGGCAATACGGATATTTTTAGGTGCTGAGAGTAGAATTAAACTACATGACAAGGCACATTGCAGATACAAGGACACAATGGAGCCAAACTAAACAAACCAGAAATTTAAGTGCATCTTCAAATTTAACATCTCACTCCAAATTTAGTGCAGGAAAATTCACTTACGACTTCCTTGCTGATTGAAAACCTTAGGATTTTTAAACTTACAGAGTGCAGTCAACTAAAAAAGTCTAAGTTAAAATTATAGAAGTAAATAATAAAGCTAACAGATGGCAGAGTTATATCTGGAAATGGCTATTATTGATAAAGAACAGCAGATAATCATCTGAGACATTTACTTTAAGAATAAATTAGATTGTTTTTAAAAGAATTTGAATAATTTTTTTACATCCAGGTTTCTTCAGGACTGTTGGGGAATGCTATCATTCCTTGCTGAATCTAATTTCTCTGTGTGCTCTGCTTTCCTGTATATTTATTTCGAGCTGATCTACTTCCTCTGATCTCTTTGTTTGGAAAAATGTATCAGGTGTGGTGGGAATCTCACAGAAGTCATCATCTCTAAAGACTGCAACAAGGAATTCACTTAAATCCTCTGCTACACGCTTATAGTTCCCGAGATCCAGTTTTACACCTCTGCCATCAAGCAGTTACACTACTTCCATATATGTCTTTCTGCTTTTGATTTATTCAAAACAATTTTACCATTATTTTGCTCTCCCTTTGCAGGGACATCATTATCAAATTCTTTACCATCTCTCTTAATTTCTTGTTTATATTTAAGGTAAAGCCCATTTATGTGAGCTTTTCTATTCTCATTTCAGTAAACTTTTCATTTCTTAAATGCTGACCCTCTGACAGCCTGCTTAAGCTCTTTACTGATTGATGCAGGGTTGTTTTGTTGTTGTTTGTTTTGTTTTAGTTGTTTACCTGGGCTTCCAGTGCAATACAGGATTCTAGGGGATCTTGTTTGTTAGGCTGCTTCTTTTAGGGATTTTTTTTTCTGTTTTCTATTTTGTGGATTTATTTTTTTTTAATATGTGTTTGTTTTTAACTGTTTGCCTAATTTTCATATAGCTCACTTTCTTGAAATTGAGTATCTTTTGTAGTGGATTTGCTTGGCCTGATCTCTCACAGAACAGTATTAAGTTGAATTGCGTTATGCTCTTTATTATGGAGCAGCTCCCCGCTAATAAGTTTTGAAGTGGGTCCTGGGCACCACTGTCCTTTTGTTATAGGAGGCAGTCACTTACTGCTTCCAAAAATTTAATCTCTGCATCTCATCTTGATAGAGTGTTCATCCAGTCTGTATGTGGCTTCTCTAATCTCATGTAATATTTCCTGACTGATGTTATCATTTTGATCGAGGGGTCCGCAGTGCGATCCTAGTATTACATTTTTATTATTAAAGTCTTAAATTTCTTCCCCCCAGGGATTCCATTACACTTTCCTTTTTCTGCAGTATTTTTATGCTATTACACTTCATATTATCCTTTACATGCTGTGCCACTCTCCCACCGTATGTCCTACACTATCATTCTTATAAAGTTCGTAGCCTGACAGCACTCTATCGTA